>NC_143139.1:86880833-87183863 GCF_059928025.1 Delphinapterus leucas | reverse complement strand
CTAGAAAAAAAAAACCTATTCTCCCTGCTTAATCAAAAAAGGGGTGGGGGCTTGCCTGATGGCGCAGTGGTTGAGAGTCCGCCTGCCGATGCAGGGGACACGGGTTCGTGCTCCGGTCTGGGCAGATCCCACATGCTGCGGAGCGGCTGGGCCCGTGAGCCATGGCCGCTGAGCCTGCGCGTCCGGAGCCTGTGCTCTGCAACGGGAGAGGCCACAGCAGTGAGAGGCCCGCATACCGCAAAAAAAAAAAAAAAAAAAAAAAAGGGGTGGGAAGGATATGGGGGCATCTCATGGCCTCCAATGACAGGAGATGCAGTCAAGCCTCAGAAAGTACCAGAACTAGAAACTGTGTTAGCCCCTCTCCCACCTTGCATTTAATAGATGCTCAGAGCTTTTATGGGGAGATTCTCCAATTCACTATTGACTGAGGGACTTTGTGAAATTTCCCATTTGTAGAGACTCCTGGTCTGGCAGTATGGAATCAAGAAAGTGTAGTTCTAAAACAGAACTAGAGTGAAAGGCCTCTGGCTTCTGGAGCCAAGACAGACTGAGGTGTGCAAGCAGACCCTGCAGCGTACTTACTAGCTAAGTTATCTTGGGAAAGCTTTGTTGCTCAGAGACTCAGTTTCCCCCATTGGAAAGTAAGGATAATAAAGCCTGTTTCAAGAGGCACACTGCCTGCCACATAGTGTCAAATGTACGTACCTTCCTGGCCCCATCACTTCCTGAGATAGAGGTGGCATCTGCTAGAAAACCCCTGTGGGGTTACGATCAGCCAGGAGTTCTCAATGTCTGACACTAAAGGGGCACCCCACAGCTGGAACTAGGGGATTGCAACTTTCACTTAGGAATGGTGATGTGGACTTCTTCTCTTTACATATTAACACTTGCCTAGGGTAGGAATCTATACCACCTTCTCTTCACCAGAAAGGCTTTCTTCCCTTGCTTGAAGCCCCAGAGGCTCTCGCTGGGCTTCAGGGAGAACTAAGAAGTAAAATATCCATTATACAGTTTTTATAGATAGGAGGAAAAAAAGGGAAGAAGTGGTTTTGTATATTACTCTAATTGGCAAAATCAGGAAGTAATGCAAACCACAATGTGACCTGCATTTTAAAATTCTTTTCTGGTACCCTATTTTATTTTATTTTATTTCATTTCATTTCATTTTATATTTTAACATCTTCATTGGAGTATAATTGCTTTACAATGGTGTGTTAGTTTCTGCTTTATAACAGTGAATCAGCTATACATATTCATATATCCCCATATCTCTTCCCTCTTGCGTCTCCCTCCCTCCCACCCTCCCTATCCCACCCCTCTAGGTGGTCACAAAGCACTGAGCTGATCTCCCTGTGCTATATGGCTGCTTCCCACTATCTATTTTACATTTGGTAGTATATATAAGTCCATGCCACTCTCTCACTTTGTCCCAGCTTACCTTTCCCACTCCCCGTGTCCTCAAGTCCATTCTCTATGTCTGCGTCTTTATTCCTGTCCTGCCCCTAGGTTCTTCATAAGCTTTTTTTTTTTTTTAGATTCCATATATATGTGTTAGCATACGGTATTTGTTTTTCTCTTTCTGACTTACTTCACTCTGTATGACAGACTCTAGGTCCATCCACCTCACTACAGATAACTCAATTTCGTTTCTTTTTATGGCTGAGTAATATTCCATTGTATACATGTGCCACGTCTTCTTTATCCATTCATCAGTCGATGGACACTTAGGTTGTTTCCATGTCCTGGCTATTGTAAATAGAGCTGCAATGAACATTGTGATACATGACTCTTTTTTTTTTTTAATCTTTATTTGAGTATAATTGCTTTACAGTGTTGTGTTAGTTTCTGCTGTATAACAAAGTGAATCAGCTATATGTAAACATATATCCCCATATTCCCTCCCTATCCCACCCCTCTAGGTGGTCACAAAGCACCCAGCTGATCTCCCTGTGCTATGCACCTGCTTCTTACTAGCTATCTATATTACATTTGGTAGTGTATATATGTCCATGACACTCTCTCAATTCATCCCAGCTTCCCCTTCCCCATGTCCTCAAGTCCATTCTCTACGTCTTTATTCCTGTCCTGCCCCTAGGTTCATGAGAACCATTTTTTTTAGATTCCATACATATGTGTTAGCATACGGTAGTTGTTTTTCTGACTTACTTCACTCTGTATGACAGACTCCAGGTCCATCCACCTCACTACAAATAATTCAATTACCTTTCTTTTTATGGCCAAGTAATATTCCATTGTATATATGTGCCACATCTTCTTTATCCATTCATCAGTTGATGGACACATAGGTTGCTTCCATGTCCTGGTTATTGTAAATAGAGCTGCAGTGAACATTTTGGTACATGACTCTTTTTGAATTATGGTCTTCTCAGGGTATATGCCCAGTAGTGGGATTGCTGGGTCGTATGGTAGTTCTATTTTTAGTTTTTTAAGGAACCTCCATACTCTTCTCCATAGTGGCCGTATCAGTTTACATTCCCACCAACAGTGCAAGAGGGTTGCCTTTTCTCCACACCCTCTCCAGCATTTGTTTTTTGTAGATTTTCTGATGATGCCCATTCTAACTGGTGTGAGGTGATACCTCATTGTAGTTTTGATTTCCATTTCTCTAATGATTAGTGATGTTGAGCATTCTTTCATGTGTTTGTTGGCAATCTGTATATCTTCTTTGGAGAAGTGTCTATTTAGGTCTTCTGCCCATTTTTGGATTGGGTTGTTAGTTTTTTTGATATTAAACTGCATGAGCTGCTTGTAAATTTTGGAGATTAATCCTTTGTCTGTTGATTCATTTGCAAATATTTTCTCCCATTCTGAGGGTTGTCTTTTCATCTTGTTTATGGTTTCCTTTGCTGTGCAAAAGCTTTTAAGATTCATTAGGTCCCATTTGTTTATTTTTGTTTTTATTTCCATTACTCTAGGAGGTGAATCAAGAAGATCTTGCTGTGATTTATGTCAGAGAGTGTTCTTCCTATGTTTTCCTCAAGAGTTTTATAGTGTCCAGTCTTACATTTAGGTCCCTAATCTGTTTTGAGTTTATTTTTGTGTATGGTGTTAGGGAGGGTTCTAATTTCATTCTTTTACATGTAGCTGTCCAGTTTTCCCAGCATCACTTATTGAAGAGACTGTCTTTTCTCCATTGTATATCCTTGCCTCCTTTTTCATACATTAGTTGACCACAGGTGCGTGGGTTTATCTCTGGGCTTTCTATCCTGTTCCATTGATCTATATTTCTGGTTTTGTGCCAGTACCATATTGTCTTGATGGCGGTACCTTTGTAGTATAGTCTGAAGTCAGGGAGTTTGATTCCTCCAGCTCTGCTTTTTCCCCTCAAGACTGCTTTGTCTATTCAGGGTCTTTTGTGTCTCCATACAAATTTTAAAAATTTTTGTTCTAGTTCTGTAAAAAATGCCATTGGTAGTGTGATAGGGATTGCATTGAATCTGTAGGTTGCTTTGGGTAGTATAGTCATTTTCACAGTATTGACTCTTCCAATCCAAGAACTTGGTATATCTCTCCATCTGTTGGTATCATCTTTAATTTCTTTCATCAGTGTCTTATAGTTTTCTGCATACAGGTCTTTTGTCTCCCTAGGTAGGTTTATTCCTAGGTATTTTATTCTTTTTGCTGCAATGGTAAATGGGCGTGTTTCCTTAATTTCTCATTCAGATTTTTAATCATTAGTATGTAGGAATGCAAGAGATTTCTGTGCATTACTTTTGTATTCTGCTACTTTACCAAATTCATTGATTAGCTCTAGTAGTTTTCTGGTAGCATATTTAGGATTCTCTATGAATAGTATCATGTCATCTGCAAACAGTGACGGTTTTACTTCTTCTTTTCCAATTTGTATTCCTTTTATTTCTTTTTTTCCTCTGATTGCCATGGCTAGGACTTCCAAGACTACGTTTGAATAATAGTGGCAAGAGTGGACATCCTTGTCTTGTTCCTGATCTTAGAGGAAATGCTTTCAGTTTTTCACCATTGAGAATGATGTTTGCTGTGGGGTTTTTGTATATGGCCTTTATTATGTTGTGGTAGGTTCCCTCTATGCCCACTTTCTGGAGAGTTTTTATCATAAATTGGTGTTGAATTTTGTCAAAAGCTTTTTCTGCATCTATTGAGATGATCATATGGTTTTTATTCTTCAATTTGTTAATATGGTGTATCACATTGATTGATTTGTGTATATTGTAGAATCCTTGCACCCCTGGGATAAATCCTACTTGATCATGGTGTATGATCCTTTTAATATGTTGTTGAATTCTGTTTGCTAGTATTTTCTTGAGGATTTTTGCATCTACGTTCATCAGTGATACTGGTCTGTAATTTTCTTTTCTTGCAGTATCTTTTTCTGGTTTTGGATCAGGGTGGTGGTGGCCTCATAGAATGAGTTTTGGAGTGTTCCTTCCTCTGCAAGCTTTTGGAAGAGTTTGAGAAGGATGGGTGTTAGCTCTTCTCTAAATGTTTGATAGAATTGACCTGTGAAGCCATCTGGTCCTGGACTTTTGTTTGTTGGAAGATTTTTAATCACAGTTTCAATTTCATTACATGTGATTGGTCTGTTCATATTTTCTATTTCTGCCTGGTTCAGTCTTGGAAGGTTATACCTTTCTAAGAATTTGTCCATTTCTTCCAGGTTGTCCATTTTATTGGCATAGAGTTGCTTATAGTAGTCTTTTAGGATGTTTTGTATTTCTGTGGTGTCCTTTGTAACTTCTCCTTTTTCATTTCTAATTATATTGATTTGAGTCCTCTTCCTCTTTTTCTTGATGAGTCTGGCTAATGGTTTATCAATATTGTTTATCTTATGAAAGAACTAGCTTTTACTTCTATTGATCTTTGCTATTGTTTTCTTTGTTTCTGTTTCATTTATTTCTGCTCTGATCTTTATGATTTCTTTCCTTCTGCTAACTTTGGGTTTTGTTTGTTCTTTCTCTAATTCCTTTAGGTGTAACGTTAGATTGTTTATTTGAGGTTTTTCTTGTTTCTTGAGGTAGGCTTGTATAGCTATAAACTTCCTCTGAGAACTGCTTTTGCTGCATCCCATAGGTTTTGGATCATTGTGTTTTCATAGGCATTTGTCTCTAGGTATTTTCTGATTTCCTCTTTGATTTCTTCAGTGATCTCTTGGTTATTTAGTAATGTATTGTTTAGCCTGCATGTGTTTGTGTTCTTTATGTTCTTCTCCCTGTAATTGATTTCTAATCTCATAGTGTTGTGGTCAGAAAAGATGCTTGATATGATTTCAATTTTCTTAAATTTACTGAGGCTTGATTTGTGACTCAAGATGTGATCTATCCTGGAGAATGTCCCGTGCACACTTGAGAAGAAAGTGTAACCTGCTGTTTTTGGATGGAATGTCCTATAAATATCAAATCTATCTCGTCTATTGTGTCATTTAAAGCTTGTGTTTCCTTATTAATATTTTGTTTGGATGATCTGTCCATTGGTGTAAGTGAGGTGTTAAAGTCCCCCACTATTATTGTGTTGCTGTTGATTTCCTCTTTATAGCTGTTAGCAGTTGCCTTATGTATTGAGGTGCTCCTACGTTGGGTGCATATATATTTATAATTGTTATATCTTCTTCTTGGATTGATCCCTTGACCATTATGTAGCGTCCTTCCTTGTCTCTTGTAACATTCTTTATTTTAAAGTCTATTTTATCTGATGTGAGTATTGCTACTCCAGCTTTCTTTTGATTTCCATATGCATGGAATGTCTTTTTCCATCCCCTCACTTTCAGTCTGTATGTGTCCCTAGGTCTGAAGTGGGTCTCTTGTAGACAGCATATATATGGGTCTCGGTTTTGTATCCATTCAGCAAGCCTATATCTTTTGGTTGAAGCATTTAATTCATTCACGTTTAAGGTAATTATCATTATGTATGTTCCTATTACCATTTTCTTAATTGTTTTGGGGTTGTTTTTGTAGGTCCTTTTCTTCTCTCGTGTTTCCCACTTAGAGAAGTTCCTTTAGCATTTGTTGTAGAGCTGGTTTGATGGTGCTGAATTCTCTTAGCTTTTTTTGTGTGTGGTACGTGGGCCTCTCACTGTTGTGGCCTCTCTCATTGCAGAGCACAGGCTCCGGACGTGCAGGCTCGGCAGCCATGGCTCACGGGCCCAGCCACTCCGTGGCATAGTGGGATCTTCCCAGACTGGGGCACGAACCCGCGTCCCCTGCATCGGCTGGTGGACTCTCAACCACTGCGCCACCAGGGAAGCCTGTCTGTAAAGCTTTTGATTTCTCCATCGAATCTGAATGGGATCCTTGCCGGGTAGAGTAATCTTGGCATGCACTCCCTTCTGGCTTGTAGAATTTCTGCTGAGAAATCAGCTCTTAAACTTATGGGAGTTCCCTTGTATGTTGTTGTTTTTCCCTTGCTGCTTTCAGTATTTTTTCTTTGTCTTTAATTTTTGCCAATTCGATTACTATGTGTCTCGGCGTGTTTCTCCTTGGGTTTATCCTGTATGGTACTTTCTGCACTTCCTGGACTTGGGTGGCTATTTCCTTTCCCATGTTAGGGAAGTTTTCTACTATAATCTGTTCAAATATTTTCTCTGGTCCTTTCTCTCTCTGTTCTCCTTCTGGGACCCTTATAATGCGAATGTTGTTGTGTTTAATGTTGTCCCAGAGGTCTCTTAGGCTGTCTTCATTTCTTTTTATTCTTTTTTCTTTATTCTGTTCCATGGCTGTGAATTCCACCATTCTGTCTTCCAGGTCACTTATCCGTTCTTCTGCCTCAGTTATTCTGCTATTGATTCCTTCTAGTGTATTTTTCATTTCAGTTATTGTATTGTTCATCTCTGTTTGTTTGTTCTTTAATTCTAAACATTTCTTCCATCTTCTTGATCTTTGCCTCCATTTTTTTTCCGAGGTCCTGGATCATCTTCACTCTCATTATTCTGAATTCTTTTTCTGGAAGGTTGCCTATCTCCACTTCATTTAGTTGTTTTTCTCGGGTTTTCTCTTGTTCTTTCATCTGGTACATAGCCCTCTGCCTTTTCACCTTGTCTATCTTTCTGTGAATGTGGTTTTTGTTCCACAGGCTGCAGGATTGTAGTTCTTCTTGCTTCTTGTATTTAATTTTTGATAGTTTGATTAATATGTGTCTTGGCATGTTTCTTCTTGGATTTATCCTGTATGGGACTCTCTGTGCTTCCTGTACTTGATTAACTATTTCCTTTCCCATATTAGGGAAGTTTTCAACTGTAATCTCTTCAAATATTTTCTCAGTTCCTTTCCTTTTCTCTTCTTCTTCTGGGACCCATATAATTCGAATGTTGGTAAATTTAGTGTTGTCTCAGAGGTCTCTGAGATTGTCCTCAATTCTTTTCATTCTTTTTTCTTTATTCTGCTCTGCAATAGTTATTTCCAGTATTTTATCTTCCAGGTCACTTATCCGTTCTTCTGCCTCAGTTATTCTGCTATTGATTCCTTCTGGAGAATTTTAAATTTCATTTATTGTGGGGTTCATCATTGTTTGTTTGCTCTTTGGTTCTTCTAGGTCCTTGTTAAACGTTTCTTTTATTTTCTCCATTCTATTTACAAGATTTTGGATCATCTTTACTATCATTATTCTGAATTCTTTTTCAGGTAGACTGCCTATTTCCTCTTCATTTCTTTGGTCTGATGGGTATTTACAATGTTCCTTCATATGCTGAGTTTCTCTGTCTTCTCATTTTACCTAACTTACTGTGTTTCGGGTCTCCTATTCACAGGCTGCAGGTTTGTAGTTCCCGTTGTTTTTGGTGTCTGCCTCAGTTGGTAAGGTTGGTTCAGTGGGTTATGTAGGCTTCCTGGTGGAGAGGACTGGTGCCTGTGTTCTGGTGGATGAGGCTGGATCTTGTCTTTCTGGTGGGCAGGACCACGTCCGGTGGTGTGTTTTGAGGTGTCTGTGACCTTATTATGATTTTAGGCAGCCTCTCTGCTAATGGGTGGGGTTGTGTTCCTGTCTTGCTAGTTGTTTGGCATGGGGTGTCCAGCACTGTAACTTGGTCATTGAGTGGAGCTGGGTCTTAGCGTTGAGATGGAGATCTCTGGGAGAGCTCTCTCTGTTTGATATTACGTGGAGCCAGGAGGTCTCTGGTGGACCAATGCCCTGAACTCGGCTCTCCCACCTCAGAGGCACAGGCCTGACACCCAGTCGGAGCACCAAGACCCTGTCAGCCACATGGCTCAGAAGAAAAGGGAGAAAAAAATAAAAATAAATAAATAAATAAAATTAAGTTATTAAAATAAAAAGAATTATTAAAAATTAAAAAGTAATAATAAAAAAGAAAGAAGAGAGCAACCAAACCAAAAAACAAATCCACCAATGATAACAAGCGCTAAAAACTGTACTAAAAACAAAAAAAACCCCAAAAAACCAAAAAATGGAGAGACCAAACCCTAGGACAAAATGGTAAAAGCAAAGCTATACAGACAAGATCACACACAGAAGCATACACATACACACTGACAAAAAGAAAAGAAGAAAGAAAATATATATTGTTGCTCCCAAAGTCCACCGCCCTAATTTTGGGATGATTCATTGTCTATTCAGGTATTCCACAGATGCAGGGTACATCAAGTGGATTGTGGAGATTTAATCCTGAGGCTGCTGGGAGAGATTTCCCTTTCTCTTCTTTGTTCGCACAGCTCTCGGGGTTCAGCTTTGGATTTGGCCCCGCCTCTGCTTGTAGGTCGCCTGAGGGCGTCTGTTCCCCGCCCAGACAGGACGGGGTTAAAGGAGCAGCTGCTTAGGGGGCTCTGGCTCACTCAGGCCGTGGGGCGGGAGAGGTACGGTTGCGGGGCGAGCCTGTGGCCACAGAGGCCAGCGTGACGTTGCACCAGCCTGAGGCGCGCTGTGTGTTCTCCCAGGCAAGTTGTCCCTGGATCATGGGACCCTGGCAGTGCCGGACTGCACAGGCTCCCGGGATGGGAGGTGTGGATGGTGAGCTGTGCTCGCACACAGGCTTCTTGGTGGCTGCAGCAGCAGCCTTAGCGTCTCATGCCCGTCTCTGGTGTCCGTGCTGAGAGCCCCAGCTCATGCCTGTCTCTGGAGCTCATTTAGGTGGTGCTCTGGATCCCCTGTCCTTGCGCACCCTTAAACAATGGTCTCTTGCCTCTTAGGCAGCGCCAGACTTTTTCCTGGACTCCCTGCCGGCTAGCTGTGGCGCACTATCCCCCTTCAGGCTGTGTTCACGCAAGCAACCCCAGTCCTCTCCCTGGGATCTGACCTCCGAAGCCCGAGCCTCAGCTCCCAGACCCCACCCGCCCCGGCGGGTGAGCAGACAAGCCTCTTGGGCTGGTGAGTGCTGGTCGGCACCGATCCTCTGTGCAGGAATCTCTCCGCTTTACCCTCCATACCCCTGTTGCTGCACTCTCCTCCGCGGCTCCGAAGCTTCCCCACTACCACCCTCTGTCTCCGCCCACAAAGGGCCTTCCTAGTGTGTGGAAACTTTTCCTCCTTCACAGCTCCCTCCCAGAGGTGCAGGTCCTGTCCCTATTCTTTTGTCTCTGTTGTTTCTTTTTTCTTTTGCCCTACCCAGGTACGTGGGGAGTTTCTTGCCTTTTGGGAAGTCTGAGGTCTGCCAGCGTTCAGTAGGTGTTCTGTAGGAGTTGTGCCACATGTAGATGTATTTCTGATGTATTTGTCAGGAGGAAGGTGATCTCCACGTCTTACTCTCCTGCCATCTTGAAGGTCTCGATCTCTGGTCTTATCTATCATTTTGTGATGCCCAGACGTGCCCCCACCTAGGAGGTAGGCAGGTGTTAGTTGTTCTCCCGTCCTGAATCTGCCAATTCTGCCTTCTCCTGCCCTTGCTCCCTCCACAACTGGGTTCGCCTGGACTGTCCAGGCAGCTTTCTTTCACTGTCAGTCCTCAGGAAGGGCCTAATGCTAGTTAGGAAGTGGAGTTCCAGAGCTTGCTGCCCTCTGGGCACTACAAGCAACATCAGGAGCACAAGAGTTTGGCCCAATAGCTGCCACCAAGGACTGCCCTCTGCTTCACCTGGGATGGGGTCCAAGTACCTCAATGAACAAAACTGGAAGCCTTTGGAAAACACGTTAGGGAGAAAGAGAGGTTGAGAACAACAAGAACTTATGAACTGCTGTAGAGAGTGTAGATTGATACATCCACTTTGGAAAACCACTTGCCATTATCTGCTCTTTTGGAAATATCCATATCCTATGGTTTAGCGTTTACACTCACACGTGTATAGCCTATAAAGTGAGCCTCAAACCAACAGGAGACATGTACAAGAATGTTCTTGGAGCATTATTTGTAATAGCCCTAATCCAGAAACAGTTCAAATGTCTATGAACTATGGAAGGGCTAATTGAATTGTGGTAGTCATGGAATGGAACACTACACAGTAATGGAAATGAACACATCACAGATACATGCAATGACATGGATCAATCTCACAAACACAATTGAAAGAAGGAAAGAAGCCAGACCCCAAAGAATTCCTACTGTAGGCTTCCATTTATACAAAGTTCAAAAATAAGCAAAAGTATAAATCACTGTTTAGGAATGCACACCGTGATGGCAAAATTATAAAGAAAAGCATGGAAGTGATTACAGTAAAAGTCAGTGGTAATCTTCCATAGGGGATGGAAAGGGGATGGTTTACAACTGGAAAGAAGTATGAGGGAGGTCTCTGGAGTGCTGGCAATGTTCTAATCTTTTGCTTTAGAGTTTCACAGGCATGCACTTGATGATAATTCGTTAAGCTATACGTTTGTGTTTTATGACTCTCCGTATGTGTGTTATCCCTGTCCCTCCCAGCACATAGATTCTCATAGGTGGCAATTACCCAAACTAGAATTTGAATCTGGGTCTCCCTGATCCTTCCACAACACAGACTCTCAGCCATGGTCTTGGGACCCTCTGTCCAGCCTTCTTCACCTAAATTTTCTTATCTTCTAAGCTAGGGGTTCTTAACCTGGGGTCCCAAATCCATTTCAGGAGTCTGTAACTACCCTGTTGATCTTTGTCAACTTGTGTGCACGTGTGCCTTTTTCTGGGGCATGGTTCCTATGTCCTCTTAGGATTCCTAGAGTGGTCTGTGGCCCAGGAATTGTTAAGAACCATTGCTAGAACCCATACAGCTGGCTTAAACAAACAAATGGATAGAAGTACACCAGGCCTTAAGATCCTGCAAAGTCCTGGCTGTGGTGACTCTCTGGCACTCCAGAGCCACGCAGTCTTTGTTTTCCTTCCCATTCTGTGTCTGCACTTCATCCTTGTCTGTGCCACCTCAGCTGGGCCAGGGCTGGCGGGCACAGGTGTTATCAAGAAAGCTCTGCATGTGGGTGGAGTGGGAGCAGCTCATAGGGAAGCAAGAGGAGGCCAAGTGGGCACGGAAAAAGTGTCTGCTACAGCTACAAGTGGGAGGACTGTTAAATGAAGAGTCCAGAAAGCCTGAGATTTGAGGAGATTGTCCTTTGAGCTGGGGTTTTCCCAGTTGATTCCCAGGCCTCTTTCTCAGCCCATTCCAGTTTTGTTCAGATTCAAATGAGGGTTCCAGGGCTCACACCCACAAACTTACATGCTTGCTCCCATGTGCCCCTCCCACCCCAGAGCTCATTTGCCTATGTCAGCTTCTTTCCCACTTTGTTCCACCTCTCCAGGGCTGCAGGGCTGGCTTCTAACACAGAGCCCACATTTTTACCACACTTGTCCACTCTCCTTTTTTCAACTTAAAATGGCTTTCTGGTTTTGTTCACATTCTCTCTCCTGAGACCCTCATAATAGGAGACCTTGAACTAGGACTTCAGAAAAGGAGTCTTTATTAGCTAACTTCTCAGCATGAGCTTCTCAGGCAGAGTCAGAGTTGTGGCGTGGGCCCCTGGAAGTCAGGATATCTGGGTGCCTCTCATTTGGGTTCTTTTAGTAATTTTCTAAAGTTGCTCTGGGCAGATCACTGCTCTCTGAGGATGGGATCTTTAAGGTTTATCCCAGTTCTGATTCTCTGTGCTTTTAGGGCTCTTCTGGCACTCAGTATATGGTGGTTTGTGTAAGTTTTATAGCATTCCCTGAGAAGCAGCCCAGGATTTTATAGGTTCATGCAACTGTGGGAAACAGGGGAACAGTTGAGCCTCAGGGACACCCAGAACCTAGATTATCACCACCCTCTCTCCATCCCTGCCTCTCTCTATTGGTCTCATTTTCTTAGATCAGCTTTCTCCACTGGGCTGGAAGCATGGCTATTAGCAGTCTATATGTTTCATATCTTTTCTGCTGGAGAAAGATTAGGTCTCTCTCCTCACTTCCACTCAAGAAATGTTAGGGGTGTATTATTCAGGATAAGCTAGAATATACTGCAGAAACAAACATCCTCCACGATCCCAGTGCCTTAAAACAATGGGGTTTACTTCTCAACACCTGTTCCATGTCTCTCATGACACTTAGGGTCAAGGGGCAGAGATGGACCAGTGAGCCTGCTCTCAAAACCAGCCTGACTGGGGCTACTCAGATGGAGATGAAGTTGAGATGCTATGGGAGAAAACAGCACCTATCTTAGCCTTGGAAAGTGAGAAGAGAGTGACATGGATGCTTCCTTAAAGGAGCTGATGCTTGAATTGAGCTTTAGGATATAGCAGAAATGAGCAAGGTGGAGGTGGGGAGGGAGGGTTCTGGTTCAGGTAAAGGAAAAAGCATCTGTAAAGGTTTGCATGCAGGACAGACATGGAACATCCTAGGGATTGTAAACAATTCACTGAAGCTTCCCCAGGTCCTCTGCTGATGAGATGTGTGATCTTGGACAAGCCTCAGCTTCCTCTTCTGTAAATTTGGGACACTTAATAGTATCTATCTCCCCAGGTGGTTATGAGGATTCAGTGATAATGCCTATATATCTCTAGCGCTGTTAGTTGTAAGCTCCTGATAAATGTTATAGATATGACCAGCGTTGAGAGGCAAGCAAGTGTCGTGGTTAAGAGCGTGGATGCTGGAACCTGATTCCCTGGGTTCAAATCCCTGCTCTGCCATTAATCCCTCGGTGTAGGAATAAAGTTAGTAGGTAGCTCACTGGGTTTGTGTGAAGATTAGGTGCAGTAACACACGTGCAGTGCTGGTGCTTGGAACACTCTGGGTGTGTCTGTGTGGCTGTGGATCGGTGGGTGGCAGATGAAAGAGGTCAGCAGGGGCTAAGGCCTGTCTTTCAGTTACAGAGATTGAGACAGATCCACGTTTGTGCATCCTGATGCTTAGACAATTCTTGTTGCTCTCTAAGAAAAGCATGCAAAATGATGAATACAAAGTTAAGCATGAAAGTGAATGTTTGGTCAGAAGGATGAAAGGAATCATAACAAATACAAAAATTTTCAAGGTGTCCAGTACTGCAAACAGCATAAAATTCAGAAAAATACACAATATTTTTTATTAGTTATCTGATATCCTCTATTATTATTATTTTCCTACCTTGTTTGGCTGCGTACTCTTCAATCACCTCTTCATCTTGACAGGAATTTTATATTTTCTGTAGAGAGAATAGAAAGATAATTCAGTGTGGTTGATCAAAATTTGTTATATAGATAGTTTGGAAATATTTATTTTAACCCCACAGCAAGTGTCATAAACCAGTGATGTCATAAAAATTTTTTTAGGACTGTTTTCATGAATGAACTGTAAGATTTCAGAGCATTTAAAGTTTTCTTGCACAGTGACTGCTATTAAATGCTCATTGAATTGATGGTTCCCATTCGCCGGCATGTCCTTACTGTTCTCATGATAGTGTCTATCAGACGTTTTATATTATCTTCATAGTTGTCAGTATTTGACAAATCAGTAAATAATTCTATTCTCAATATGTTCCTGTGATTCACTCTTCTTCCTTAATTAGATTATTAATCCAAAGCCCTAATTATTATTTCTATTTGAAATGTGTCTCTCCTTCTCACGTCATTTTATCTTTATTTCTTTTTGAAGAAATATCTATTATCTATTTCTTTATTTTTTTATTTCTTTTTGTTTCACGTCATTTTTTTATGATATGAATTTCCTCTAGAGGATTTCATAAATATATTTAAAGATGCAAAAGAAGGTGTTCTTCTTATATATCCATATCAGGAGTCTGGCAATTTCTCACTTCTTTTATTTAAAAGTTCTCAAAGCATCTTTCCAAGTTGTGATTAAAACAGAATATTCCCAAACTCAGCATTCTCTTAGCAAGACCCCAAAATGCCCTCAGCCAGGACAATGCCACCTAATGGAAGGAAAATGTGATAAAGGAAAGATGGAGTGAAAAGAAATAGTGATTTTAATAGATAGCCATTACAATATCTTAAATTTTCAAATTTTACAAAAACATATAATCACGTGACCCTTTGCTAGAGTCTGTCCCAGGGCCTTAAAGGGGCCCAGAAGCTTAATCTTCATTGCCTTCAAGGTAAGCCTGCCTCTGTCAGTCTACATCTTTGCCTCCTCCAGGAAGCCCCCTCTGATTGCTCTCAGTGAACCCATCCTTTCCCTCGCTCATTGCACTGATCACATGGACTGTATTTGTGGGTTTACTCCTCTGTGTGCTCTTGCCAGCTCCTTGAAGGCAAGGTCCTTGCCTTCCCAGAGCCTAACACTGGTAAGTGTATTTATTAATTTAGGTGCTGTACTGTGGCCTGGGAATTAATTGAAATTCATTTGTACTATGTACAAAGCCCTGGCTTAATCACTACCTACTATTACAAAAATTAATCAGACTCGATTTTTGCCCTCAAGCACCTTCAGTGGGCACAAGGTATACATAAAAATAAATTTTTTAAATAGCTTATTAGAAACGATTTTCTGTTACATATCCAACCTGAGTTGCTTTTCAAAAAAATTTTTTTGAGGTAATCGTAGATTCATATGTGTAAGAAATAAAACATCTTGCATAACTATAGTATAATATTACAATCAGGAAATTGATATTAATACAGTCTTTTGAATTGATAGATTTCACTAGTTTTACATACATTAATATGTGTATTTAGTTCTATGCAATTTCCTCACATATATAGGAGTTGCTTTTTTTTAATTAATTAATTTTGTTTACTTATTTTTGTCTGTGTTGGTTCTTCATTGCTGCGCATGGGCTTTCTCTAGTTGCAACGAGCGGGGACCACTCTTAGTTGCAGTGCGCGGGCTTCTCATTGTGGTGGCTTCTCTTGTTGTGGAGCACAGGCTCTAGACACGCGGGCTTCAGTAGTTGTGGCACTCAGGCTCAGTAGTTGTGGCTTGTGGGCTCTAGAGCACAGGCTCAGTAGTTGTGGCGCATGGGCTTAGCTGCTCTGCAGCATGTGGGATATTCCAGAACGAGGGATAGAACCCATGTCCCCTGCATTGGCAGGTGGATTCTCAACCGCTGCGCCACCAGGGAAGCCCCTAGGTGTTGCTTTTTAAGGTATCTTAATGCTTAAATATTTTTAGAAAATACTACAAGGTAATAATAAGAGTTGATTTGAAATAGTAATGAATAAAGGTACTTATAATCTTGAATTTAAGATTCAGATTTTACTCTGAAGGAGAGGAAGCCACTCCAGCAGTTAGAATGTTTTTTTTTTTTTTTTGGCCTTGTGGCATGTGGGATCTTAGTTCCCAGACCAGGGTTGGAACCCACGTCTCCTGCATTGTAAGCATGGAGTCTTAACCACTGGACCACCAGGGAAGTCCCAGAATGTACATTTTTGAAAGCTCAGTGTCTATATAGTGGAGGTGGACTGGTTGGAGGGGGCTACCGGTTAGACATGGGCTGTTGACCCTGCAATGTCTTAGACCCTCTTAGAATCTCTGCGTGGAGTACTAGGAGGAGATGCCTGCTGAAGCTGGTACCTCTCTAGGTGCTGCCCCCTTGACCAGGACCCCACCCACCTATCATCAGGCCCCTTTCCCTTCTTATCCAGAGCCTATCCTCTCGCCCAGGGCCCCGCCCTCCCACTCTGGCCCCGCCCATGGTCCCTCCCACCCCCAGCCAGGCCTAGGCCTCCCCAGTAGGCCCTGGGCCCAACAAACTTGGCAGATTTGCGGAAAGCACTGAGACCCCACTAGTTAAGAGAGCCCATAAGCTCAGTCATTGGCGCTCCCCTTCCCTCACTTAGCAACTCCTGAGGCTTCCCTCCTGCTCCTGCTGGCCTGATGGGCCCTTTTATGTGTGAGCCGCTTGGGCGGCTGTTGCCTTTCATTGCTCAGGATTGGGTTTCTCCTTCAGCCCTACAGGTTGAACCCAGGGGAGCTGCCTGGGGTTAGAGGTTTCAAGGCATGATGAAAATCCCCGGGGTCCTGGACCTCCAGCTGTTCCCAGACTGCAGGCACCAGACCTGGGCCTTCCGTGGTGGGCATGTGGCAGAGGGGGTGGGGACAACAGGAGAGGCTACCCTCAGAGGAGGGCCTGGGGTAGCTAGGCTGAGTCACGCTGTGGTGGCATCGCACTGTGTGCTGCAGGCACGTCGGGAGGGGCTGGGCCCAGCTAGGGAGGGCAGGGTCGTGTGTAGGGACGGGACTTGGGTATGGGGCGTGCAGGCCCCAGGAAACCCAACGGCAACATTTGCTGAACCATTCCTGAGAGCCTGACCCTGAGAATACAGTGGTGAGCAAAATGCTGACAGCCCAGTTGGGGAGACAGATGGTAAACACATACTCACAAGAGTATAAATATGTAATTACAAATTGTGAGAAGAGCTGTGAAAGGAAAATACAGGGGACTACGTGAGTCTCCTGGGAGCTGGCATAGACTTCCCCCTGGAACCTTCCTGGTCAAATCTAAACCTGAATCTTGGCACTGCCACTTATGAACTGGTTGTCCTGGATAAGGTGGGTGGTCAAGCTGAGCCATGGACTGTTGGGTCAGAAAGGAAGTGTGACCCTAAAGCCTTGTGTAAGGTGGCTTTAGAAAGTCAGGGAAGTTTAGAAAGGTGGGAGCTTGGCAGTTACTTGGAATATGTATTTATATTTATTTATACAGCTCCAGTCTGTGTCCCCTCTGCTATGCTCTGAATATTTGTTTCCCCTCAGAATTCATATATTGAAATCCTAATGCCCAATTTGATAGCATTAGGAGGTGGGACCTTTGGAAGGGGATAGGGTCATAAGGGTGGAGCTCTCACAAATGAGATTAGTGCTCTTATAGAAAAGGCCTGAGAGAGCTCCCTTGCCCCTTCATAAGGAGAAGTCTGCAACCCAAAAGAGGGTCCTCACCCGCCCATGCTGGCACCCTGATCTTGACTTCCAGTCTCCAGAACTGTGAGAGGTAAATTTCTGTTGTTTATAAGCCACCCGGTTGGTGGTATTTTGTTATAGCAGCCCAAACAGACTAAGACACCCTCCTTGGAGGTATTTTCTGACCTCTTCCAGGACCTAAACTGGATTAGAATACTGCCTCAGTGATCCCACAGTGCCCTATGCTTTATTACAAAGTACTGCTGCACTGTCCTGCGATTTCTTGTGGGCCTTCCTCAGCAGCTCCAGACTTCTTTTTTTTTTTTACTTATTTATTTTTGGCTGCCTTGGGTCTTTGTTGCTGCACGTGGGCTTTCTCTACTTGCAGCGAGCAGGGGCTACTCTTTGTTGCGGTGTGTGGGCTTCCCATTGTGGTGGCTTCTCTTGTTGTGGAGCACAGCCTGTAGGCATGCGGGCTTCAGTAGTTGTGGCACGCGGGCTCAGTAGTTGTGGCTTGCGGGCTCTAGAGTGCAGGCTCCGTAGTTGTGGCGCACAGGCTTAGTTGCTCCACAGCATGTGAGATCTTCCCAGACGAGGGATCAAACCCATGTCCCCTGCATGGGCAGGCGGATTCTTAACCACTGCACCACCAGGGAAGTCCTAGCTCCAGACTTCTTGAATCATGCATGGTGATTATTCATCTCTCTTTCTGACATCCAGCAGCAGCATCTTTATCCCCATTGGCATCATCATCGTAGCTAACACTTAGGCAGTGCTTTCAGTGTGCTCTGCACTGTTCTAACCTCTTTACATATATTCTTTCACTCCAACCTTCATCATGGCTCACTGTAGCCACTTTAATAAAAAAGTATTGAGTAAATAAATAAACACAATGGAAGGAGAAAATCACTGATTTTTTTTTTTCTCAGAGCTCTTGGAAATCTTCACAGTGGAGGTGACTTAAAGGTGGGTTTTGAAAGCCAAGTTCACCAAGCAGAAAAGTGGGGAATTCATCATTCCAGAGTAGTTCAGGCAGGTGTGAAGGAGCACATCAGGTGTTCAGGGAATTCAGGCAGTTAGGTAAGTGTGGCTTGATGTTGGGTATAGGGGGTGAGAATGGGGGTGTAAGGATTGGAACAACATTTACTTGAATATGTAACTTTAAGAATACTTCTTAAGAAGGCAGTTTTGTTTTTCTGGGTTTTTAAAATTTATTTATTTTTGGCTGTGTTGGGTCTTCGTTGCTGCGTGCAGGCTTTCTCTAGTTGTGACGAGCGGGGGCTCCTCTTCGTCGTGGTGGGTGGGCTTCTCATTGTGGTGGCTTCTCTTGTTGTGGAGCACGGGCTATAAGCGCACAGGCTTCAGTAGTTGTGGCATGCGGGCTCAGTAGTTGTGGCTCGCGGACTCTAGAGCTCAGGCTCAGTAGTTATGGTGCACGGGCTTAGTTGCGCCGCGGCATGTGGGATCTTCCTGGACCAGGGTTCGAACCTGTATCTCCTGCGTTGACAGGCAGATTCTTAATCACTGCACCACCAGGGAAGCCCAAGAAGGCAGTTCTTTTTGTTTTTGTTTTTTAATTCACTATATGTATCAGATATCTAAAGCAATGATCTCTAAAAAAGGGGGTGGGTTGCATGCCTCCTGGGGATGTGCTAAATGATCTTTACGAGATGTAGGAAGAAAACATTGGGAATTTCTATGTTAATTTTTTCTTACTCTTTAAACATTTCTATTTTGGTATAAAGTTTAGAACAGTACTGTCCAACAGAATTTTTTGTGATGATGGAAATATTTTATATCAGCACTTGAAATGTAGCCATTATAGCTGAGGAACTGAACTAAAAAAATTTTTTGTATGTAAATTAATTTAAATTTGAATAGCCACATGTGACTAGTGACTACTATATTGGATAGCACAGGTTTAGACTGTCCATTGATACCGTAGTTTATGTGTATAAATTAATAAATAAGTGAAAAACCATATGTGCAGCTCAGGTTGCTTATGACATATGCAATCAAAAATGTTTACAGACCACTGGTCCAGAGACCAAGACTAAAATAAAGAGCTGGAACAAAAGTAGTAAAAAATTACAGAGATAGGGTAGCCCTGGGGGATTAATCAGAGATGGGATCTTATAGGTCCTTGGTTTTCTTGAAGAAAGTAAGCCTTGGACCAAGAGGGGAGGGCCTGAAACTCACAGCTTCAGTCTTACTTCTGCATGTGACAGGCTGTCTATCGCATACCAGCCTTTCCCTGTCCATCTCCTACCCCCTGACCCTATTGTTCTCTCTCAAGCTCTTTTGCAGTTTGTGATGACACAGTTGTTTACTTGCTTATTGTCTGCCTTTCCCAACAACTGGACTGTAAGCTCTGTGGAGACAGCACCATGCCTTTTTGTTTACTACTGTATGCCCAGGGCCTGGCATACAGAAAGTGCTCAGAATGTATTTGCCCAATAATGGCTATTGAGGAGGAGAGTAGGGCTCACACTGGGAATAATGAGAGATCAGACTAAACGGATATTGGGAGATGAGGAGAGAGACTGATAATGGGCCTTGAAGGCCTCTCTGAGCAGTTAGTGTCACAGGCACAGCCCAGCAGCCCACACTTGTGGTCAGTAACTGTCAGCTAATGGTTGAAAATCCGTGTGCTTTGAGTCAGATGGACCTGGCTTTGAATTCCAGTTCTACCACTTACTGTGGTATGACCTTAGAGAATTTACTCAAGTTCTCTAAGTATTTAGTTTCCTCAGCTGTAAAATGACGAAAATAACAATACCATTTCTTAGAGTTGTTAGTTGGATCAAAGGATATAATGTATGCAAATATATGTGTATTAAGCATTAGTACATAGCATATATGTACATAGACTATATACTATACAGTAAAGATACTATATAGAGATATAGAGAGCTTTTATTCAATGTTCTTTGAATTAATGAATAAGCTGAATGATACACCCTCTATAGACAAAGGATGGGAAAATGACCATGGACTAAAAGGACTGGTATTCTTTGATGAAACAAATTGTTAGAGCCTCAAATGTAACTAGTCACAAAGAATTTGATGCACTAAATTGTCCCTTAGAAAATATAGGTTTACTTGCCTCAAAGCAGTTTGGCTGGTTGTAACAAAAGCCTTAAGAACGTTTATTCCTTGTTATCCAATAATTCCACTTCTAGGAATCTCCACTAAGCAAGTAATAAGAGATTAAAAGGCTTACTTACAGAACTATTCGCTGATGCCTTTATAGTACGGCCCAAAATAATAAAAACCTTAAATAGTAAGCAACGTAATCATCCAGTAGTAGGGAGATTGCTTAAGCTAAGGACAGTATGGCCATGTGAAGCAATACTATTCAAGTTACTAAAAAACCAAGTGTTTCCGTGGTGGTCCAGTGGTTAGGACTCCGCGCTTTCACTGCTGAGGTCGAAGAACTAAGATCCTGTAAGCCACATGGCCAAAAAAACCCAAAAAAACCCCAAAAACAAAGACCAAGTGTTTCAGTGTATAATTTCATAGGGAAAAATGTTTGTGTTACAACAATAAATGAAAAGAGTTTATAAAATTCTATACGATATGATCACAATTGCAAATATGTTTTTTTTTTAAAAAGACTATAAAGACAACACTAAACTGTTTGCTGTGATTATCTTTGGTCGGTGGGTGAGTGGCGCACGGGTCTGCCCACTGATGTTCCATTCCCATCACTGGTCTTAGCTCCTGGGTGAAGTTCAGCCACCACAGCCATTCTGCTCCCTGTGCTCCACGAGGACACCCAGAGTGTTAGCACTTAGATGCACTCTTGAGACGGGAAGGGTCTTCTGCCAACCCTCAGTGTGACTCTTCCACCCATGAGTGGACTCAAAGCAGGCTCTTTCTGAGGATGGCAGCATGGAGGAGACGGCACAGGACTTGAGAGCTAGAGAATCTAGTTTTAAATCCTGCCTTGGCCGCAAAAGAGTGGTGAGACTTCGGGCAAGTTCCTGTGCCTCTCTGCACCTCGAGTTCCTCATCTGTAAATTAAGGAGAGTGGACTGAGATGACCTCTAAGGTGCCTTTGGGCTTCAACATTCTCTAGTCTCCTTTCATTTGACCAGTACTGTTGAACACCTTCTCTGTTCCAGACACTATTCCAGACATTGGGAATAAATAGGAAACAAGGCAAAGGTCTGCCCTCTTTCTATAAACTGTAAGAGAGTTTTAGCAGTATTTTTTTGACTCATCATTTCCTAAAATGAGTTTTTAAGTGCCCTTGCTTTCCCTTCAGCTCTTTTCTCCTTACTTCCACTTTTCAAACTTTTATTTTTGTGTTGTCAAGATTGATACTTTTAAATTCTGTTAGGTAATGACACTTAACCCTTCCATACTTTCTCTATTCATTGATTCTAAAAATTTTAAATCAGTAACTATTCATCACAGAGTCAAGTTATTGCCTTTTATTACATTTCCTTTTGGGCAGAGCTTTTTGTTTCCTGGAGTTTCTAATTGCCTTTCTTTTTCTTTCTTTCTTTTTCTTATACAATTTGCCTGTCTCACATTTTCAATTTAAAAAGAGAACTCTTCCTCATGGCAGGTATAGCAGTCAAGGTTGAATCAGGGAACAGAACCACTGTGCATGTTATGGGAGACGGAATTCATTATAGGAGCTACACACATTATATCCCTAGATCTGTCCCCACCATGAGTGGGAAAATTACCCTCCCTCACTCCAAATTTCTCTCAAACTCCTCTGACTCATGCGTTCTCCAAGGCCTAGAGCCCTGCTATTCAAAGTGTAGTGCCTGCTATTCAAAGCATCATCGGCTCCACCTAGGTCTTTGTTAGAAAGGCAGAATCTGAATCTGGCCAGGGTCCCAGGACGTTTGTATGTCCAGTAAATTTTGAGAAGCACTGGTCTGGGTTACCTTGTGGAGCCTGCCATTTTCCTCCTGGCCTTCTTTAGCTCATTGCAGTGAGGCCTCCTGTCACCAATGACCCTAAATTTGCTAACTTTATTCCTGAGGTCCTTCAGAACCAGTACGCTCAATGCCTGAGAAGGCACTGTCATTGTTGTTATAAGTAGTAATAATAAAAATAATAGATACTATTTATTGATTACTTACTATGTGCTTGATATTGTGCTAACCACTTTATATTCATTGTCTCATTTCTTGTTCACAATCCTCTATTGCATGAGCATTATAATTATCCTCATGTAATAGATGAAAAAATGAGGTTCAGAGAGGTGAAGTCACTTGCCCAAAGTCATACTGCAAGTAACTGGTGCATCAAGGATTCACATCCAAGCTCGTATGACTCCAGAGTCTGTGTTTTAACATATTGAGATAGGAACTTGACTGGCAGTCCAGTGGTTAAGACTTCGCCTTCTAATGCAGGGAGTGCGGGTTTGATCCCTGGTCAGGGAGCTAAGATCCTACATGCCTCACGGCCAAAAAGCCAAAACATAAAACAGAAGCAATATTGTAACAAATTCAATAAAGACTTTAAAAATGGTCCACATAAAAAAAAATTTTTAATAATAATAATAAGAAAATATCGAGATATACATACAGGCACATCTCAATGTATGAATGCCCATCAAGCCCTCTTCCTGCTCCCTTCCAGGCACTAACATTCCAAGGGTAATTTCTACCCTGACTTCTACCTGTATAGATTGGTTGCCTGTTTTGAACTTTGTATAAGTGGCCTAACATAGGATATTCTCTTTTGTTATCATAGAGCTACCTATCAACCACCTTGGGCTTCCAGTTTTTGTGAGGTAACATATTCCTTGGCTTCTTTTGTTCAACAGTATGTTTGTGACATTCATACACATTGTCGCATGTGGTATAGATTGTTTATTCTCATTGCTGTGTGAATCTGCCTCAATGTATTTACCTTATCAACTGTTGATGGGCATTTGGGTGGCTTCCCAATTTTAGGCTCTTATGAATATATGAACATTCTATACATGTCTTATGGTGAACATAAGGGATGGATTTCTCTGGGTTCAATCCTAGGAGTAGAATTGCTGGGTCATGGAGTACACATATATTCAGCTCTTCAGTGCTGAAGCTCTTCATACTACCATCAGCTATGTCTGCGAGATCTGGTTGCCAACTTTAATCTTTTGGGACATTTCATCTTTTTCATTTTAGCCATTCGGGTGGGTATGTAGTCAAAGCCTGTGTATTTCTTACACCTCTTTAGAGGATACTATTTGTTTAGTGGCCACTAATGGTTGCCTACCCATTCAGTGTCAGCCTTTCTTTTCTTTTGTCTCCATCCCTTGCCATGGGCTTTGGGGAAGCTGACCTTGGCCTTGTTTCCATGTATGGGCTTTATTTAACTGCAGGTAATCCTACTCTTCTTAATAGTAATTGGTTCAGGAATGGGCGGGTGACTCAACCCTGTCCAGAGATTCTTCAGGAGGTCTATTGGGAGGACTTGGGAAAAGTTTCCTTAGTCTTAAGAGGCAACCACAGGGAAAGGTGATCTTAGATATTGTTATATCTGGATGTGATGTCATGTTTGGGATTTCTGTCATCTTGCTACTAGCTTTGGGGTGAAGCAGTGTTCTCTTTAACATTATGAGCTGTCGAATAAACTACCTTGGACTTCTGGTCTTGTGAGATAATTTATGCCCTCTATTTAAGTCAGATTGAGTAGAGGTTTCTGTTTCTTGCATCCTAATGGATACAACTTACTTTAAAGCTGGTGCCCATCAACATCTGTAGGAAGAAAACTCAGCTGCTTCTTCCTGGAGGTCTTCCCTATGGGCTTCCTGTGAAGGAAAGCCTCTCTCTGCATTCACTGAGGCCAGTGGGATAGAAAAGGAAGAGCATGAGCTCCAGAGGCAGGTGCTCCTGGAGACAAGTCCTGCCTCTTGCACTTGTTACAGTGCATAGAGTGTGACCCTAGGCAAGTGCTTCACCTCCTCAAACCTTAGTTTTCTCATCTGTAGACTGGGGGTCAAGGATCCCAACTGGCCTTACAGGGTATTATGAGATTTAAATGAGATGATGGAAGGGAAAGTTTTCATAAACTATCAAGGGCTGCAGAGATGCCAGGGCCAGCACCCCCTCATAGACACACTGCCCTTTCAAAGCCAGTTGGTGCAGAGCTGGGGCTTGATCTGGTCTGACCCCCGATGCAATGCGTTCACTATCATAACACGACCCAGCCTCTCCCCTGAGGGGTCATCTTATGCTTTTCTGCCTTTTCCCCAAATGCAAGGCCTGACTGAGCCCTGAAGCAGGACTGTGTCAGTGTCCTGGGGCATTTCTGTGAACCAGACCATCCCCACCCCCAGCCTGGAGGTGCTCCCTTGAGCTCAGCTTTGCCAGGCCTGGTGTCATAATGTGTCAGCTGGACGGGTTTTTATTGTCTCTCTGGGCTGCACGCCACCCTTGCCTATGGCTACTCTTGCTCATTTTTCTTGGGAGCTGCCTAGCTGCAGAGAAAGGCCTTTGGCCTTCTCTTTTCAGGCAGCCTTTATTGAATTTCACCTCCATTTTTTTTTCCTTTCCAAATAGGAACATCATTTATCTTGGACTTTAAGTTGCAGAGCTCTTTAAGAGCTTTCTACTTTCCCAGCTGCATTTGTTGACACACAATCTGTTTCTTGCCTCCACTCCCCTCCTCCCTGCTCCACCGGGCAAGCAGGCTATAAAGTGTCTACAGCTGTGCCTTTATTACCCATCCCTTTCTATGCCCACAAGGGGCACTAGCTGAAATATAGCACAGCCATTACCACTGACAAAAGGGGACAATTTAAAAACATTTTTGCTTTTCTTTGGGAAGCTGATGGCACAAAAGAAAGTGCATCATTTTATTGTAAATGATTTTTAAATATGGGTCACCTGGCCATAATCAGCCCCAAAAGATGGAAAAGTTCAAAGCGTGAAAGCAGGCACACAGATATCCAGTTTTTCCCCCTTGTCTTTTAAATTATGTTAATTGACACCAAGAAAAACAAGGATGGGTACCTCCAACCTACCCAGGCACTGCTTCGTCTCCAATTCCCTCCTTTCCTTATGGTGAAGAGTGCATATAATAAGTTTGCCAGACCAGGAATGGCGGCCTCCAGACCAGCAACTTTTTACTTTTTGCTTCTGTTTCAGCAAGTGTTAAGACCAGGAGGCTTGCGGCCTGGTCTTTTAAGATGAGGTAGTTTTCTCAACTCTGGTGCACAGGAAGCTCTTACTGTGTTTGCTGAGGAGTTTCAAAGGTGGAGGGCTGCCCAAAGGCTACCTGTGTATGTGTGTGACCAGGTGAAGGGAGAGAGTGCAGAGGGCAGGAGGGCAGTGTGCAGGGCAGGGTAGTAGTTGCTCTTCTGAGAGCTGCACCCCTCCACAATCGTAAAGGTGTTATATTAACAGAGGCTTGTTAGGATTATGATGAGAGAGTAGAGGTAGAGAATGAAACAGACAGGCTTCAGGGAAGATGGCCAAGTGGTGTCCCCTTGACGTCCACCCCTAGGCAGCTCCCTCCTCTTATGATCTGAGTTTGGGATTGACTATTGGGCCTTAGGAAATAGGACCAAGTTTTGTAATGCAACTGGAATGAGGGCTGTTAGAAAACAAAATTCAACTGAGTGAAGTTTAAAGATCAAATTGGCTCATCCAACAAATCGGGCATCCCATCTAGCAAGTAGAAAGGAGTTCTGAGAAGCTGTACAAAATGGAAGGCTCTTACAGGCAGAGCGGGGAAAGAGTGAATTGTTTCAGGCTTAGGTAACCTACCTGTGGGGATGTAAGAGGGCTATGTGGCTGATCACCTCATTGGTGCTGACCAGAAAAGTCCAGACTGACCGGTTAAAACTACCTTCCCCGGTACAGGTCTTTTACCTCCTTAGGTAAGTTTATTCCTAGGTATTTTATTCTTTTTGATGTGATGGTAAATGGGATTGTTTCCTTTATTTCTCTTCCTGCTAGTTTGTTGTTAGTGTATAGAAATGAAACAGATTTCTGTATATTAATTTGGTCTCCTGTAACTTTACCGAATTCATTGATGAGCTCTAGTAGTTTTCTGGTGGTATCTTTAGGATTTTCTGTGTATAGCATCATGTCATCTGCAAACAGTGACGATTTTACTTCTTTTCCAATTTGAACTCCTTTGGTTTCGTCTTCTTCTCTGATCGCTGTAGCTTGGACTTCCAATACTATGTTGAATGAAAGTGGTGAGAGTGGGCATCCTTGTCTTTTTCCTGATCTTAGAGGAAATGCTTTCAGCTTTTCACCATTGAATATGTTACCTGTGGGTTTGTCATATATGGCCTTTATTATGTTGAGATATGTTCCCCCGTGCCCACTTTCTGCAGAGTTTTTATCATAAATGGATGTTGAATTTTGTCAAAAGCTTTTTCTGCATCTATTGAGATGATCATACAGTTTTTATTCTTCAGTTTGTTAGGATGATGTATCACAGTGATTGATTTGCAGATGTTGAGAAATCCTTGCATCCCGGATAAATCCCACTTGCTCATGGTGTATGATTCTTTTAATGTATTGTTGGATTCAATTTGCTAATATTTTTTTGAGGATTTTTGCATCTGTGTTCATCAGTGATACTGGCCTGTAATTTTCTTTTTTTGTGTGATATCTTTGTCTCGTTTCAGTATCAGAGTGACGTTGGCCTCATAGAATGAGTTCAAAAGTATTCCTTCCTCTGCAATTTTTGGGAATAGTTTTAGAAGTATAGGAGTTAACTCTTCTTTAAATGTTTGGTAGAATTCACCTGTGAAGTCATCTGGTCCTGGACTTTTGTTTGTGGGGAGTTTGAAAATTACTGATTCAATTTTGTTACTGGTAATTGGTCTGTTTATATTTTACATTTCCTCTTGGTTCAGTCTTGGGAGATTGTACCTTTCTAAGAATTTGTCCATTTTTTCTGTGTTGTCCATTTTATTGGTATATAGTTGTTCATAGTAGTCTCTTATGATCCTTTGTATTTCTGTAGTGTCAGTTGTTTTTCATTTCTGATTTTTTTGATTTCTGATTTTACTGATTTGGGCCCTTTCCTTTTTTTCTTGATGAGTCTGGCTAAAGATTTATCAATGTCATTTATCTTTTCAAAAACCATCTTTGGTTTCATTGATCTTTTCTTTCATTTTTTTAAGTCTCCATTTCATTATTTCTGCTCTGATTTTTATGATTTCTTTCCTTCTACTAACTTTTAGTTTTGTTTGTTCTTCTTTCTCTAGTTCCTTTAGGTGTAAGGTTACATTGTTTATTTCATATTTTTCTTGTATTGCTACAAACATCCCTCTTAGAACTGCTGTTGCTGTGTCCACAGTTTGGTGTTTTTTTTAATAGATCTTCATTGGAGTAAAATTGCTTCACAACACCATGCTAGTTTCTGTTGCACAACAAAGTGAATCAGCCATATGCATACACATGTCCCCAGATCCCCTCACTCTTGAGCCTCCCTCCCATCCTCCCTATCCCACCCCTCTAGGTCATCATCGAAAAGCACCGAGCCGATCTCCCTGTGCTATGCTGCTGCTTCCCACCAGCCAACTATTTTACATTCAGTAGTGTATATATGTCAATGCTACTCTCACTTCACCTCAGCTTCGCCCTCCCACCCATGTCCTCAGTTCCATTCTCTATGTCTACCTCTTTATTCCTGCCCTGCAAGTAGGTACATGAGTACCTTTTTTTTTCAGATTCCATATATATGTATTAGCATACGGTATTTGTTTTTATCTTTCTGACTTGCTTCACTCTGTATGACAGATTCTAGGTCCATCCACCTCACTACAAATAACTAACTTAAGTTTCTTTTTATGGCTGAGTAATATTCCATTGTATATATGTGCCACATCTTCTTTATCCATTCATCAGTTGATGGACACATAGGTTGCTTCCATGTCCTGGCTATTGTAAATAGAGCTGCAGTGAACATTGTGGTACATGACTCTTTTTGAATTATGGTCTTCTCAGGGTATATGCCCAATAGTGGGATTGCTGGGTCATATGGTAGTTCTATTATTAGTTTTTTAAGGAAACTCCATACTGTTCTCCATAGTGGCTGTATCAATTTACATTCCCACCAACAGTGCAAGAGGGTTCCCTTTTTTCCACACCCTCTCCAGCATTTATTGTTTGTAGATTTTTTGATGATGGCTATTCTGACTAGTGTGAGGTGATACCTCATTGTAGTTTTGATTTCCATTTCTCTACTTATTAGTGATCTTAAGCATCCTTTCATGTGTTTGTTGGCAATCTGTATATCTTCTTTGGAGAAATGTCTATTTAGGTCTTCCCATTTTTGGATTGGGGTGTTTGTTTTTTTGATATTAAGTTGCATGAGCTGCTTGTAAATTTTGGAGATTAATCCTTTGTCAGTAGCTTCATTTGCAAATATTTTCTCCCATTCAGAGGGTTGTCTTTTTCTCTTGTTTAAGGTTTCCTTTGCTGTGCAAAAGCTTTTAAGTTTCATTAGGTCCCATTTGTTTATTTTTGTTTTTATTTCCGTTTCTCTAGGAGGTGGGTCAAAAAGGATCTTGCTGTGATTTATGTCACAGAGTGTTCTACCTGTGTTTTCCTCTAAGGGTTTTATAGTGTCTGGCCTTAATTTAGGTCCCTAATCCGTTTTGAGTTTATTTTTGTGTATGGTGTTAGGGAGTGTTCTAATTTCATTCTTTTACATGTAGCTCTCCAGTTTTCCCAGTAGCACTTATTGAAGAGGCTGTCTCTTCTCCATTGTATATTGCCTCCTTTATCAAAAATAAGGTGACCATATGTGTGTGGGTTTATCTCTGGGCATTCTATCTTGTACCATCGATCTATATTTCTGTTTTTTTTTTCAGTACCATACTGTTTTGATTACTGTAGCTTTGTAGTATAGTCTGAAGTCAGGAAGCCTGATTCCTTCAGTTCCATTTTTCTTTCTCAAGATTGCTTTGGCTATTCGGGGTCTTTTGTGTTTCCATACAAATTGTGAAGGTGTTTTTCTAGTTCTGTGAAAAATGCCATTGATAGTTTGGCAGGGATTGCATTGAATCTGTAGATTGCTTTGGGTAGTATAGTCACTTTCACAATGTTGATTCTTCCAATCCAAGAACATGGTATATCTCTCCATCGGTTTGTATCATCTTTAATTTCTTTCATCAGTGTCTTATAGTTTTCTGCATATAGGTGTTTTGTCTCCTTTGGTAGGTTTATTCCTAGGTGTTTTATTCTTTTTGTTGCAATGGTAAATGAGAGTGTTTCCTTAATTTCTCTTTCAGATTTTTCGTCATTAGTGTATAGGAATGCAAGAGATTTCTGTGCATTAATTTTGTATCCTGCAACTTTACCAAATTCATTGATTAGCTCTAGTAGTTTTCTGGTGGCATCTTTAGGATTCTCTATGTATAGTGTCATGTCATCTGAAAACAGTGACAGCTTTACTTCTTCATTACGATTTGGATTCCTTTTATTTCTTTTTCTTCTCTAATTGCTGTGGCTAAAACTTCCAAAACTATGTTGAATAATAGTGGTGAGAGTGGAAAACCTTGTCTTTTTCCTGATCTTAGTGGAAATGGTTTCAGTTTTTCACCATTGAAAACAATGTTGGCTGTGGGTTTGTTATATATGGCCTTTATTATGTAGAGGTAAGTTCCCTCTATGCCTACTTTCCGGAGGGTTTTTATCATAAATGGGTGTTGAATTTTGTTGAAAGCTTTTTCTGCATCTATTGAGATGATCATATGGTTTTTCTTCTTCAATTTGTTAATATGGTGTATCACGTTGATTGGTTTGCGTATATTGAAGAATCCTTACGTTCCTGGGATAAACCTCACTTGATCACGGTGTGTGATCCTTTTAATGTGCTGTTGGATCCTGTTTGCTAGTATTTTGTTGAGGATTTTTACATCTATGTTCACCATTGATATTCGCTTGTAGTTTTCTTTCTTTGTGATATCTTTGTCTGGTTTTCGTATCAGGGTGATGGTGGCCTCGTAGAATGAGTTTGGGAGTGTTCCTCCCTCTGCTATATTTTGGAAGAGTTTGAGAAGGATAGGTGTTAGCTCTTCTCTAAATGTTTGATAGAATTCGCCTGTGAAGCCATCTAGTCCTCGGCTTTTGTTTGTTGGAAGACTTTTTTTTTAATTAATTAATTTATTTTTGGCTGTGTTGGGTCCTTGTTGCTGCGCGCAGGCTTTCTCCAGTTGCAGCGAGTGGGGGCTACTCTTCGTTGTGAGGGCTTCTCATTGTGGTGGCTTCTCCTGCTGCAGAGCATGGGCTCTAGGCATGTGGGCCTCAGTAGTTGTGGCACGTGGGCTCAGCAGTCGTGGCTCACGGGCTCTAGAGTGCAGGCTCAGTAGTTGTGGCACCAGGGCTTAGCTGTTCTGCGGCATGTGGGATCTTCCTGGACCAGGGATTGAATGCATGTCACCTGCATTGGCAGGCGGATTCTTAACCACTGCGCCACCAGGGAAGCCCCTGTTGGAATATTTTTAATCACAGTCTCAATTTCAGTGCTTGTGATTGGTCTGTTTATATTTTCTACTTCTTCCTGGTTCAGTCTTGGAAGGTTGTGGTTTTCTAAGAATGTGTCCATTTCTTTCAGGTTGTCCATTTTATTGGCATATAGTTGCTTGTAGTAATCTCTCATGATCCTTTGTATTCCTTCAGTGCCAGTTGTTACTTCTGCTTTTTCATTTCTAATTATATTGATTTGAGTCTTCTCCCTTTTTTTCTTGATGAGTCTGGCTCATGGCTTATCAATTTTGTTTTTCTCAGAGAACCACCTTTTGGTTTTATTGATCTTTGGTATGGTTTCCTTCATTTCTTTTTCATTTATTTCTGCTCTGATCTTTGATTTCTTTCCTTCTGCTAACATTGGGGCTTTTTTGTTCTTCTTTCTCTAACTGCTTTAGGTTTAAGGTTAGATTGTTTATTTGAGACGTTTTTTGTTGGATGATTTGTCCATTGGTGAAAATGGGGTTTTAAAGTCCCCTACTACGATTGTGTTACTGTGGATTTCCCCTTTTATGGCTGTTAGCATTTGCCTTATGTATTGAGGTGCTCCTATGTTGGGTGCATAAATATTTACAATTGTTATATCTTCTTCTTGGATTGATCCCTTGATCCTTATGTAGTGTCCTTCTTTGTCTCTTGTAATAGTCTTTATTTTAAAGTCTATTTTGTCTGATATGAGAATTGCTACTCCAGCTTTCTTCTGATTTCCATTTGCATGGAGTACCTTTTTCCATCCCCTCACTTTCAGTCTGTATGAGTCCCTAGGTCTGAAGTCGGTCTCTTTTAGACAGCATGTATATGGATATTGTTTTTGTATCCATTCAGCCAGTCTGTGTCTTTTGGTTGGAGCATTTAATCCATTTACATTTAAGGTAATTATCGATATGTATGTTCCTATTACCATTTTCTTAATTGTTTTGGGTTTGTTATTGTAGGTCTTTCCTTCTCTTGTGTTTTCTGCCTAGGGAAGTTCCTTTAGTATTTGTTGTAGAGCTGGTTTGGTGGTGCTGAATGCTCTTAGCTTTTGCTCATCTGTAAAGGTTTTAATTTCTCCATCGAATCTGAATGAGATCCTTGCTGGGCAGAGTAATCTTAGTTGTAGGTTCTTGCCTTTCATCACTTTAAATATGTCATGCTACTCCCATCTGGCTTGCAGAGTTTCTGCTGAAAGATCAGCTGTTAACCTTATGGGGATTCCCTTGTATGTTATTTGTTGTTTTTCTCTAGCTGCTTTTAATATTTTTTCTTTGTATTTAATTTTTGATAGTTTGATTAATATGTGTCTTGGCATGTTTCTCCTTGGATTTATCCTGTGTGGGACTCTCTGTGCTTCCTGGACTTGATTAACTATTTCCTTTCCCTTATTAGGGAAATTTTCAACTATAATCTCTTCAGATATTTTCTCAGTCCTGTTTTTTTTCTCTTCTTCTTCTGACACCCCTATAATTCAAATGTTGGTGAGTTTAATGTTGTTCCAGAGGTCTCTGAGACTGTTCGCAGTTCTTCTCATTCTTTTTTCTTTATTCACTCTGCAGTAGTTATTTCCACTGTTTTATCTTCCAGGTCATTTATCTGTTCTTCTGCCTCAGTTATTCTGCTATTGATTTCCTCTAGAGAATTTTTAATTTCATTTATTGTGTTGTTCATCATTGTTTGTTTGCTGTTTAGTTCTTCTAGGTCCTTGTTAAACGTTTCATGTATTTTCTGCATTTTATTTCCAAGATTTTGGATCATCTTTACTATCATTGCTCTGAATTCTTTTTCAGAGGTAAACTGCCTATTTCCTCATCATTTGTTTGGTCTGGTGGGTTTTTACCTTGCTCCATCTGCTGTGTGTTTGTCTTCTCGTTGTGCTTAACTTACTATGTTTGGGGTCTCCTTTTTGCAGGCTGCAGGTTCGTAGTTCCCGTTGTGTTTGGTGTCTGCCCCAGTGGCTAAGGTTGGTTCAGTGGGTTGTGTAGGTTTCCTGGTGGCGGGGACTGGTGCCTGTGTTCTGGTGGATGAGTCCGGATCTTGTCTTTCTGGTGGGCAAGACCGTGTCCGGTGGTGTGTTTTGGGGTGTGTGTGACCTTATTATGTTTTTAGGCATCCACTCTGATAATGGGTGGGGTTGTGTTCCTGTCTTGCTAGTTGTTTGGCATAGGGTGTCCAGCATTGTAGCTTGCTGGTCATTGAGTGGAGCTGGGACATAGCATTGAGATGGAGATCTCTGGGAGCGCTTTCGCCGTTAGATATTACGTGGAGCCAGGAGGTCTCTGGTGGACCAATGTCCTGAACTCGGCTCTCCCACCTCAGAGGCACAGGCCTGACAGCCGGCCAGAGCACCAGGAGCCTGTCAGCCACATGGCTCAGAAGAAAAGGGAGATAAAAATAGATACATAAATAAATTAATTAATTAAATTAAGTTATTAAAATAAAAAATAATTATTAAAAATTAAAACAAAGTGTAATAAAAAGAAATAAAGAAGAGAGCAACCAAACCAAGAAAGAAATTCTCCAATGATAACAAGCGCTAAAGACATACTAAAAAAAAAGGGGGGGAACAGACAGAACCCTAGGGCAAATGGTAAAAGCAAAGCTATACAGACAAAATCACACAAAGAAGCATCCACATACACACTCACAAAAAGAGAAAAAGGAAAAATATATCTATATATAAAAAAAGAAAGAGGAAGAGAGCAACCATATCAATAAACAAATCTACCAATGATAAACTCTAAATACTAAACTAAGATAAACATAAAACCAGGAACAAATTAGATGCAGAAAGCAAACCCCAAGTCTACAGTTGCTCCCAAAGTCCACCGCCTCAGTTTTGGGATGATTCGTTGTCTATTCAGGTATTCCACAGATGCAGGTACATCAAGTGGATTGTGGAGATTTAATCCGATGCTCCTGAGGCAGCTGGGAGAAATTTCCCTTTCTCTTCTTTTTTCGCACAGCTCCTGGGGTTCAGCTTTGGATTTGGCTCGGGCTCTGCGTGTAGGTCACCTGAGGGCGTCTGTTCCCACCCAGACAGGACGGGGTTAAAGGAGCAGCTGCTTAGGGGGCTCTGGCTCACTCAGGCCGGGGGGAGGGAGGAGTGCGGATGTGGGGTGAGCCTGCGGCGGCAGAGGCCAGCATGATGTGGCAACAGCCTGAGGCGTGCCATGTGTTCTCCCAGGGACGTTGTCCCTGGATCACGGGATCCTGGCAGTGGCGGGCTGCATAGGCTCCCAGGAGGGGAGGTGTGGATAGTGACCTGTGCTTGCACACAGGCTTCTTGGTGACTGCAGCAGCAGCCTCAGCATTTCATGCCCGTCTCTGGTGTCCACGCTTATAGCCATGGCTCACACCTGTCTCTAGAGCTCGTTTAGGCGGTGCTCTGCATCCCCTCTCCTTGCGCACCCCGAAACAATGGTCTCTTGCCTCTTAGGCAGGTGCAGACTTTTTCCCGGACTCCCTGCCGGCTAGCTGTGGCACACTACCCCCCTTCAGGCTGTGTTCACGCAGCTGACCCCAGTCCTCTCCCTGGGATCTGACCTCCGAAGCCCGAGCCTCAGCTCCCAGCCCCAACCCGTCCTGGCGGGTGAGTGGAGAAGCTTCTCAGGCAGGTGCGGGCTGGTCAGCACTGATCCTCTGTGCGGGAATCTCTCTGCTTTTCCCTCTGCACCCCTGTTGCTGCACTCTCCTCCATGGCTCTGAAGCTTCCCCCCTGCCACCCCCCGTCTCCACCAGTGAAGGGGCTTCCTAGTGTGTGGAAACTTTTCCTCCTTCACAGCTTCCTCCCAGAGGTGCAGGTCCGTACCTATTCTTTTGTCTCTGTTTTTCCTTTTTTCTTTTGCCCTATCTAGGTACGTGGGGAATTTCTTGCCTTTTGGGAAGTCTGAGGTCTTCTGCCAGCGTTCAGTAGGTGTTCTGTAGGAGCTGTTCCACATGTAGATGTATTTCTGATGTATTTGTGGGTAGGAAGTTGATCTCCATGTCTTACTCCTCCGCCATCTTGAAGGTCTCTCTCCCAAACCGCCATCTTGACTCCTCCCCTCATTCCACAGTTTTTTGATCATTGTATTTTTTTCATTTGTCTGTAGGTATTTTTTGATTTCCTTTTTTATTTCTTCAGTGATCCATTGGCTGTTTAGTAGCATACTGTTTTGCTTCCATATGTTGGTGTTTTTTACAGCTTTTTTCTTGTAGTTGATTTCTAGTTTCCTAGTGTTGTGGTCAGAAAAGATGCCTGATATGATTTCAATTTTCTTAAATTTACCGAGGCTTGTTTTGTTGCCTAGCATGTGATCTGTCCTGGAGAATATTCCCTGTGCACTTGGAAAGAATGTGTATTCTGCTGCTTTCAGATGGAATGCTCTCTATATATCAATTAAGTTCTTCTGGTCTAATTTCTCATTTAAGGCAAGTGTTTTCTTATTGATTTTCTGTCTGGATGATCTATCCATTGATGTACTTGGGGTGTTAAAGTCCCCTACTATTATTGTGTTACTGTCGATTTCTCCCTTAATGTCCGTTAATATTTGCCTTATGTATTTAGGTGCTTCTATGTTGGGTACATATATATTTACAGTTGCTATATCTTTTTCTTGAATTGATCGCTTGATCATTATGTAGTGTCTTCGTCTCTTGTAACAGCCTTTATTTTAAAGTCTATTTTGTCTGATATAAGTATTGCTACTCTGGTTTTCCATTGATTTCCATTTACATGGAATACCTTCTTCCATCCCCTCACTTTCCGTCTGTGTATGTCTTTAGATCTGAAGCGGGTCTCTTGTAGGCAGCATATATATGGGTCTGATGAAAGAAATTGAAGATGACACCAATAGATGGAAAGATATACCGTGTTCTTGGATTGGAAGGATTAATATTGTTAAAATGACCACACTAACCAAGGCAATCTACAGATTCAATGCAGTCCCTATCAAAATACCAATGGCATTTTTCAGAGAACTAGAACAAATAATTTTTAAATTTGTATGGAAACACAAAAGACCCCTAATAGCCAAAACAATCTTGAGAAAGAAGAACAGAGCTGGAGGAATCATGCTCCCTCACCTCAGACTATACTACAAAGGTACAGTAATCAAAACAGTATGGTACTGGCACAAAAAGAGACACATAGATCAATGGAATAGAACAGAGAGCCCAGAAATAAACCCAAACATTTATGGTCAATTAATCTGTGACAAAGGAGGCATATTCAATGGAGAAAAGACAGTCTCTCCAATATGTGGTGCTGGGAAACCTGGACAAGTGAAAAAATGAGATTAGAACATTCTCTAACACCATATAAAAAATAAACTCAGAGTGGATTCAAGACCAAAATGTAAGACCAGAAACCATAAAACTCTTAGAGGAAAACATAGACAGAACACTCTTTGACATACATCACAGCAAGATTTTTTTGGATCTGTCTCCTAAAGCAAAATAAATAAAGGCAAAAATAAACCAATGGGACCTAATTAAAGTTAGAACTTTTGCACAGCAAAGGAAACCATCAACACAAGGAAAAGGCAACCTATTGAATGAGAGAAAATATTTGCAATGATGACTGATAAGGGGTTAATATCCAGCATATATGAACAGCTCATACAACTCAACATCAAAAAACAGCCCAATTGGAAAATGGGCAGGAAACCTGAATAGACATTTTTTCATAGAGGACATGCAGGTGGTCAATAGACATATAAGAAGATGCTCGATGTCACTAATCATCAGAGAACTGTAAATCAAAATCACAATTAGATATCACCTCACATCTGTCAGAATGGCTATCATCAAAAAGAAACTAAATAACAAATGTTGGCAAGAATGTGGAGAAAAGGGAACCCTCGTATATTCTTGGTGGGAATGTAAATTTGTGCAGCCACTGTGGAAAACAGTATGGACGTTTCTCAAAAAGCTGAAAATAGAACTACCATATGACCCAGCAATTCCACTCATGGGTATATATCTGAAAGAAAAAAACACAAATTTGAAAAGATACATGTACCCCCATGTTCATAGCAGCATTATTAACAATTTCCAAGTTATGTAAGCAACCTATGTGTCCATCAACAGATGAATGGGTAAAGGAAATGTTCTGTATATACACAATGGAATACTACTTAGCCATAAAAAAGAATGAAAGTTTTCCATTTACATCAATATGAATGGACTTGGAGGGCATTATGTTAGTGAAATAAGTCAGACAGAGAAAGGCAAACACAAATATTTGATATCACTTATATGTGGAATCTACAAAATAGAACAAACTAGTGAGTGTATCAAAAAAGAAGCAGACTCACAGATACAGAAAACAAACCAGTGGTTACCAGTGGGGAGAGGGAAGTGAGGAGGGGCAAGATAAGGGTAGAGAATTAAAATAAGTTAAAAGGTTAAATTGTACAGCAAGTACTATGTATAAAATAAGCTACAATGTATCAAATAATCTACAAGGATATATTGTACAGCACAGGAAATATTTTATAGTAACTATAAATGGAGTATAGCCTTTAAAAATTGTGAATCACTATATTGTACACCTGTAACTTATATAATATTGTACATCAACTATACTTCAATTAAAAAAAAAAGACTACATTCCTTGGGGAGGTTGTAACTGCAGTTAGGTTCAGTATTAGGTCTTGGTTTGCTGACATGGGGCTTAGCACAAGTGACTCCATTTTGGGCCTCTTGTCTCCTTTTTAAGAAGGCTGGATTATCCACTTCTGAGACCCAGCTGTCTATGTGGTACAAATAACTAGACATGGAATCCAAAGACCTGAGCTCATGTCCTGGTTTTACCCCATACCATCTCTGTTAACATACCTCTCTGAGCCACAGAGCCCCTGTCTGTGAACCAAGGGTGGTAGTGGAAACACCACACAGTGTTGCTGAGAGCAGCAAATGAGATCATGTGTAGGATGTGACTCTGGCAGACAATAGATGGCCCATGACAATGTTTGATGAAACCAATTCTGAACCAGGAAGTGGAGTCCCAGGATATAATATCTGGGCTGCAAGGATAGCTAGACAGTTTTCTAAGACATTCAGACTCAAAGCTAGAAATGAATTGGTATCAAGGGATGCTGAGAAAGCCTCCCTAGATGAGATACACAAAGAAGAGGCATATGGGTTCATGGAGCTGAGTACACTGCGCTCCCCTTGATGGGTAGATGGTATCACTTAGGGTCTGCCTATCTTGAGCCCAGCTTGACTGCTAACTAGTTAAGTGACCTAATCTTTTGGCCTCCATTTCCCATCTGTAAGTTAGGAATAATAACACTGGCTATGCCTTCAGGTTGTTGTGAGGACTTGAATGAGGTTAACTGTATTGATACAAAGCCCTTAGTGTCATAGAGTAAGTACTTATTTCATCTAGTTCTTATTATTCCTGAAACCTCAGAGGTGAGAAAAAGAGGCTGGTTGATGAGGCCTCCCTTCCCTCCCTTTCTTTCATCCTGTCTGGCTGGCAAATACATGGAAGAGAGCAATTATTTAGCACTGGTTTCTTCAGAATTGACTGTAAATCATTTTTTTAGCGTGGTATAGTAACATAAAACATAATTTGGGGGTCATAGAGGCATGAAATTCTTGCTCTGCTAATTCCAGCTTTGTGATTTTGGACAAGTTACTTGTCTTTCTGAGCCTCAATTTTTAAAAGGCATAGGAATCCTTGTTGATGTGAGTATTGAATGAGATAATGTATGTAATGTTTACATCTGTTCTCTCCTGAGAATCCGTCTACCTTGTGTTTTGCACTGGAGAAAGCAAGAGTGTACAATATAATAGGATATCAGTATAGGAGGATGACGAAAAAGAAGTTTGGACTCCTTTCAGAAAATATAAAAGAGGATCTCTAGGATTTAACTCTGGAAAATTTTCCAGGGGAGAGAAGCTACTGCTAAGTACTTACAACACTGTCCTGAGTTTTACCTTCACCGTTCTCACAATTTGGGTCCTACTGTTACCACTTTGCTTGATCATGATGATGACGATGAAAGCAAGCTGAGATATCCCAATTTATAACAAGAAATACGTATTTGGTCTTCATCCAGTTCCTGGCCCAGGGCTCCTAAAACCCTTGGAATTGCCTAAGTGATGAGAGCCAAAATGGTGTCTTTTTTTACGTTAATGAGGTGACTTTTGGAAAACACCTAAGGATGGGGGCTGGTTGCTGGAGGAGTCAACCAGGTGATTAGAGGGTTGGAATTTAGTCTCACTCCCTGACCTCTGGGTAGGGAGTCAGGTTGAATCAATCACGGATAGCCAATGATGTAATCAATCACGCCTGTGTCATGAGGCCTCCATAAAAACCCGAAACGACAGGGTTTAGAGAGCTTCTAGGTTGGTGAACATATGGAGGTTCGGGGAGAGTGCTGTGTTCCGAGAGCATAAGTTCAGGGCCCTTTCTCCATATCCGGCCCTGTGCATCTCTTCCATCTGGCTGTTTCTGAGTTATATATCCTTTTCTAAGAAACTGGTGATCTGGTAAGTAAAATATTTCTCTGAGCTGTATGAGCCTCTCTAGCAAATTAATCTAAACCCAAGGAGGGGGTCGTGGGAACCTCCAATCTATAGCCGGTTGGTCAGAAGCACAGGTGACAACCTGGACTTGCAATTGGTCTCTGAAGGTGGAGGAAGACAGTCTTGTAGGACTGAGCCCTTAACCTATAGGGTCTCCTGGTAGATGGTGTCAGACTTGAGTTGAATTGTAGGGCACTTAGCTGGTGTCAGAGAATTGCTTATTTTGGGGGAACCCCCCCCACAATCTGGTGTCAAAAGTTGTTGAGTGTAGTGGTGGTATGAGAGGAAACGGGGAACCCAGGAGGAGGGCTGGGGTTTTCCTACTCACTAGCATTTTTGGTGCAAGCTGGGAAAAAACTCCCTTCCCTTGGTTCCCCCCAAATACAGCCAAGACTGGCGAGAATGTAAGGTTTTAGGTTTTTTTTAATTAAAAATAAGGGTAAACAAAGTGGAAACACACACAGGAAGTGCAAGAAGCCTGATGCTCTATGATTTCAGTTTTCTGACCCTTCCATTGTTGGCTTGCTCCCTGATATATTTCACACAATATTTGTAATATTTATACTCTGGGTTCCATACCAATATGTCATCAATTTTTCTAAGTAACCTAAGTATACTTTAAAACAAAGTGTCCAGCTACCAAGCCTACTGCTATCAGTTAATTTCTATTTTACTTAGCTGTATTGTTCAGCTCTAGACTTACTTATTTGGGGTTATTGTTTACTTAATCTGCTTTATCCTAATAATGGAGTTGATGTCTACAATTATAATTAATTATAGTTTTGTAGAAGTTTTCCTTGGCTCTCTGCTTTTCTGTTTGCTTTGGTCTCTGTTTTTCTTTTTAAATTGAAGTATAATTGATGTAAAATACTGTGTTAGTTTCAGGTGTACAGCAGAGTGATTCAGTACTTTTGCAGATTATATTGTTATAGGTTGTTATAAAATAATGTGTATAATTTCCTATGCTATACAGTATGTCCTTACTGCTTATCTATTTTATATGTAGTAGTTTGTATGTGTTAATCCCATACCCCTAATTTGTCCCTCCCCACTTTTCTGTTTCCTTTGGTAACCACAAGCTTGTTTTCTCTGAGTCTGATTCTGTTTTGCATATACATTCATTTGTATTATTTTTTTTGATTCCATGTGTAAGTGATATCATGTAGTGTTTGTCTTTCTCTGTCTGACTTATTCACTAAGCATAATATTCTTTAGGTCTATCCATGTTGCTGCAAATGGCAGTATTACATCCTTTCTTATGGCTGAGTAATATTCCATTGTGTGTGTGTGTATGTATACCACATTTTGATTAATCCAGTTGTCTGTTGATGGGCAGTTTCCATGTCTTGGTTATTGTAATTAGTGCTGCTAGGAACATTGGGGTATATGTATCTTTTCAAATTAATGTTTTCTTTTTTTCCAATAAATATCCAGGAGTGGAGTTGCTGGCTTATGTAGTAGTTCTATTTTTATTTTTTTAAGGAACCTGCCTACTGTTTTCCATAGTGACTGAACCAATTTACATTTCTACCAACAGTGTAGGAGGGTTCCCTTTTCTCCACATCCTCACCAACATTTGTTATTTGTAGACTTTTTGATGATAGCCATTCTGACAGGTGTGAGGTGATAACTCATTGTGGTTTTGATTTACATTTCTCTAATAATTAGTGATGTTTGATCATTTTTTCATGTACCTGTTGGCCATTTGTATGTCTTCTTTGGAAAAATGTATATGCAAGTCTTCTGTGCATTTTTAATTGGATTGTTCCTTTGTTTTTGATATTGAGTTGTATGAGCTGTTTGTATATTTTAGATATTAACCTCTTGTTGGTTGCATCATTTGCAAATATTTTCTCCCATTCTCTAGATTGTCTTTTCATTTTGTTGAAGATTTCCTTTGCTATGCAAAAGCTTTTAAATTTAATTAGGCCCCATTTGTTTATTTTTGCTTTTATTTCTTTTGCCTTAGGGGACTGATCCAAGAAAACATTGCTATGGTTTATTTCAAAGAGTTTTCCACCTATATTCTCTTCCAGGAGTTTTATGATTTCAGGTCTTACATTTAGGTCTTTAAACCATTTTGATTTTATTTCTGTATATGTGTGAGGGAATATTCTAATCTCATTGTTCTATATGTCCAGTTTTCCCAGCACCACTTGTTGGAGAGACTGTCTTTTCTCCATTGTAATTCTTGCCTCCTTTGTCGTAGATTAATTGACTGTATGTATGTGGGTTTATTTCTGATAAAAACTCTCATCAAAATGAGTATAGAGGAAACATATCTCAACACAATAAAAGCCATTTTATTAAACAGCCACGTAATACAAACCCACAGCCAACATAATACTCAACAGTGAAAAGCTGAAAGCCTTCCCACTAAATTCAGGAACAAGACAGTGATGTCCACTCTCATCACTTCTATTCAACCTAGTATTGGAAGGTTACAGCAATCAGACAAGAAAAAGAAATAAAAGTATCCAAATTGGAAGCAAAGAGGGAAAACTGTCACTATTTGCAAATGACGATGATACTCTATATAATGAGCCCTAAAGTCACCTCCCCAAAACTGTTGAACTAATAACAAATTCAGCAAGGTTTCAGGATTCAAGATTAATATACAGAAATGTGTTGGCTTTATATATGCTAATAATGAATGATCAAAAAGAGAAAGTAAAAAAAAATCCCATTTAAAATTGCATCAAAAAAATAACTAGGAATAAACTGAACCAAGGAGATTAAAGACATAGATGCTGAAAACTATAAAACATTGATGAAGGAAATTGAAGATGATTCAAAGAAATGGAAAGATATCCATGCTCTTGGATTGGAAGAATTAATATTACTAAAATGGTCATATTACCCCAAACAATCTACAGATTTAATGCAATCCCTGTCTGTCAAAATAACCACATCATTTTTCACAGAACTAGAACAAATAATCCTAAAATTTATATGGAATCACAGAAGACCTCAAACTGCCAAAGCAATCCTGAGGAAAAAAGAACAAAACTGGAGGTATACCCTTCCCAGACTTCAGGCTATACTACAAAGCTGCCATAATCAAAACTGTGATATTGGTACAAAAACAGACACATAGATTAATGGAACAGAATAGAGAACCCAGGTCTCTTTTTTTCATATGAGAGGGTTTCCTCAAACATCTATTGACCACTGACTGTGCCTTCATATTTAAGAATGAGACACTGAAAACCTCATTGCAGACTCTGTGTGGGCTTACTGTGTTTACCCTCCAAGGCCTTTGTGATCTGGCCTCACCGTATCTCTCTGACCTCATCTCCTACTGCTCTCCACATTTCTTCCTCCAGCTAAACTACACATTGTAGTTCCCAAGGTGAACTAATATCAAGATTGTTATCACTTTGGGTCCTTTGTACTTACTTGCTATTCCCTCTCTCTAGAAAGAATAACTCCTAGATGTTCACTCAGCTTATTTCTTCACTTCTTTCAGGTCTCTGCTCAAATAACACTTTGTCAGAGAGGCCTTCCCCAATGACCTTCTATAAAACTTCTACCTGGGCCTAACTCTGCTTTAGTTTCCATTGGTATTATTGCTACCTGACATGGCATCGGGGTCATATGCTTTGTTAGGTTCACCAGTATACTGTATTTATTTATTGTCTATCTTTATCCAGAAGAATTAAAGCTCCATAAGGTCAGGATCTTTATTTTGTTCACTAATTTGTCTGTTGTACCTGAAGCAGGGCTGGGACACTAGCATGTATTCAGTGCATATCTCTTGAATGAATGAATGAATGGACGGTGGCCTCATTGAGCATGAAAAAGCTGGTATCTGGCCATTGTGTTGGAAGATACCTAACTTTCATTCTCTTCAGATCCTTCTTCTGGGCCATTTTCCCTGCCAGAAGGGTCCTAGCTGCTAGTGTTCTTGGGATTGACTGGGGGAAGCAGATCTTTCACCTCATCCTTCTGTTTTCAGCAAGATATCCCAGTCATCTTCAGTGCTTGAGTCCTTATGTGCAGAGACCTTTGAAATAACTTCTTCGGAGGGAAATTCCTGGTTTATTCTGGTGAGGTAGAATAGGAATCACCTGGTTGTGTAGGGGCAGGTGACGGAGGGGAACCTGGTTGCCTGTTTTAAACCCCACCCACACCCTTATTCTTAGATGTACTAGGTATCTGATTCCTAAGCCATTATGGGGTTCTGTAGGGTATTTCACTGTGATGTGCTGGTAAATGTTTAATTGGCTCTCTGGTGGAAAAAGTCCTGATTGGTAGTGTTTGTTCATTCCCATGATGTAAATATTCCCACCATAGCTGAATTCAAGCTACCATCACAGCCTCACTGAATACAGAGTTGGGAAGGGTTGAGCAGCAGCACATCATTCTTCTTACCTTACAGACACAAGATGTTAATAACTTCAAGAGCATAGATAGTAATAAAATGTAGTAAAATAATTAGGAATGAGGAGTTTTTTTTGTTTTTGTTTTGTTTTTTGGCTGTATCAGGCCTTAGTTGCAGCACACAGGATCTTCTTGAGGCATTTGGGATCTTTCATTGCAGCTCGCGGGCTTCTCTCTAGTTGTGGCCTGCAGCTTTTCCCTCTCTAGTTGTGGCGCGCAGGCTCCAGGGCGCGTGGGCTCTGTAGTTTGTGGCACACGGGCTCTCTCATTGCGTGCAGGCTTAGTTGCCCTGCGGCATGTGGGATCTTAGTTCCCTGACCAGGGATTGAACCTGCGTCCCCTGCATTGGAAGGTGGATTCTTTACCACTGGACCACCAGGGAAGTCCCAGGAAGTGAGGAATTTTGAGCATTTATTACTTTTGTTTTAAATATAACTTATTAATTGAAATTTATATAATTTAATGTTTAATAATGATTAATTTTAACCAGCTTGTAAAATTCTTAAAAATTTAACAGTATGCTCTTGTGAGCTGGTATAAGCCGGTTCCAGCACATGTCATCTTGCTTTTGGCTTCCCTTGCCTCTTGTAGGCTTAATTTTTCGATACCTTGTGTCTTCTTCCTCCATTAATTATCTCTTGCTCATCTAATTTCCAGTTTCCAAATTTTGTTGATAGCTCTTTTCTGCTGTCATCTTCTTTCTCATTTGCATTGTCTTATTGCGCTTAAGCTTTACTCCAAAACACCCATTTAATGCCATTTTAATAGGTTTTCAGGAGGTGGTCAAGGTAAATGCATGTGATCAGACTGCTTTGTTTAACCAGAAGTGTCTCCAATTAGAATTACTTTTAATTTCTTCTTGCATGTATGTGCTTGAAAATGTACATTGTGACTACATTCTTTGGCCTATATAGATTCTCTCCTTTTTTTTCATTTTTACTATTGAATAGTTGGTGACTTTGTATGGCTCACATAAAATTTTAGTATAAAATTAACTTCATTTATTTCTATTGCTTAATGTACTTTTGGTATGAAAATTGATTCATTTAATACCACAATAATAACTTATAACCACAAATAAGTCACAGACATTAAAACATAGTAAAAGTTTTAGTTTCAAGAGTGTTTGTTTTGGGTAAAATAAGGTAGTAGTGTTTTACATCTATCAACATGTATTTTTCTTTACTGAGTTAGTTCATGACTTTATTCCTGGTGAGCTTATCATCTGTCTTGAGGTAGAGGGGTGGAGGAGGAGGGAATTATTACAGCAGGAAAGAAAAATAGCAAGAAAAATTGTTTAGTTTGTTTAACTTTGAAGACAAAATATAGGCTTGAAAGTCATAATTCATTGTGGGGAAAAAAAGGATTTTATAAATTCCTTTATCTTACCCCTGTAATACAACAAGACTCAGGTTTTGGTTGTAACTGAGACCCCATGATGTCTCCATCTTTGCACAACTTGGTGGTTCATCTCCTTCCCTTATGAGAGAGATCCCAGTATTCTTTCATGACCAAGATAGTTCAATTTGACTTTCTGAAACTAGTTGCCGATAGTTCTAAGTCTTTTCAATTTTGAGGGTTTTTTTTTAAACCTGAACTTTGTGGATCTCGTTTCCACACGATAGCTGTTTATCATTAATATATTTTGACTGAGAAAATACAGATGGTCAAAGGGATATTATGAATTGAGGGATGCTTATGAATGAACTTTTATCACATCAACATGTGATACAGTATTTGTAAAATAGATGTACTTGATATCCAAGACATTTTTTCATTCATTATGTAAATGATGCTTGGTGGCCCTACAAATTTGCAGATTCCTTGAAATAATTCTTAGCTTCACCCTCCTGCTCCCAAACCCAAAGTTGCTTAGTTCACAGTTTGGCCGAGCCAGTATTTTAGATTATCTTTTTCCCAAAGTCATTCCCATCTGAGTTTTTAAATGAGCTCTTTCTTGCTTTTCCACAATGCCAAATTGTGTTTATTCCAGCTTCTAAGCATTTCTTGACTCCCTCCCCTCTTTTTTGACACCTCCTGCCACTACTGCAGTCCAGGCCCTGCTTACCCCTCACATGTACTGATGCAGCAGCCTTCTATCTGGTCTCTTTTCTTACTGTCTGTCCCTTCTCCACTCCATTCTCCATACTGCAGCCAGAGTGATCTTTCTGGTTGTGTCCTTTCCTCGCCTGAAATTCTGCTACTCATGTGTCCCATCATGAGACATGTTTGTGTTCTGTAAACACATCAAATGCACAAGCTTTTGTTGGAGCCAGTTCTTTTGGTGGGAACAGTCTTTCTCCTGTACATGGTGAACTCAAGCTCAGCTCAGATGTCCCTTACGAAGCTTTGTTACTCAACCCCCATATTCCTCCTGGCATCCTGTAGCACTTTGTACAGGCTTTGGTTATGGACTTCTCACACTGTGGGCACTTTGGGGATAGGGACTTTCAAGTTGTGTTTGTTTGTATCCCCAATCACCTTGAACAGTGCCTGGTACATGGTAAATGCCCAGTGAATGTTTACTGAACACACTGATGTGGATTGGTATGCTTGTGAGCATGGGCCTTTCTTTGAGACTAGCAGGAGTACAGGATTCTATGTAGTGGGGAGATATGGAAATGGAGTGAGAAAAAGTGTGTTAGTTATTTCCCAATTCTGTTTTTCCCATTTCAATCTCTTCTGAAATTTTTTCTCTCAAATAAGACTTTATTGAATTTTTCTGATCGCAAAAGCAACACATAGCATAGTATTTACAAAGACATCATACAGGTTTGAATTCAAATTTTGCTACTTATTGGCTGTGTGCCTTGCACATAGTACCTAACATCTTTATGCCTTAGTTTTCTCATCTGAAAGGTGGGAGTTATTCTAATAGTACTTACCTCATAAGATTGTCATGAAGATGCAATTGGAAAGTGCACGCAAAGTGCTTAGCACAGTGTCTGGCACAGTAATTGCTCAGTAAGTATACACAGCTGTAATTGTTATGGTCAATGCAGAAAAGGTACAGGTCTGTGAGACCTGGATACAGCTGGAGCCCTAGGGCCCAGGATCTTCCTGTGTTACAGTAAAAGAAAACACAAATCTGACTGTAGAAGCCTTGCAGAATAATTTTGACCTTTTAAGATAGCCTTTCTCAACCAGGGCTCACCTGAACCACAAAACTCTGCACTAGAGTGACTATTTTTTCTCTCCATCGAGGATGCTATGTAGCTAACACTATTCTAGATGCACAGGAAAGTTAATTCATTATGTACAATGCATGATGTAGGAACTGAGGCTCAATCTCCCCACCCTTCTTTAAGAAAGGCTGCTCTGATGCTTCTTGAAGACTTGGTGCAGGGACTCGGCAGAGTGCATCAGAGTCACATCCTCCTAAGTCCTCTCTAGAAACCTCTCCCTTTCCTTGAATCTTCTCACTTATGGCAGTTGTTAGAAATCCCTCCCTCCTTCCTCCCTCACCCATATGATTTGTTCCTAGAACACCATTCATTTGTTCCTTCTCCATATTGTGCTCGCCACATACCCAGTAGTTTCTGACAGGTGTCCCCTTAACTTTTTTTGAAAGACTAACATGTCTCTCCCCATCCCTGTGTACCCTCTTTCACCTCTGGAATTGCAGTGAAGAATATCTCCAAGAAAATTAATGCCAGTAACTGGATTACAGAGTAGTAAACATGACTGACCTCTCTTTTCTTCACATGCACTTTTTAAAGTCATCTAGATCCCTTGCTATTGTCAAACGCCTCTCCTTAACAAAAATTATAGAATTATCTAGTCACTTAATCTAGCTGTGTCATATTTGTGCTGCCGAAGCTCCTGCTAGACTGTGTATGGCAGAGCAAGTCTGCTCTTCCTGGTGCCATTCCATTTTCTGCTGCTCTTCAGTGCTGACAAGGCTCATGCTGCCTCCCAGGAAGGCAGTGGGCACCTTTTTTGTGGGGAGGAGGGATAGGTCATGATGTCTCCTCTGTTAGCAAGGAAGAAGAATACTGGGTAAGCAATTACTAGTGTTTACCACAATTCATATAATGGAATATCATATAGCCATTAATTTTTGAATAATATTTATTGACATGGGAAAATGCTTACAATATGTTAAAGAAGAAAGCAGGGTACAAATCTGTAAATACAGCATGATCCCAATCTTGTAGTAAAATAAATTATATATGCATAGAAAAAACACAGGACGGAAATACACCAAAACATTAACAGAGATTATCTCAGGTGGTGGGTTTTGGGGTGAATTATTAACTTTATTTCCTGTATTCTCCAAGCTTTCCACAATGAACATATATTACTTTTATAATGGCGGGGAGGGGAAGGGAGGTCAATATAAGAGACACCTAGTACTGGGAGGCGGCAAGACTGATGGTAGTAAGGGGATGTTGAGTACTTGTACTGCCTCTGCCTATGTCTTCATTTATAAAGGAGGGACAATAACACCCGTCCTGTGCACTTGCCAGGACCACCCGGTGTGTGAAGGGGCCTCAAGTGTCTGTTGACTGTTACTCTAAAGCAGCAGCTCAAGCGCCTTATTTTAGAACCCGCTCCTCCATACCCTGTTTTAAAGGTTGGGAGGGATGTGGACACAGGGGCCTGCAGAGTGCAGTTGGCCAGTATATTCTCACCATCCCCATTGCAGGCCACCGAGCCAGGCAGATGTCGAGGGTCAGGGTGGTTGGGGCGCAGGGGCTGCGGGGGAGCCTGCAGCCCTCATCTCTGACCTAAAGGATTCCAGGTCCTTCCTTATTTGAAATCCAGTACTAACTGAGCAAGTTTCCTACTCACACTTCAACTTCATTCAGGTCACCTCCCTGCTTAATAAGTTCTTTAAACCAGTTCTGCTGAAATAGTTATTGCTTAAAATGGCCTGAGAATTACCACTCTCCCAGCATTCCAGAGTCATAAGGGGGCACAACATGGACCCAGGTGGGCAGCGTGAAGGGTAAGGAGAGGTGCTGGGGGTCAGGCCGGCCAGAGTTGGATTTTTACTTGCTCTGTGATGTTAGGTAACTTACTTTGCTTTCCAGAGATGATCTCTTAATATGAGATGTGATGACGTTACACAAGATAAGATACATAAAAAGCCCAGCACAGAGCAAGCAATCAACAGATGTTAGTTCTCTTTTCCGTGTGCAAGATGAGGTCACTTTCATCTTCTCCCTCTGCAAATTCTCTCTTCAAAACAAAGCTTAGTGCCCAGTATGGGGAAACTCGAAATGAAACAGAACTCATTGAAAGCAGAAGAGCACAGCTACTTAAACAGGACTGTTCAAACACTCTGCATAAGGCTGGCAAGATGGTATTTCATTAAACAGGTCTTCATTTAGGTAAGCCGACACTCGTGCCAAAGCTATTTAATTGCAGAAATTATAAAAATACTTTAAAAATGCATTTGTAGAATGAAGTAACAAAAATACTTAAATTCTTTTTTCTAAATTTTTCATTTAATCTAAAATTATGAAGTACCAAGTTTCATTTTATTTACTGTTAAAACATGGGTCACACATAACTTATACTCCCAACTATTTTGGATAAAAAATCCTAAAATGTATTCTTCCTAGTCTTTTTATAGAGTATTCTTATTTTTTAAAAGAAACACAAGGTCATCGTTATGAGAATTAGTTTATAGGCCATACTGTTGTACAGATACTTTCTGGGTCAACTAGAATGTCCTTTAGGAAACAGATGGTCCCAGACTTATGACGCCTTGAGTAGTTTTCATTCTCCCCACGTTCCTATCCGGTTTTCAGTTGGCTTTTTGCTGCTTTCAGTAGGTCTGCTTTCCATCTAACAGCCTCCTCCTTTGCCATTTTTTTCGTGGGCTTGGAAGTCAGATAACTAAACATGTTAGAAGTATATGTAAATTTTAGTAAAGAGGCACAAGGTGAGATTCTTGAGGATCTCTCCTATAAATAAATTGTAAGAAACTTTGCCATCTCTTTTGGCAGCTCTAAGGCTTTTTAAAACTGAATTCCTGATTTGTACTTTTGCCAGAGAAGTGACTTCTGGATAAATGACATTTTCACTAATACTTCATGTACTTTATCCTTAGAAAGGCTATTTATTATAAGTGAGATAACAGATGTAAAAGCACTTTAAAAAAGCATAAACTGTGAAATAGGATTGTTTACCCCATGTATCTATAAAGAAACACACACAGATAGCTAAATTGAATCAACCCCAATGTTTTATTTAATTTAAAGTTTTAAAAGGCAGTGGTTAAGCACATTATGTGTGTATATATATATATATATGTATATACATACATATATATATATAAAAGGAAACCAACCCCTTTTCAACTTTAGCCATTGATTAACTAGGCCCACTGTCTATTGCATGATTCATTTTCTACTTCGTCATATGACCAATTCTAAAAGTAAAAATAAACAGCCTTAATCAGTTTAACAGTAACTATTTGTGTTTCTTTTTTAAATAAATAAAGTTACCATTAAACTGATCACATATGGTAGAAAGGTAGGACACACACACAAGCACACACACTCCCCAATTTAAAACATGTGACATATGAGTGACCTATATGTACAAATGGGTGCTGCTGACTCCCCCACCCTCAGCAGAGGGCTCAAAAGGAAACCCCGTACCCAGGGGGTCCCCATTCCCTCTACCAGGTTGGAGGCACCCCTATGTTAGACCTCAGAATGCATGTTCCCCACGCAGTGATACAGATGGGGGTTCAGTTCTATGGTACTAGTGTTCAGGTTATTAGGGAATAAATAGGCATTTGTAGCTGCCTCAGAACTAAACCATCATTTATAACTTTATAGGGAGAAATGTATTCTGAAGTTCTAGATAACTGACATACAAACTTTTTGAATGTAACCAGTTTGCAAGTCTGGGGCTGTTGTGTGTGTGTGCGTGTGTGTGCATTTCTATAGATTTTATACAAAATTGAAATGAAGAGTTGGGGCTACGTTTATGGAGCAGCTGCTTGGCTTCCATTCACTCAGTCCTGATCTAACAAGTCACTTGCCTCAGCCCCTTTTTAGCAGCTGTTCTGCTTCTCACATGCCTCTGTCTCTGGAGAGATTCAGAAAGGGCAGCTCACACAAGTGAGAGGAAGGACACGGCTAAATCTTCTTTAGAATCTTGGCAAACATAACTGCCAGATTCAACCAGGGCTTGCTTTATAGAGTGAAGTCCTTCAGTTCCATCTTGACAAAATGGAATTATTTTTTTTTCTGTTCCTAGTCTCTGCAACTCCGTCTAACTGCAGCTCTGTATGAATGCCTCAATATCGCAAAACACAGGATCACTTCTTAAATATGCTGGATTCTCAATGAGTAAACCAGTTAATGTGTTTCTAGCCAAAGCAAGGGCATAAATGTTTTAGAGAAAAGATTCCCCTGGAGCTACAGAGAAAAGATGCTGATAAAAGCAATACTGAGAGTTGAGCAGGTGATGCTTTTAGTCTGTGTCAGAGCTGGTCTCCTCGATGACAGAGTACTGGTTGAGTGCTTCCTCCAAAGGCGTTATTGTCCCATCAGGTTTTAGTCCCATTGGTTTAAGCAACTCCTCTCTGGAAAAAAGAGAGAAAAGAAAGAAAAAAAAGTATTCACCAGCATCACACACACCCCCTCCCCCCACCCAAATCCACATCCTTTAAAAAAAAGAAGTCTTTAAAAATCAAAGTATTTTTCCTCAAGCTCTCTCTGTGTGTTTGTAACAGGAAAGATGAAAGAGGTATGGAAAGAAAAAGAGGGAGATAAAAGACTTCATTCACACAGGCCAAACCTACTAAGCCAATTAAAAGTATGAAAAGTCAAGGTCTAAATGGGCTCAGGACAAGGAGCAGGTCTCTTCTGTTTTTAATAATTTTTTTCCTTTTGTGGATTTGTTTTAGTGAAGTTGAAGCTGCCAAAATTTCACCTGTCCCAGTGGACCAGGCATATAATTAATGGCTAATTTGATATGTATGGATTTCGTTTAATGGAATAAATCGTCATTTGATTTTTGCCTCTCCAATCTCTAGTGATACATAAGTACTTATTGATTTCAAATCATTTGGCCTTCCCCAACTTTCTCCCTCCCTTTTCTTTCCTCTCTCTCTCCTTATTCTTCTTCTTTTTTAAAAAACACCATTGCTTTTGTTTGTGGCAGTTTAATTATGGGATTGACAGCCATTTTAATCTCTTCAAAGCTCCCCAACTGCCTCTTTTCAGCTAATCCAATTATATCTACTCCACAAGTTACAGCCTCATCTAAGATGATTATTGATTAAGCCAATCAAAAAGCATTAAGAAAGATCTTTTCATAGGCTCTTATTTATTGTATAGAGATTATGTCAAATGTACATGTTGAGATGCTAACTCTAGTCTTCCTCCCACCCCAATAAGTCAGCAGTGTACTTTAAAAGGAGCCTTGAAGAGGCACATGAACTGCTTAAAACTTACTTCTCACAGAAATGGGCATCACCCCCTAAAAACATGTCTACAGGAACCAACATGGCAGCAGTTGTAATGCTGGTGGGAGTTGGAGTGAAGGAAAATGATAAAAACTCCTCTCCCTCTGCTTCCTTGCTGTTGTCCCTTAGGCCAGAAGGGCTCCCCTCGGAAGGGCCGGCCACATAGCAGTGTGACGGTGTTATAGCTGCAGAGAAACTTCCTGGGGAAGGGGAAGAACAGCTCAGTGGTCACTGGATAAGTCAACAGGAACCTAATCAAGCAGCTCTGGCTGGTACCAGAAGACTATTGCTGGGAGTCTGAAAACTCTCTTTGAGTAATGTGGATGGTTGACTGGTTGAGGCTACTAAATATTATAAAGTAGGAAATGTGTTTCCTGATCCAAGAAATGGGGTCAGAATCATAGAACTTAAAGTTGAAGGGGCCTTAGAGATCATTTAGTCCAACCCCCTTGTTTAATAAAGGAGACTGAGTGACTTACCCAAGGTCACATATCTAGTGGCAAAGTTGGACCTGGGACATAGGCCTCTGAATCCCAGTCCAGTGCTCTTTGCAGCACACACATCTGGATTAACTGCTATAACTGTACTGAAGGAACACACTGAGTTCAGCTGTTCAGGGACTATGTGCCAGGAACTGTGTCATATACTGGGAAGAAAAGGAAGACTAGGCACAGCTGCTGCCCTTGAGGAGTGAGTGAAACATATACATGAAAAATAACTTAGAACATAATGGGGTAAATGCTGTAACAGAATCATGAACAAAAGAAATAACAGCTCCTGAGATGAAGCATCAACCAAATTGCCTGGGGAAGGTGGGAACGGCACCTCCAATGAGGTGTCCTATGCCACGCGAAGATAGTACAGAACTTTTCAGGCAAAGGAGTCTGTGTGGAGGGCTCTGTATAGTCCCAACTACTTGTGATTTTTTTCTGTAGACCTCTTTGGATTGTGTCAATTTCTTTCTCGGCTCCCATGAAACTGGGGCAGGGCCCAGTGTTTGGGGAGTGGCGAGGTTCAATGAAGGAGAGGGAGGAGGCAAGGCTGCAAAAAGGGTAGTTGGGGGTCTAGTGGTCAGGTGTCTTGAATGCCAAAGCAAGGAGCTCGGGTCTTAGCCTGTAAGGAATGCCCTATCAGGTTTGCTTTATAGGGAAATACTCTGGCAGCAGTGCAAAAGACACACTGGAATAGGGGAAACTGCGGTGGGGAGACGAGCCGTGAGGATGTCACTGTAACAGTAACGGCATGAGAGGAGACACAGAGCTGGATCATGGCTGTGGCTGTAGGAAGGAAAGGCCTTCCTTCCAGGGCAGAGCTGTGGTCCGCTGGAAGGGTGGAGGTAGGGGGTGAGGAGCAGAGCGTGGCTGTGGCCTCGCTCCGATGGCCACGTGGGTGGCGACCCGCTCGCTGCGGCAAGAGCACAGCAGGTGCAGCAGCTGGGGGGCAGGGGGCAGACACTGACATCTTTCAGGACAGCGAACAGCTCTGCATGACAACCAGGGAGAAATGCTTAGAGGAACCAGAAAACAATCTGCTTCCACTGAAACTTCTCTTCAGCACACATACATACTATACATATCTATACTTTAGTAACAGTTTCCTAGTTCTGATGGTGCTGAAGGACTTTGTGATACTGGACACTGTTTACTAATAATCGATACCAAAGGAGAAGGGGATCACCTTCTGGGGTGAAACATTAAGGGATCAGAAACTTCAAAGGTCTGAAGGGGCTGGTGGACTGAGGGTACAGTAAGGTGGGGGTGGGGCTGAAGGGTATGGGTAGGTAGAAGTCTGATCAGCAGATGAGACTATAGGAATTCTACCAAGATAGTGAATTGCTGGGTGGATATGCCATCACTCCTAACACTCCAGCATTTCTTTGGTAACAGGATGATATTGGAGCTAGCTGCCAGCTTGCACAAAGTAGCTAGCACTTTCTCATCCAAACCCAGGAGGAATATTTTCAAATCAAGTCCATCGATTTCACCCCTACTCCCTAATCCAATTTTATAACAGAAATAATTAAGAACATTACAAAAATTTTATGGCCAAATTATGGGAATTCATCTATAGAATAAAGGGGCTCATATTTTAATACTCATTTGTGAACTATTCTTCTCAAGGCTTTATTTTTTAGGTCTTCTGTATCACCCCTCTACTAACAAACATAGAAGCTCCTCTGAGGGTATGAATTATTGTCTTTTCCACATGGCTCCATGCGATGCTTGGTCTTACTGACATTCCTGTAGGAGAGGTGTCAGTGGTAACTGGCCACATAATCATGCATTCGTGCAAATAAATTAAGGCAGCAATGTGATATAGTGGAAAGAACAAAAAGATCTAGAGTCAGGAAGTCTGTCTGAAGTCCTGGCTCTTCCACTTACCAGTTGTGTGATCTTGGGCAAGTCTCTGAGTCTCTGTATTCCCATCTGTGAAATGGGGATAATGATACTAGCACTACCTACTTCCTAGTGATGACTTAAGGGGTAATAGTACTAGCAGTGGTAGTAGTAATTGCAATAATTAATAATAGTGCAGATGAAAGAGCTCTATGAACTGTAAAGGAGTCCTAAATATTAGTTATCATTATTGTGGTATAGTGAAAGGCATATATAGGTTTTGGAATCAGACAGACCTCTAAGTTCTAATCCTGGATCTACCACTCACTAGCAGTAAGACCTTGAACTCTCTGAACTTCAATTTCCTTATCTGTAGAATTGGGATAGGAATACCCAGTTCACTGAGTTGTCATGAGGGTGAAAGGTCATTCTACATAAAAAGTGCATAGTGCAATGGCCGAAATGTAGTTGGAACCCACAAGATGCATTTCCTGTCCCTTATGTGTTTATGGAAGGAAGGTCTCCACAAGATTGTTAGGGTACTCTTTGGCAATAAGTGGGAGAAGAATATGCAGAAGCAAATAAAAGACATGGTCCCTGTCCTCAAGAAGCTTTTAGTCAGTTCAGAAGGTAAAACACACACACATTAAACAATATTAAAGGAATTACAGAACAGCAGATCAACAAGCTTGAGATGATTAACAGGCAGAGCCCTGCTTTCCCTAGCTTGACAGTTCTGTACACCCTTACTGTATCTGAAATGTGTTTAAAGGTGATTTCTCATACTGTTTGGGAGTGGAAGGAGAGAGGATGACTTACAGATATGTTAGTGTTTTTTGCTTATGGACCCCGGGCTTACTTTTCAAACCCCCATCTTAACGATTCTGATCTTCCTCTCTATCATATAACAGCCCACAAATACCAAAATGAAGTCTTTGATATAGAGACTTACTCCTAAAAGGTCTGATAAATGACCTGGTTATACTAAACTGTTTCATTTAATAAGACCTGTTGTATCTAGATCAGCAAGATGTGGACAGAGAATGGGAAGCGTTCATGAATACCACAGAACCGTTATTCCACCAGTCATATGGGCTATGTACACGTGGGAGGGACGCGGAGGAGATGGGGATGCTGACCACAGGCTCCCGGCAGGAGATGGACTCAGGGCCAGACTGTAATGGCAGTGATGGACATGGATTCATGGGGAGAAAGGCATCCCAGAAGCAGATTAGTCAAGCAAAGGCACAGAAGCAAGAGTTAGTTGTGTGCAGGGATTGGCAAGCAGGCTGGCTTGGCAGAGGTAAAGGAAAAAGAAAGCTCAAAACAGATATGGGGTACAAAAGAGGATTTGGATGGAGACTTTGAAATCCTGGGCTGACAAGTCTGGATTATAGTACAGAGGTATTTTTGTCTTCTAATTCAAGGGTCCCATATTTAAGAATATTTATTAAAAAGTAATTCTCATTACAAACACTGAAGGCTATAAAACAATATTCCTTTGACATAGTAAAAAGAAAACGTTCTATGCTTTATTCATTTTCATATCCCTATGTGTCTAGCACAGTGCCTTGCAGATAGTAGATCCTTAATAAGTGTTTATGAACTCAATTTTGCTGCAGTTGGTATTATCTTGCATTTTCACAGAAAGAAAAGGTATGGTGTTTTATGGGACTCCTAATAAACAAACCCTGACCAAGAGAAAAGCTGGATCTTTGGGTAGAAGGTTCACGTTCATCACCAAGATTTACAGTTAGGAAAAGTATTAGCATTCTACAGGAAATTCTGCATAATGCTTTCCAGGGATTTCTCGTTCTCTACTGGACTGTGAGCAACTTGAGGGCAGAGTCCATGTCTTACCTGGCTGTGATTTGCAGTATCTAGTATAGGATGGGCGCATAGTAGGTGCTCAGTAAACGTTTATTGAAAGAATATAATACATGGGTCATAGCATAAATGGACGATGGTAGAGAACCATTTGCCAGGAAACATCCTCATATTATTTTAACGGCAATTATTTCCCTGATGAGTCAGTGTCATCAGACATTCTGACAGTCCCGAAGTCAAGGCCTTCTTTGTACCATACAACCTGGAATTTCCAACCACTAATTAGTATAGACTCAGCTGCTTATATATGGGGCATCAGTGGGTCTAGATTCTAGTCTCAGATTTTCCACTGACTTGCTGGGTGTCCTTGGGCAAGTCATTTCCTTCTCTGGGCTTGAGTCTCCCCATCTATATAAAATGAAGGGGTTGGACAAGATGATCCCCAAGATTCTAATTCTAGGAGTCTAAATATTAGGCCGCTAAATAGTTTTGATTTACTTAAAAAGCTGCTAGGTTTTTAAGACACTAAAACTCAATACTGCTAAGCTTTTGTTTCTAATCAAGATCTTCTAAACCTAAGAGTCAAACACAGCATCCTACCTAATTGTCACTGACATACACCAAGACCACAAATCCTTCCTGCAAAACTACCAGCAAATGATTAGAATGATTCCGAAAGTAAATCAAAGCAATGGCAAATGTTACAAGGAAGGATCTAAATTCAATCATGGCCCTCAATAAACAGGCCGTTTCATGAAGAGTTACTGGTCCTAAATTATGAAGGTCCCATCTAAAAAGGATGGCTAGGTGTCAGATATATGTAGATCATGGTTAAACGAAGATACTGTATATTGAAATGTGCATCAGGATTAAGATATTCACATAGCAATAACTCCTTCATACTTACCTTCAATGCTATACACAGGCCTTAACACAAGTTAAGACTGCCCTCGTTATCATCAAAAAGTACAGTGATGTCTACTGGATAAAGAGCCCATTCTAGGCACTGTGACAGTATCATGGCGGGCTTCTCATCTGATCAGGCATCTGGCCAGGGAAGAGATAAGCCTCCAAGAATGTTCAACTGGAACGAAACATCATTTAGAAATTTGATCTTACTAAACGATAAGGAACCATAATCTATAAGGGCTTGGCCAGGCACGAGGACACAGATAAAGCACGTCCAAGAAAGGAAACCTTATTTTGCCCCAGCCTAACCCTTAGGACTGCTAATGGAAACCAAAAAGTACTTTCTTAAAGATTTAGGGGTGGGAGATTATGGGATTTATACCATATTTAAAATTTTATAGTCTGTCTTTTTTTTCCCCAGATATAGTTCAACATTTTCCTGAGACACCATTTCTCTGTAAGTATGGTCCTCTGGGATGCCTGGGCTTATGTAACCTCTCAGGACCTTAGAGAAGGTTCCACTTTTTAGGCTTCTGGTTCCTACATAACTCTTTCTCCCAGAAATGACAGTGCAATATTGGGGCTCAGATACTAACATACCCAATAGCACATTATAGAATAGGCCAGATGTGTATGTGTATAAAACACCTTACTTGACCTGGAAACAAGAGAATACTCTTGCCCACAGCACATGTTTTTGTGCAATACAAACAAAGCATTCAATTCAAGTGTACTTGTTGAAAAACAGGACATAATTAAGCAGTTGGTAAAATGCATTCTTGTTTCCCACTTGCAGATCTCCCAAGAGTCCCTTCGAATTTACCTATACGAGTTTCAGCTTCCCGCTTGCCACTTAGCTTGATAACGACTCAAAAATCATTCCCTTGTTTTCAAGGGCTCTTCTTTCTTGTCTGCTCTGTGTACTACAGGGCAGTATTGACACATGGAATTAATGACAGGGTCTGTAATGAAACAACAGTCATGCAAACACCAGTCTGCTCTTTTGATAAAACAGCATGTTAGAGACCTATTCACCTCCCTCTAATTGAGTACTGCATAATAGTTCCGATCCTTTTATGTAACATATTTTGTTCTATGATTAGAAAAGAAGAAAAAGGGGGAGCCTATGAAGCATTGCTTCCTTCAATCACCCCGATTAATTCTCTGATTTTAATGAGGGTGGCTGCTATTTAGGCAGGTCCTGTTACCTACTTGTTTTGTTGACTTCTGTACAATGTATAACAAAACCCATGATGGGATAATTGGGAACCATTTCTTTGGCACAGGGATTCCTGTTCTTAATGTAAGGTTGGCTTGGAAAAAAAAGAACCCTGGCATTTAAAATTAGCCATTTCATATTTAATTCCCTTTCACATTTGAAAGATAGGATGAAAATTAGTATATAAATAAAGCATTTTAATTAACAGAGCTTTTCCAAAAGTGCCTGCAGTAATGGAGCCTGTGAGAGCCCGGAGAAAGAAGCTCTGTAATCTTTGCTATAATTCCAAGTCTGAGAGTGCATCTTATTTCAAGATTTCAGCATCAATGGAACAGTCCATATCCACTGAAGTACAATGGATTTCCCAATAACTTGTGATATTCTTAAGTGTTTTTAACGCTTTTTTCCTCACAGAAATTAAAACAACCTTTGGCACTGGTTAACATGTTCAGTTAAATACTATGAAAGAGTGTCCTTTGCTGGTCCTTCATCTTTCAGTTAATCTTTCATCTAATGGCTTCCTAGTGCTGACTGGTTGGTTTTACTGTTCTTTCACTAAGCCACTAACCCAGTAGGCAGGAGAGGTGTGGTGACTTTTCTATACCAAATTTGAGGTCTTCAAGCTGCATTTTTCAAAAACATTTCTGAGATCCTTCCCTCAGCCTCACCATTATGCTTTGGGATTGGGTACAGTTGGGAAGGTAAAATACGTAACATAAAAATATCATTCCCAAGACAAATGGATATGGCATGTTATCTACACCATGTCCTTCCACTTTGGGAGCTGCCTAAACAGGCAACAGTCCTGTAAATAAGGAAGTCTTTCTAAAGTTAATTTTCTTAATATGATCACACTGAATGTAAGAATTTGTTAGAATACCTATAATCATTCTATTTTCAAAATAGTTAAAAGAAAGACTTTATTAACATAGAATCATAGCAGTTTTACTGGTTTCCTTCATATGAAGTTGTTTCTGTTTGTCTTCTGTTTTTGATATAAGCTACATAGGACCTGACTTGATATTTGAGAAAAGCTCAACTATGGAATGAAAAAGCAGGAATGAATGGCCTCCAAATCTTAATTTTTTTGTCAGGTAAATATGCTTACTCTTTGTCTTCGTAAATATGCTTACTCTTTGTCTTCGTGCTTTGCATCTATTTAAAATTTAAAGTGTATTATTAAAAATAATCAGACTGACAAATCTGAGAGCTGTTTGTTGGTAATTTTTCAAAATAACATAAGATCTGGAATATGAAGACTAAGAACCAAATCCTGACTATGTCATTAACCAGATGCCTGATTTTGGTTCTGTCACTTCATCATTGGTCCCATTTACTCCTCAATAAAATATCTCTTGCCCTATCTAATTCACAGGGCTGTTTTAACAGTCAGTGGAAGTACTTTTTAAACTTTAAAGCACTATATAAATATTAGTCTTTCATTATTCTCATTTCTGTTAGAAGATCACATGCAAAGCTTCTAAAAATTTGCTATCCACCTCACATTGAAGAGCATGGTTAAGAAAATATAGAGAAAGAGGTTAGGGATAGTGCTAGAAAAATAAAACTCAGTTTTGTCCTTAACTGAAGGTGATCTTTATTTCTTGGTAATTTCTCTACAGAACCTTTCTTTCCTGTTGTCCAGAATTAGCAAAATAAATATTAATAAGAGGTCAGCATGCCAGCTGACACTGTTGAATAAAGCAGTAGAAATGGAAGTTCGTACATGCTCTTCTCAATGAGAAAGTCTTAAAAGTTAAAGGAGGAGGGTTACTCAGAGCAAACAGTCAATGGAGATTATTCTTATTTGATGTTTCTCTAATAAACAGAAGTCATTTCACCTAGTGCTTAAACCAAGAGCTCCAAGTAGGCATTCCTACTACAGAGTTAAAGGACAATGACTACTGATAGGCAATACAAAGTTTGCATGACGTCCTACTAAGAGATGTCTAGCCAGTTTCTCCAATTAATTCTCCCCTACCACTTTAAGGGTATATTAGTTTAACTGGATCCAAGTTCCCTTAATTAAGCTTCTAAGCAACACTGCAGTGTATTTTAATGATGTAGAACAGTGCTATCTAATACAATGTAAGCCATATATGTAATCTTAAATGTTCTAGTAGCCACATAGAAAAAATAGGTAAAATTAATTTTAAAATAATGTTTAATCCAATATATCAAAAATTATTTCAATATAAAATCCATATTAAACAACTGAGATATTTATTTTACATTCTCTTTTTGTACTGAGTCTTTGAAAGTCTGAGTATTTAACACTTACAGGACATCCCAATTCAGACTAGCCATAGTTATATATGGGTAGTGGTTACCATATTGGACAGTGCAGATCTAAAGGATTTTCTGATGTAAACAATTAAGATCTTGACACTTTCGTACCTAAATAGATCTCACAATGCTATAAAGACTGGATCATATTTCTGAAATGTACCTAAAAAGCATTTCCTTGATTAACTCATCATAAAGGTGGGAGTAATCACAGTTATTTTTGTAAGTAGAGTAAAGTAATTTAGTTACAAGAAAAAAATTATGTAGTTATTACTTTTCACTCATAAATTACCTGTCCCAGCTTCCATAAGTTTAAAAATAACCTTTGGTTTAAAGGGGAACTATTACTATATTTGATACTTGCATTTATTAAGAAAGCCATGTCCACCATGTCCCAAATACTACACAAAGGCTGGCAAAATATATATATTGGATAAAGAGGAGATAAGAAAAGGAAGAAATGGAAAACAATTATTTATATAAATGTAAATTTTAGAAGATTTTGATAGAATATATAAGCAATAAAGGCAATGCACCTTGTTAAACAGTGATGGGGTTAGGGTAGAGTAGAAGGTTAATCAGTCCTGGTTCCAATTAAGAAACTAAAGGGGATTAGAAAAGTCAAAACAAAACTGAAACTTGAGATATCACTCCCCTTGGTTAGCTTAGGCTTAAGCCAGTCAATCCTCTCTCCCCTTTTGTGGAGGAGGCCACGTCACTACATGAGGCTCGTGTGCTGTAGCTGAGGTGAATGCAGTTGTCTTAGCCACACTGGACTTGCTTAACCACATACAATCCCCGTTCTAATCTCCCGCTTAAATTGCAGGGGCTTATTTTTTTTCCAATTCAGAAAAGGAAAGAGGAGGTGGAGAGGCAGGCAACTTTCATCCCCTTTTCCACCTCTGTTCTCACATTAAAAAAAAATGTCAAAGGAAGCTTTCTATAATCTTATGCCTCAGGCCTTAATGCTTATGTCTGATAAATATTACAATTATCATTCTATATTAAAGAAGTTAGGTACCCCAATATTTAAATTAGCCAGTCGTGGGCCAAAGTACCTTATAGAATTCCTTTCCAGACCTGAATTTTATGACATCTGGCCAAGAAATGGAACTGACAAAAGTATACTTTCAAGTCTTTAAACCATGTAGGCTATTTTATTGAGCAAAAAATTAACCTTCGATTTGGGGATCTGCTTTATACATTATTTCATCATCACACACTGGGGAAACCACAGGGTACAAGGCACTGTACTAGCTAGACATGATGGGATTTATGGGGTTCAAATTATTCTCAAACTCTTAAGACCTCTAGGTCCATTGCCAATCCCCTTACCTACATCTGTCACAAATACAATCCTTACTAAAAAAAAAAAATCACTTGGAATATACTGTCAGTTGGTGGTCAATGGGAAGAAAATGTTTGAGCGCTGATCTCTCCAGTATCCTTAAAAATCTAGCTGAGATAAAGCTGCTAAGGTGGTGAGCAACTTGAGGCAGTGGCTATGTCCAGCATGGAGGCAAAATGGAAATGTAATTTTAATTTTTGCATTGGTGGTTTTACAGTTTTGGTGGTAAATAACATCTGTACCCTACACCAGGCTCAGTAACAGTACTTGGCATGACCAACCTTAGTCATCACTTTGGTAAGTGCTTTGGCACGGGCCACTGTTGCTAACCACCATCCTGGTGCAGGTCGTTCACATCTGCTCTCCTATGGATGGAAAAAAGGAAGTGTCTAGCGTCCATTCATTGGCCACATCACCTCCAATCCTATCCTTTACTCTCACGCCTTTCAAATCAGGCCCAGGAGAAAATGATTTCACTTTTGGAAAGAAAGTTAATCAGACAAAGCTACAGTACACTCTTGGCACAGCAAGACGTGGTGGGATGCGGAACACCCTCGGAGTGACAGTTGAAGGAACTAACCAATAGCACACTGCTGAAGAGGGTGATTAGGAAATGTTCTGGCAAACACTGACTCTGACAGACAGACACAGTAGCACAGTGGACAGAGCAAAGGTCTTGAGTTCTGGAAAATGAAGTTCTTAGCCTTACTTTAGCTAGAAAGACAATGTATGTGAAAGTGTTTTGTAAACTGTGAAAGGAAATGGATTTTCACCAGTCATTAGCTTGGAAGTGTTTGGGGCAATTCTTTGGGCCTTGCTTTTCCCCAATGATAAATCTGATAACATATTACTCAAATAATGATAAAATAACCTGAGCTCTTTGGAAGAAAGATGCAGTAGGTGAATAAAAAAGATTTATCTTATTAACAAGAGTAAGTTTCCCTCTACCTAGAATGAATGGTCATTTCTCCATTTGTCAATTCAATACCTCTTAAACTTCAAGGATCAGCACAAATGCTACCTTCCCTGTGAAAGTCCCTGATTTATCCCAACAGAATGAACTGCTCCTTTTCCTGGGTGCTCACAGTTCAACACAGACCTTATTTTGTCATTACTTCCTTCTAGAATACTCTGTATTCTAGAACAGATTACAGCCATATCCCACAGTAATAAGAAGTAATCATTTCCAAAGATACAGACTCCCACATTCACCTCTGAATCTCCCTCATCTTCCTAGCACAGTGCCTTGCACAGAGCAGCTGCTTAATAAATGTTCCCTGCATTTACTGAATTTAGTCTACTTTGGCTTTACGGCATCTTTTTAACCTCAAAAAACCAAACCAAAAACAACAGTGAAAAGAGAGAAGAAACTTAAGACAAACACATAAGACACATAAAGAATGGCTTCATTCTTTGCATTCCTGCTTTGGAATGCCCACTGCTAATCTCCATACAGTTTTGTCACTGATTGTTATTAGTGAGAGCAAATGTTAGAAAGCACATAAAGGCAGACAATGTAAAAATCCCACCACAAGTCATGAAAAAAGTCTGTGATTTAGGACTATTCTCAAAGTTGCCTTAGCTTCAACTTTAATGGCAAAATTCATACCATCAAAGCCAACACAAGACATATTTGCTCTGCTTTATACATGTGAAAATCAGTATCACCTTCAGATTGAGCTGGGCATCTGCTGGGTGTTTACTCATCTAGGGCAAATGGGCCAGTTGGATAGCATCTGTGTTATCTTTTAAGAACTCATATTATTGAAATGAAATTTATGAAAAATGAAATTTATTCAACCTAACTAGTTCACTGTCTTCACACTAATATGCTCTACTCAGGTCCTTGTTAACATTTCCCCTCCAGCTTCTACCAGATGGGCTCTGTTTGTTCTCATCCCAACTGCTGTACTTACAGCACTGTTTCATTAGCTACCTCAGATCCTTTTGGAAGTACAAACCTTTTATATATTCATTCAGAACCTTTTACTCTGCCTCCTATAGGTTTGTCCTATCAGCATCTTCTCTTTTATTGTAAATTCATTCAGGGAAGGAACATGTATATTCTATCCAAAGGTAGGGAGAATGTCATATGCAAACAGATAACAATGTCTTTTGAAGACTGTGAGCATAGTGAGCTGTAAATTCTAACCTTCTTGGGAAAATGATGGAAATTTAAAAGGACTAACTGGAAGTCAACTAAATTCTAGTCATATTAGCTTTGTAGATGATGAAGCTACTTACTTCTATGTAACTTCCACCACATCACCAGCATCATGTGAAAACTCAGACTCTGCAAAGGGTCTAAATACCCTAACTTGTCACACTCCCCATGTCAGCCTCCTCTTATTTTTGAACACTTCTACTCTAAGCCTCCTGCTGTGCTCTTAGCCTCTGCTTGTTTCTTTATTACACCTTCCCTTTAATGGTTGGCTTTCTGGCTTTCCCATTCTAGTTGCTACTCCTCTTGATTGAGGGATACTAGCCTTTGCATAGCTGTTGTGAAAGAGGAGATGACCAGAAGAAATTCACCTTCCGGTGGCAGCTGCCACCAACACACAGAAGCACTCACTCAAGATGGCTTAAAGGAGACAGTGACTCAATGTACGACTAGAAAATTGAGCAATTCAGGCAAGTATGAAAGGAATTAATACTTTCTAATAACTCCTCCAAGATGACTAGTTGCTTATTAGTATATATTTAATTATTTTCAAAACTGGCTATCTGGGGAGGGGAAGGAGGTGTGAAGCAAGAAGGGAAGGGGAGATTGTTTTTAGAATCCCTAATTAATACAAGTGCCTGCTTTCAGAAAAATCCTTCATTTGAGCTATTCCTTTTCACTTTTTTCTATTGGGTGCGTGACATTTTAGAATTCTTGGTTTTATCAGCAATCCAAAAAGAAAGAACTGCAAACTTGCACATCAAAAATGGGAAAAAAAAAAAAAAAGCATTATGATTTGGAACAAAAACCAAAACAGACTAAAACAAAAAATACAAGCAGCAGCAAAATCATTGAACCTAATTCACAGCATCTTTTTGAAGACAGGGAGGTTAGTTGGTTAAATATCACAATGACCTAGTAGTTACTATCCTAACTTTGAGAGTTTAAATGTTTAAGAATGCACATCCATAAGCGGCACATGTAGAAGAACCATGGTAGCCAAGAGAGATCTGAACTACTGCTGCCTGGGCCATCCTGTTCCAATCAACATGGATTTCCAGAGTTGCTGTTCTATGGTAACTCTCAGTGAGAGAGACAAAGAAATAGAACATTTTTAGAAACCAAGCAAAAAATGGATGGGAATACAATACCTGGAAAGTTTATCAAGCATGTTGACAAGTTTCATGGCTTCATATTCTTTTTGTTCTTCTGTCATTTCATCTATGGGGTTTGGCATTGGTTCCTCTAAATGACCAGTGATAAGATTAATGCTACAAAAAGAAAAAAAAGTTATGCTGTATGTTTTCAAATTATGCTCTTTCTATACTTTTCTGGTCCAAGTTGTAAGTTATAATAAGAAAGAGTATAATAGCCAAAAAATTGGCAATAGCAATTTTATGATATAGAACTGCTATAGGAATTTTTTTTGACTTTTCCTGCTAATTTGCTTTGGGAAATGGGTGATAGCGAACTTGCCAACTTTTTTTTAAAGGCACGGCTGCTTTTTAAAAATATGAAATTTGATTGGTGCCGTTAGGATAAATATCCTTGGATGCACAGCTTCTTCATTAATTATATAAGGGACAAATGATTTCAGAGAAGGAGAAATCTATTTTGTGATACAGCATAAAACAAATATGTCAAAAAATTGGAAAAATGATGACAGAGAGGCTGGAATCTGAAAATGAAAGCATGCCCATTTATAATCTCAGGAAATTAGTCCATTAGTGAGACCACAGAAGGCAATGAGTGTTTAAATAATAAAAGATAAAGCAAAAGAACAATCTTAATTAGATTTGATCTGACCTAGATTAAAAAAAGGAATGAAATCTAGCCTACCAAAAGACAGGTATACCATCTAGCTTTCTGGAAATAGATTTAATAAAGTACTTAAGATGAATACGTTCCATAAACTTTGTATGAAGTTCTAATACCAAACAAAACTATCCTCTTAATTAAAAGCCACATTATTATTATTTTTTTTGACGAGGTGAAATAAAAGATAATTCTTTCAACGGCTGCCAAATATTTATAGCTTAAACATCTTTCTGGAGAAGCAGACAAGAGGTTACAGCATTTTGTACCAGCCAAGTACACACAGTATGTTTTTAATGATCAAATGAAATATCCCTGCAAATGGCAAATCGCTGATAAGTTACTTTCTAGGGTCTACAAACACAAATGGTTTCAGGCGCCAGGCCTTAAGGATATGCAAATGAGTGAATTGGTCAAGTATAAATAACATGGAGTATTGAGGACTAGGGTAAAATGGAGAACAGTGCTAGTCTAAACAGGGAAAAAAAAATCATGCGGGCCAAAACCAAGACACCACGATTAATTACATCATCTGGTGGCTAGTTTGCCAGCCCTGCTTTAGACTTTTACTTGGGCAAGTTAACTTTCTTTACAGAGCAGGGCTTTTCTCACTTGGAGCAAGGGCTAGGTACATCTGTTACAAAAAAAATATTTATTTTCTACATTCCTCAGAGGCTGCCTGACATACAGATTCTTACAGAAGGACTCAATGCTCACCATCCTTAAACACCAGATCTAAAACATCTGTTTTGCCATTCTTTCATAAGACCTATGTCTAGAGCCATGGTTAAAAAACTTTTTCCTTCAAGCAGTGGAACCCCTCACCCTTTTTATTTTAACAAATGAAATCTACATAGAAAGCTGATTTATGAAATAGATGAAACTGGAACTGCTCAGGCAGAAGAGGGGATAGGGACAGCCAAGGAGAGTGCAGGCCTAGAATCCCTTCTATTTGTCCGCACTCACTTGCTTCCTCTTAAGGCAGCCCCTAAGGCACTTTCAGGAACTCTGGGGAAACAGTCTGAAAACCCATAGGCTTCTCAGTGATTCTTAGCCTTGGCTATACATTGGAATCACTTGAGAAACTTGAAAGACAGGCCTCACCTGAAACCAACTAAATCTGTTTTGGTTTTTTCTCCAGGTGATTGTGATGCACATTGAGGTTAAGAACCACTGGGATAGAGTGCCTACTTGAGACATGCATTGTGTGCGACTAGTCTCTCTCCCTTTTTTCAGGTGCTCATAAAAGAAAAGAAAAAGGCGTCTAGTTGGTGGCCATTAACAAAAATGCCAAACGGGGTCATCACCAAAAGTCAAGAACAAAGAGGACCCAGACGAGGCTTCTGAGAACTATGGAGTTTTTAAGAAGTATCCAAATGCCACAGTGAAAATGTAATTCCACCACCCATACTATTATTTGCTTAGGTGTATAACGACGGGACATATTTTCACTGGTTTCTCTTCTGCTGCCTGCTAAATTAGAAAAAAACATATAGTCTTATAAATAAGTAAGTAAAGGTACTTATTATAGGCACATACCACTTACCAAGCAGACAAAGGCAGTAAGGCCTTAGAAGAAAGTATAAGGGAAGGTAGATGTATTAACTATTTAGACCATGCTCATCTGTCTCTTGAGAGAAGGCTTCTCTCCTCAAGCTCAATGGAAGGGTGACTTAAATCAGATCCACACACTGTTTTAGAAATATAATGAAATTAGCACAACCCATCATGTGCCTCAGGGAAAAAATCTGTCAGGAGGACACACTGGTCATATTGTGGATACCACAGCAAACAAAGTCAGGACATGCATTCCTGGATCAGGGCACATTTGATTCTTTTCTTGGTTCTTTTAAGGGCTTAGTGGAAATGATGTCTGTTTTCCATAAGCTGACCTCAAGTCCGCTGCTGCTAAAATGATTTAATGTCTTGCTGTGAAATTAGCTACTAAAGTCACAAAATCCTTTGCTCACTGAGCATGAAAGCAGCAGCCAGAAATTCACTCTTACAGAGTAAGAACTTACCATCCTTTACCCTTGTAGTAAAACATTCCAACCCCCCAAAATCACTCCAGGGATTGAGGTTTCATCTTTTTTCCTTGAAAAAACACCCCCTACCCCTACCCCCATCCCAGTACTCAGAAGAACATAAACAAAGCCACAGCAAACACAAGTTGCTGAACCATGCTACTCTCCTATGGGAAAAATGCCAGTGTTCTGGGGGCAGGAGGCAGACTTGGACACTGTCTCCCCTCCAGCTCCCCACTTCAAACCAATCTCATGTAGCTTCTACTCAGAGGAAGAGAAAACAAATAGTCACCACCGCAGCAACAGAGTGAGGTTTCATAAAAAACTACTTTTGAAAAAAAAAAAAGACTATTTTTGGTTGAACAAACACTTGCCACCTTTATAACCTTGAACAGTATAGTCTGAGATTTAACTTTCCAGGTTTCAGGATCTTAACACTGAAATTCTGGGATTGGTTTTTTGTTCCAAGACTCTGAGTCCTAAGATACTTTAAGTATACTAACTGTTAACTGTGGTGGATATTTTATTGGATAATTTTATATTTATCATAATTTTTCCCACCCTGTCTCTGCTCCCCTCCCCCATCTTCTCAGCACTCCAATCCTGTTTTATGTCTTCCAATTAGGTGACAAGAAGTATCCAAACTCTTATGTGTGATATGTCACCAAGACTTTTGTATTATATAAGGCCATTATATGACAGCAGCTGGAGACAAAAGGATTAAGACCTGCTCTTCAAAATGTTGCTACATTTGGCCAACATCAACAGTACTACGCTGGTTCACTGAAGAGAAAAAGCTATTAAATGTTCCCTGAGCTACATGAAAGTTAACATCTATCTCTAAAAAATGTGGATTAAATTTTGCTCAAAGCACCCTGGTTAATGAAGAGGCTATAAAGTCAAGTCCCTACAGAGGCTAAGGCAGATAAGATGAACGAAAAAGATACATTATCAGGGGATTGGTTCAAGATGGTCGAGTAGAAGGATGTGCGCTCACTCCCTCTTGTGAGAGCATGGGAATCACAACTAACTGCTGAACAATCATCAACAGGAAGCCACTGGAACTCACCAGAAAAGATACCCCACATGCAAAGACAAAGGAGAAGCCACAATGAGACAGTAGGAGGGATGCAATCACAATAAAATCAAATCCCATAACGGCTGGGTGGGTGACTCACAAACTGAAGAACACTTAATACCAGAGAAGTCCACCCACTGGAGTGAAGGTTCTGAGCCCCATGTCAGGCTTCCCAGCCTGGGGGTCTGGCAACAGGAGGAGGAATTCCTAGAGAATCAGACTCTGAAGGCTAGTGGGATTTGATTGCAGGACTTCAACATGACTGGGGGAAACAGAGACTCCACTCTTGGAGGACACACACAAAGTAGTGTGCGCATTGGGACCCAGGAGAAGGAGCAGTGACCCCATAGAAGACTGAACCAGACCTACCTGCTAGTGTTGGAGGGTCTCCTGCAGAGGCGGGGGTGGCTGTGTCTCATTGTGAGGACAAGGACACTGGCAGCAGAAGTTCAGGGAAGTACTCCTTGGCGTGAGCCCTCCCACAGTCCGCCATTAGCCCCACCAGAGAGCCCAGCTAGACTCCAGTGTTGGGTCATGTCAGGCCAAACAACCAACAGGGAGGGAACCCAGCCCCACCCATCAGCAGTCAAGTGGATTAAAGTTTTGCTGAGCTCTGCCCACCAGATCAACATCCAGCTCTACCCACTACCAGTCCCTCCCATCAGGAAACCTGCACAAGCTTCTTAGAATAGCCTCATCCACCAGAGGGCAGACAGCAGAAGCAAGAAGAACTACAGTCCTGCAGCCTGTGGAACAAAAACCACATTCACAGAAAGACCAGATAAAAACGCAGAGGGCTAAGTACCAGATGAAGGAACAAGATAAAACCCCAGAAAAACAACTAAATGAAGTGGAGATAGGCAACCTTCCAGAAAAATAATTCAGAATAATGAGAGTGAAGATGATCCAGGACATCGAAAAAACAATGGAGGCAAAGATCGAGAAGATACAAGAAATGTTTAACAAAGATCTAGAAGAATTAAAGAACAAACAAACAGAGATGAACAATACAGTAACTGAAATGAAAACTACACTAGAAGGAATCAATGGCACAATAACTAAGGCGGAAGAACGGATAAGTGACCTGGAAGAAAGAATGGTGGAATCCACTGTTGCAGAACAGAATAAAGAAAAAAGAATGAAAAGAAATGAAGACAGCCTAAGAGACCTCTGGGACAACATTAAACGTAACAACATTTGCATTATAAGGGTCCCAGAAGGAGAAAAGACAGAGAAAGGACCCGAGAAAATATTTGAACAGATTATAGTCGAAAACTTCCCTAACATGGGAAAGGAAATAGCCACCCAAGTCCAGGAAGCCCAGAGAGTCCCAGGCAGAATAAACCCAAGGAGAAACACACCAAGACACATAGTAATCAAATTGGCAAAAATTAAAGACAAAGAAAAATTCCTGAAAGCAGCAAGGGAAAAACGACAAATAACGTACAAGGGAACTCCCATAAGGTTAACAGCTGATTTCTCAGCAGAAACTCTACAAGCCAGAAGGGAGTGGCATGACACATTTAAAGTGATGAAAGGGAAGAAATTACACCAAAGATTACTCTACCCAGCAAGGATCTCATTCAGATTTGATGGTGAAGTCAAAAGATTTTCACACAAGCAAAAGCTAAGAGAATTCAGCACCACCAAACCAGCTCTACAACAAACGCTAAAGGAACTTCTCTAAGTGGGAAACACAAGAGAAGAAAAGGACCTACAAAAACAAACCCAAAACAATTAAGAAAATGGTAAAGGAACATACGTATTGATAATTACCTTAAACGTGAATGAATTAAATGCTCCAACCAAAAGACACAGGCTTGCTGAATGGATACAAAAACAAGACCCATATATATGCTGTCTATAAGAGACCCACTTCAGACCTAGGGACACATACAGACTGAAAGTGAGGGGATGGAAAAAGATATTCCATGCAAATGGAAATCAAAAAGAAAGCTGGAGTAGCGATACTCATGTCAGATAAAATAGACTTTAAAATAAAGAATGTTACAAGAGACAAGAAAAAGGACACTACATAATGATCAAAGGATCAATCCAAGAACAAGATATAACAATTATAAATATATATGCACCCAACATAGGAGCACCTCAATACATAAGGCAACTGCTAACAGCTATAAAAGAGGAAATCGACAGTAACACAATAATAGTGGGGTACTTTGACACCTCACTAACACCAATGGACAGATCATCCAAACAGAAAATTAATAAGGAAACACAAGCTTTAAATGACACAACAGACCAGATAGATTTAATTGATATTTATAGGACATTCCATTCAAAAACAGCAGATTACACTTTCTTCTCAAGTGTGCACGGAACATTCTCCAGGATAGATCACATCTTGCTGCACAAATCAAGCCTCAGTAAACTTAAGAAAATTGAAATCATATCAAGCATCTTCTCTGACCACAACACTATGAGATTAGACATCAATTACAGGGGAAAAAACGTAAAAAACACAAACACATGGAGGCTAAACGATACGTTACTAAATAACCAAGAGATCACTGAAGAAATCAAAGAGGAAATCAGAAAATACCTAGAGACAAATGACAATGAAAACACAACGATCCAAAACCTATGGGATGCCGCAAAAGCAGTTCTAAGAGGGAAGTTTATACCAATACAATCCTACCTCAAGAAACAACAAACATCTCAAATAAACAATCTAACCTTACACATAAAAGAACTAGAGAAAAAAGAAAAAACAAAACCCAAAGTTAGTAGAAGGAAAGCAATCATAAAGATCAGAGCAGAAATAAATGAAACAAAGAAAACAATAGCAAAGATCCATACAACTAAAAGCTGGTTCTTTGAGAAGATAAACAAAATTGATAAACCATTAGCCAGACTCATCAAGAAAAAGAGGGAGAGGACTCAAATCAATATAATTAGAGTGCTTCCCTGGTGGCGCAGTGGTTGAGAGTCTGCCTGCCGATGCAGGGGACACGGGTTCGTGCCCTGGTCTGGGAAGATCCCACATGCCGTGGAGCGGCTGGGCCCGTGAGCCATGGCCGCTGAGCCTGCGCATCCAGAGCCTGTGCTCTGCAACGGGAGAGGCCACAACAGTGAGAGGCCCGCGTACCGCAAAAAACAAAAGCAAAACAAACAAATATATATATGTATAATTAGAAGTGAAAAAGAAGAAGTTACAACAGACACCGCGGAAATACAAATCATCCTAAGAGACTATTACAAACAACTCTATGCCAGTAAAGTAGACAACCTGGAAGAAATGGACAAATTCTTAGAAAGGTATAACCTTCTAAGACTGAACCAGAAAGAAATAGGAAATATGAACAGACCAAGCACAAGTAATGAAATTGAAACTGTGATTAAAAATCTTCCAGCAAACAAAAGTCCAGGAACAGATGGCTTCACAGGTGAATTCTATCAAACAGAGAACAGCTAACACCTATCCTTCTCAAACTCTTCCAAACAACTGCAGAGGAAGGAATACTCCCAAACTCATTCTATGAGGCCACCATCATCACCCTAATACCGAAACCAGACAAAGATACTACAAAAAAAGAAAATTACAGACCAATATCACTGATGAATATAGATGCAGAAATCCTCAACAAAATACTAGCAAACAGAATGCAACAGCACATTAAAAGGACCATACACCATGATCAAGTGGGATTTATCCTAGGGATGCAAGGATTCTTCAATATACGCAAAACAATCAATGTGATATACCACATTAACAAACTGAAGAATAAAAACCATATGATCATCTCAATAGATGCAGACAAAGCTTCTGACAAAATTCAACACCCATTTATGATAAAAACTCTCCAGAAACTGGGCACAGATGGAACCTACTTCAACATAATAAAGGCCATATATGACAAACCCACAGCAAACATCATTCTCAATGGTGAAAACCTGAAAGCACTTCCTCTAAGATCAGGAACAAGACAAGGATGTCCACTCTCACCACTATTATTCAACATAGTTTTGGAAGTCCTAGCCATGGCAATCAGAGTAGAAAAAGAAATAAAAGGAATACAAATTGGAAAAGAAGAAGTAAAAAACTGTCACTGTTTGCAGATGACATGATACTATACATGGAGAATCCTAAAGATGCCAGCAGAAAACTACTAGAGTTAATCAATGAATTTGGTAAAGTAGCACGATACAAATTAATAACACAGAAATCTCTTGCATTCCTATGCACTAGTGATGAAAAATCTGAAAGGGAAATTAAGAAAACACTCCCATTTACCACTGCAACAAAAAGAATAAAATACCTAGGAATAAACCCACCTAGGGAGACAAAAGCCCTTTATGCAGAAAAGTATAAGACACTGATGAAAGAAATTAAAGATGACAGAAACAGATGAAGAGATATACCATGTTCTTGGTTTGGAAGAATCAATATTGTGAAAATGACTATACTACCCAAAGCAATCTACAGATTCAGTGCAATCCCTATCAAATTACCAATAGCATTTTTTATAGAACTAGAACAAAAAATCTTAAAATTTGTATGGAGACACAAAAGACACCGAGTAGCCAAAGCAGTCTTGAGGGAAAAAAACAGAGCTGGAGGAATCAGTCTCCCTGACTTCAGACAATACTACAAAGCTACAGTAATCAGATGATATGGTACTGGCACAAAAACAGAGATATAGATCAATGGAACCTTTCTCCATTGTGTATCCTTGCCTCCTTTGTCATAGATTAGTTGACCACAGGTGCATGGGTTTATCTCTGGGCTTTCTATCCTATTCCATTGATCTATCTTTCTGTTTTTGTGCCAGTACCATACTGTCTTGATTACTGTAGCTTTGTAGTATAGTCTGAAGTCAGGAAGCCTGATTCCTCCAGCTCCGTGTTTTGTTCTCAAGATTGCTTTGGCTATTCGGGGTCTTTTGTGTTTCCATACAAATTGTGAAATTTTTTGTTCTAGTTCTGTGAAAAATGCCAGTGGTAGTTTGATAGGGATTGCATTGAATCTGTAGATTGCTTTGAGTAGTAGAATCATTTTCACAATGTTGATTCTTCCAATCCAAGAACACGGTATATCTCTCCATCTATTTGTATCATCTTTAATTTCTTTCATCAGTGGTGTATCTAATTTCTTTCATGATGGTGTATCACATTGATTGATTTGCGTATATTGAAGAAATCTTGCATTCCTGTGGTCAACTAATGTATGAAAAAGGAGGCAAGGATATACAATGGAGAAAAGACAGTCTCTTCAATAAGTGGTGCTGGGAAAACTGGACAGCTACGTGTAAAAGAATGAAATTAGAACATTCCTTAACACCATACACAAAAATAAACTCAAAATGGATTAGGGACCTAAATGTAAGACTGGACACTGTAAAACTCTTAGAGGAAAACAGAGGAAGAACACTCTTTGACATAAATCACAGCAAGATCTTCTTTGATCCACCTCCTAGAGTAATGGAAATAAAAACAAACAAATGGGACCTAATGAAACTTAAAAGCTTTTGCAAAGCAAAGGAAACCATAAGACAAAAAGACAACCCTCAGAATGGGAGGAAATATTTGCAGACAAATCAATGGACAAAGGATTAATCTCCAAAATATATAAACAGCTCATGCAGCTCAATATCAAAAAAACAACCCAATCCAAAAATAGGCGGAAGACCTAAATAGACATTTCTCCAGAGAAGACATACAGATGGCCAAGAAGCACATGAAAAGCTGCTCAACGTCACTAATTATTAGAGAAATGCAAATGAAAACTACAATGAGGTATCACCTCACACCAGTCAGAATGGGAATCATCAGACAATCTACAAATGACAAATGCTGGACAGGGTGTGGAGAAAAGGGAACCCTCTTGCACTGTTGGGGGGAATGTAAATTGACACAGCCACTATGGAGAACAGTATGGAGGTTCCTTAAGAAAATAAAAATAGAACTACTATACAGCCCAGCAATCCCACTACTGGGCCTATATCTGAGAAAACCGTAAATCAAAAAGACACCTGCACCCCAATGTTCACTATTTACAATAGCCAGGTCAGGGAAGCAATCTAAATGCCCATTGACAGATAAATGGATAAAGAAGATGTGGATAAAGAATATTTATACAATGGAATATGACTCAGCCATAAAAGGGAATGAAATTGGGTCATTTGTAGAGATGTGGATGAATCTAGAGACTGTCATACAGAGTGAAGTAAGTCAGAAAGAGAAAAACAAATATCGTATATTAACGCATATATGTGGAACCTAGAAAAATGGTACAGATGAACTGGTTTGCAGGGAAGAAACTGAGACACAGATGTAGAGAACAAACGTATGGACACCAAGGCGGGAAAGTGGCGGGTGGTGGTGGTGGTGTGATGAATTGGGAGATTGGGATTGACATATATACACTAATAATGTATAAGATGGATAACTAATAAGAACCTGCTGTATAAAAAAATAAAATTCAAAAAGGAAAAAAGATACATTATCAAATCAAAGGAGCTTATGCCTGGTATGATAGGGGTCACAGTCACTCAACTCCATCAGTCAGTTACCATGTGAGAATGCAGGCTTAATGTTATCAGAACTTCCACTTTTTCAAAAGAAGTTAGAAATTCAGATTTTCATCTGAAATATCTGAATTCTAAATTATTTTAAGAAGCCCTATGTAAAACAAAAATTAAAAACATAAAACCAAATAACCAACACAACATCAGGCAAGTGAAGCAAAACCTACTTGTGGGCTAAATGTAGCCTATGGACTGACAATTTGTAACCTCTAGGAAAGGGATCAGGGTTTTTAGGAAAAGGCATTTGTGTGCCAGATCATGGAAGAAGGGGGCAGGTGGGGTGGGAAAGGAGACGTTATATGCACATGAAATTAGAAATGTCTTTCCAGGAAAAACTCTCCATAATATCTGCCACTCCACAAAAACAAAAGAGCAGAGTGGAAATTTACCATATCCTGTTTTCTTGAATTCCATTCCCTGGCCCCACTCCCCAACTAGACGTTAAGTTTGATGAGGGTGGGGACCTCAACTGTCTTGGTATCCTAATGTTGAGAAGGGGCTGACCAACTTAAATTTATTCAACAACTCAAAAAAATTTATTCAACAAAAATTTACTGAGCGCCTACAGTATGTGAGGCACTATTTTGGGGCCCTCTCAATGAATAAAAAAATTTCTCTCATGGAGTTTATCTTCTAGTGGGGAAAAAAGACTAAATGAATAAGTAAATTATATGGTATGTTAGAAGGTAATAAGTGCTATGAAGGAAAAAGAGGAAGTGCAAGGTGGAGGGGTAAAGGTAGGAGTGTGGCAATTTTTAATATGGGAACAGGACAGACTTTACTAGGAAGATGATAATTGAGTAAAGACATGAAGGAGGTGAGGGAATAAGACATGCAGCTATCTGGAGAATAGGCATTCCAGGCAGAAGGAGCAGTCAGTGATGCAGAGCCTCAGGCAAGAGTGTGTCTGGAGCGTGACAAACAGTGAAGAGCCCAGTGTGGTGACAGTACAGTGAGAAAGGGTGCGTGTACATCACTACAGGGACTTTTGGTGTTTAGCCATTGTAGAGTTTTTGAGCAGTGATGTCTGACTTACATTCTATAAGGATCGCGTTGGCTACCGAGTTGAGAACAGACTGAAGAGTGACAAGGATAGAAGCAACAAGACCAGTTAGGAAGCTATTTAAAATGATCCTGGAGGGAGAGGAAAGTTTAGCTTGGACTGGAGTAGGTAGCAGTGATGGCAGTAAGGGGTGATTAGATTCTGAATGTATTATGAAGGCAGAGCCAGAATTACCTAACAGATTTTTGTGAACTAGAATGAACTGAATAGAACTTTTAGCTTTCAGGGATATCAGGGTTTATAAAAAACATATTTTCTCATTTTCTATTTTGGTTATATCAAAGAAAGATAATAGATGCTCTAAGAACAGGGAAATTATGGGAGAGGCAAATCATCTCTCCCTTTGATTGGCTTTGAAGAATATGGTAGCAGTTAAAACACAAGCTTTGACTTCACACCTGTTAGGATGGCTATTAGATTAAAAAAAAAAAGCCAGAAAAATAATAAGTATTGGAGAGGATGCAGAAAAACTGGAACCTTTGTGCATTGCTGGTGGGAATGTAAAATGGTATGGCAGTTCCTCAAAAAATTAAACATAGAACTACCACATGATCCAGCAATTCCACTTCTGGCTATATACCCAAAAGAAGTTAAAGCAGGGACTCTTGAAGCAGGGACAGATATTTGTACACTCGTGTTCATAGCAGCATTATTCACAACAGCCAAAAGGTGGAAACAACCCAGGTGTCCACTGATGGAAGAATGGATAAACAAAATGCGGTAAATACATTAAATAGAATGTTATTCAGCCTAAAAAAGGAAGGAAATTTTGACACATGCTACAATATGGATGAGTCTTAAAGACATTCCAAGTGAACTCAGTCATAGAAGGACAAGTATATGATTTCTCTTATATGAGGATCTTAGATTCCACTTATATGAGGTTCCTAGTCACATTCATAGAGAAAGAAAGTAGAATGGTAGTTACCAGGGGTTGTGGGGAGAGGGAATGGATACAGAGTTTCAGTTGGGGAGGATGAAAAGTTCTGGAGATGGATGGTGGTGATGGTTGCACATTAATGTATATAATGCCACAGATATGTATGCTTAAAATGGTACATTTTATGTATATTTTACCCCCAAAATAAGAAGGCAAAGTGAAAAGCACAGTAAAACCTGCTTTGTCTACCTCAAAAACAACAACAAAAATCTCAAAAAACACCAGCTCTGGAGTTAGGCCACCTGACCACTCATGAACTGTGTCCCCTAGACAAGTTCTGGAAACCACTGAGCTTTAGTTTCCTCATCTGTAAGATGGGGATAACCCTAGCCCAAAGGTTTGCTGTAAAGATTAAATGAGATAACCCTAGCCCAAAGGGTTGATGTAAAGATTAAACGAGATAATATCAGGAAAGTTCTTAGAACAGTACCTGACACATATTAGATAATAAACACCAGCTACTATTAGCATAAGTGAGCTACTTGGTAAGTAAGCCAGCCAGAAGGCCTTGGATCCAGTGAGTTAGTCTATTAAGTTAAATCGTCACTATGGAGCTGCATGTGCTAAAGAAGCCACGCAACACTAGGTGTTTCGTGGAGTTTGCTATGGTTAAATTCAGATACAAGGTATTCTGAAGAGACATCAGTTAATAATGGTGACTGAGGTGAAAATGTCTCAAGTAATTTGAGAATTACCATATAAATATAAAACTGATTCCACATTAAAAGAGTAGGGTAAATTATGAAACAACATCTTAATCCAAGTTTTTGCATTCTATTAGCAATGTAAAGAAATAGGGTAATGTGTAATTCTTTCACTTATTTATCAACTATTAAGTATCATGTATCATCCATATAAATAGACATACTGAATACATATAGATACACCAAGTTGCACCTAGGCAGTTAAAAAAGCTCCAAAATACCTTTTTAAATTATAGTGCTTTATAATGTTTCCTACCTTGGGCTGTTGGATTAAGAGTGATATCCTTGACATAAAGGATATAGGAAACTATGGTTGTGAATCTGTAGGAAATGAAACCTGAAGCAAAGCTCAGTATTGTAGGTTCAGGTAACACACCTTTTGCTGGCCATTTACCCAAATTAAAATACAAAAGAAAAATTAGAGAACTCAATTTTGAAAGTGCAAAACTGGTGTGATTGCAAACATCACAAAGGTTGGTTAACCAGTATACATGGCAGAAGTGGCAAAATTTTATTTTTGATTCCGGTCTTTAGAGATCTGAATTTAGATTTTGTTTCATGACTGCCTACAGTAAATAAATTTCAGTTCCTAGAAAGGCTAGTTACATCCTATTATACATAAGTATACCATCACAGTCTAAACTAGGCAAAAAGAAAAACCTTCAAGTCCTGTTTCTGGTTCATCTACTTCAAGAAATATTAAAAACAAAGCTATCTCTTCATTTGTATAGCCCCAACATATGGACACAATTATAATGGGACTTGACTTAAAGCAGCATAACAAAATTTTGACAAAAGAAAATAAAGTCTTTTGTGCTGAAGAAACTGTACAGCTGCTGCCACAGCTACTGCTGAGAGATACATGGTCAAGAAGGAAACACCCCTGAGTTGCTTAGTAGATAATTTTAATCTGCTGGGTGTGATTACGAACTAGTGTGGGGTATTAAGAATACAATGGGACATCCTAGAGTTCTGCCCACCTTGGCCATTCCGTCCTTCCACCCCGCCATACAGTGGCCCTTTAAATAAACCTTTTTGGACCCATAGGCTCCTATATACCACACCTAGCCTGAAAGCAACTGGTCTAAAATGAGCCAAATGTCATTACGTACACATTTTTCAACTGATGTTTGGAATGATGTACAAACCACGGTAATCAGTTATGTTATACCACCTATTCAGTCAAGGGGCCTCCATGCTCAGAGGCATAAAAGAAATGGGTATAAAGCCAGAATTTAGAAATTTGGTTTCTTTTTGATACAGGACCAAAGCTTATCTGAAAACTTTCTACAAACATGGCTAGACATACACCAAAAACCTGTGTGGCACATGTACTTGATTCTATGAGTATTTTGTCTAAGTGTGTTAATTGCAGAAAGCCATTTCCAGTCCGTTAAATACATTTATTTTGACACAAAAAGGACTGTTGTGATATTAACTGTCTCTCATAGCCTGAATGTAAGCTCCATACAATTCTTAGTTTCAGATTCCACTAAAGGATTACAGGTTACCTTGGTGCATTAATCGGAATCCACTTACATTTTTGACAATGGGACAAGGGTCAACTGGATGACGGGTAATTTCTCTGCTTTTGCCAATGCTAGCACTGTTTGTGAATAAGTGCATCATAAGAGAAGCAGACTGTGATCCTGAGAACACTGACTGGTGAAGAGTAATCAGGGGGTAGGGGACTAAGTCATCATTTCAAATGCTGACTTTATAAACTTGACTAGATTGGTAAGAAGTTTCCTTTCCTTGAGCTTGTGCATCACTGCCCAGAACACAAAGGATTGTCTTGCTTGCAAAGTACTTTTTCACCACCCCTTCCATGGGGACCATTTTAATAAGTATTTTAAATTAACAAATGAAACATCCCACTACACTGTTGCACCTGAAAGAGGGAAGATGTAAGAAAAAAGCAGATGCAAATGTATCTGTAGAGGGAAGATGTGATGCTATGTGAGAAAAACATATTTATACTTACAATGAGCAATGTTTAAGAAACACAACAAGATCTCACAATGGTGACTATTCCGGCCACACTAACGCACCATTCCTATTAATGATATAGGCCAGGTCCAAAGGCTGAAGAAGATTCCAACCAGGGATGTAATAAGCCTAAGTACAGAATCTTTCTGACAGAAAGCCAAAACAGTAATAATATCAAACATCATGGTCCTTGATTTAAACAAACAGTGCTTTCCTGAAATCTAGTATCACTTCCATAATGTAATGTATTTCTATTTCCCGTACTATTGGGAGAGACCCAGTGTGTTCTTGTATTTTTTCTGAGGTTTTTCTTATTATAGTAGCATTCTTGTGTTTGCCAGATATATGACCAATACCATTTTAGAAGTCATTTACCAAATAAAATCAACAACACACATTGAGATGCAATGATATCAACCACTCATGAGTACTCAAGAGTTTTCTATGTTAGTTGACTGTATCCACATACCCTGGGACACAATGAATGCCTAATGTAATTTCTACCTTCATTTAAAAATATGAGACTCCTTAAATGCTATATTTTAATGTCTCAAATGGAGAGGCAGAAAATATTAAACTGATATGGAAATATAGTTTATGGGATGGAAAAATCAAGAGCTAGCAATAATAATTTAGAATGATGACTTCTATAATTATGGAAAGATTAATGTATTATTTTTCTATCTTAGCTTCAAATACCTGATAGAGGTGCCCAACTTATAACATCTACATGGTGGCAGTCTGGAGAACTTACTGCTTAGAGCCACTGCTAGCTTTTTTCCCCCCAAAGTCTTTTTCTTCTAGGACACACTCCTAGATCCTGTTGAGGCTGATAGCCCTGGGGATGCCACAAGTAACACCACCTACTCAGACCTGATTTGCCAAGAATACAGGCCATATAAGTCCTGTCTGATTAGGGAATGATCTTTTCTTTTACCTTCTGACAACCTATTATTTTCATTTCAACAAAGCACAAGCTATACTTTTAAAAAAAGGGTCTAATGTTGCAGATAATGATTTTTCTATCCCTGATCAACTACTACATTATCCACATCACACTCTAGAAGACTGTGGCTAGAAAACAGCATATGTCAATACCATCATCAATAGGGAAGGGCACACCCTTTTAACATTCAGTAATGAAAACCAGAAAACTGAGCTCAAATAACTCCTAATAAGTGGAAACTAAGAAATTTACCTGGGATTGGAGTTGAGAGGGGGATGAAAAGGAAGGGGAGTAGAAAAGTAGAGGTGGTTTGTTTCGGGATAAGAGATGATTAGTGTCTTTGACTTGCAAGCACTGACTCAGGGAAAACTTGATAGAGTCTCTGGTTTGCCTATCCAAGTGTACTAATGCCTCTGTTAAAAGATGATTCCATAAGTGTTTGATTAAAATTTACCATAGAGCCAGTTTTCTTTCCTTTTGCTAGTAATGTGCCCTGTTGCTTTACTTTATTGACTCATAAGGGCTTTTACACAAGAGGAAATATCAGAATGTATGGAACCTACATTTAGATTTCTGAGAAAGACTGAAGTATCAAATAACCAACTTAAATACTTGGTCTTGGTTATACCTTATAAAATCTCAACTTATGGAAAGGAGAGCACAAAATAAGCAACAATATCCTTTAAATATATGTTGGTAGACATCTAAAAACACTACCTCTCTTAATACTTAGGAGAGGGTAATGAGCACATGCAGCAGAACATTTCTTGCAATATTATCCTTCCTCAATCACTTGAAGTCACCCTCTAAGGCACTAGCTACGAAACTGCCTCTAAAACTATTAAACAGAAAGCTTCCAAATCCACAAAAGAGAAATACTTGGAAAATGAAAGCCAAAGGAAGTGAAAGGCAAATAATCAATTCAAAGGCAGACATAGGTGAAAAGAAACATGATACTATACTTTGGTTTTGCATTTTTGTATTCTTCAGTGTCTGTGTCCTCGTCCTCTGAGTACCAATTATCTCCTCTTCCTCCAGCCAAGAGGCCCCTGGCCGCCAACAGTCCTGCAGCATTCCCATAGCCAGTGTATTTCAGCAGGCTATCCACTGCAAAAACAGAACAGGTTTTTAGACAGGAATCCTTGATCCTCACTATCATCACCAACTACTCACCAACACAGGGAGGCTAGAGATATATGCCATGGTAGTAAATCTTAAAATTGAGGGGTTTCCGAAGTGTGGTAGTAGTGATCCTACATGCTCTGAGGACCAAAAACCTTTTTTCAGAGGTATCAGAAATTCAAATGAAGCTGTTTTGAATATAGTTTGTGGCAGGAGTGGGGCTTCTGTGACCGCCAGGCCATTGGTAAGGGTGGTGTTTTAAGTTTTTGATCACAAATTTGATTTCTTTATTCAGTTTCAGAAAAATGATGATTAGAAAGTTAATGAAAGCCAGACTGACATTTTACCAATATAGCACATAATGTAAATCTTTCTTATTCCTTTTATAGGAATTAGAGGGAAAGAGAATAAGAAATAAGAAAACCTAAGGATATTAGCAAATAGGATAGGCTAAGTTACTCCTTTTTCAAAGAAGTCAGCAACAATATGTAAGCACATTATACCCACTGAAAGGCAGGCCAGGAATTGCTGGACCTTAATAATGGCTCTATCACTTACTAGCAGGCTCTTTACTCCAGTTTTCAGATACAGACAATTAGAATAATATCTGCCTCACTGGTTAATACACGCAAGGTGCTTAGGAAAGTAGCTGGTACAAACTAAATGTGTTTTTTCCCCTAGTAATATGTAAAACGATTATTTTATTTTTTAAAGATTTATTTATTTATTTATGTTTGGCTGCGTGGGTCTTAGTTGCGGCACGCGGGATCTTCGTTGAGGCCTGTGGGATCTTTTGTTGCGGCGCGCGGGCTTCTCTCTAGTTGTGGCATGTGGGTTTTCTCTTCTCTAGTTGTGGCGCACAGGCTCCATGGTGCGTCAGCTCTGTAGTTGTGGCACACGGGTTCCAGAGCGTGTGGGCTCTGTAGTTTTGCGGCACGCAGGCTCTAGTTGAGGCACGTGAGCTCAGTAGTTGTGACACATGGGCTTAGTTGCCCTGCAGCATGTGGGATCTTGGTTCCTTGACCAGGGATCGAACCAGCGTCCCCTGCATTGTAAGACAGATTCTTTACCACTGGACCACCAGGGAAGTCCTTTAGGGATCATTTTAGATGATCATTTTAGACTTATCTTAACAACAAGAAAAAAAAAGCCCAGTGAAGCACTTGGTGCAGGTCCTGTGTAAGTATTAACTTGTCATCAGTTCATCAATGTAAGGGGAACCCTGAATTGTAGGAATTTTTTTGATTTCTAAGTACCTTTAAGGAAAATACTAAGGAATATTTAGCAGCTTTATTTAGAAACTCTTTTCTTCAGGTACAGTTTCAAGGTGAACACTATTCAATCAAAACATAAAAAATGGCAAAATTTACTTAAGGCTTTCAATAAAATGTCATTCTAAAGACAACTGTAGGAAACAAAACATAACACTATATATTTTATTCACATATAAAGCGTTAGTAAAATCTACATCTGAAATACTACTGTAATTCATATAACTTACCTCAAAAAAGAAAAAATAAAGCTGGAGAAGATTCAGAAGAGGGCAATTAAAATGACTTTGGGGACCTGAAAGGGGCAGTGGATAAGGAACTAAGTGGTTAAGGAAAGGGGATATATATAATGAGTATGAAACCATGAAGGGCATGGATAGGATGTAGGATGAACAGTCCAGGATAGAGTTGTTCATTAAATTTTCAAATACTTGAACAAAAGGGTACCTCCTCCCTTGACACTGAAAATAGGTAATTTGGGGGCAAATAAAAGGAAGTCCTGCTTTCAAAGGACACAGCAAACTAGTGAAATTTGTGCAAAAGGAAATACAGATTAATAATACAAGTAGACTAAATAAAGTTTTACACTAGTCACTTTTAACTGTTTTCTACACTAAAATCTACTGGTAACCATGGTCTCTTTGGTAATAATTCTCAATGGGTGCTGGGTAGAGTCATATTAGAATTTAATGAGGGATCATGGTGGTGTAATCTGAAAACTCTGTATAAATCTGATATGCTCCCTCTTGCCTCCACAAGATGGAGTGATTTTACATAAATTAATGGATTCTTGATGGGTTATTAGGGGAAGTGAATATCCAGTATATACAGATATTCTTAATATTCATGACCTTAACCACATGGTCAGATACAAAGTCACTGAGGCTGAAGGATCATATATCTGAACCCACATGACAATAATACTCTCACTAAGTTTTTGGATAAGGTTTATTTTTTTAACAAATATGATGTTTAGCACTTCCAGAAAAGAAATATTCACTGAAAATGTGAAAGTCTAAACTGAGATGATATAAATAAATGGTTTAAATAAATATACTTTAAAAATAACAGTAAGAAGACACAAAATGTAAATAACCACGTACAGTGGCCAGACATTAAAACAGCTTAAGAAGACAGTTTATGAAAGGCCAAAATAGGTTAAAAAGAAGTCAACAGAACACTAAATAACCTGCTTTCTTATGCAGAAAATCCTCCTGGAAGCTAGTCAATAGTAAAAATCTCTAGCACTTTTATGAAAATAGTGCTTACTGCTCATTCACTGGAACAAACATTCTGTGTCAACTCTGTGACAGCTTGGGTTACAAAGACTGTTTCAGACATACCTTGCTTTCAGTATAGTAGACAAGGCTATAGCCAATAGTTTAAAAATCAAATGAACATTTGCTAATGAGATAAAATACTTAAAAATGGGGGTTGGGGAAGAGGAGACGAATGGACTACAAAATCCACACAGTGAGAGGCATTTTCTTTGTGAAGTTCTGATTTATATTATTTGGTGGAGTGTTTTTAGTTACTTTTTAGTCTATTTTCATATATACTGTATAACATCCTGTTTGATATTGTGAAGGTAGTAAGAGGAAAATGGACTGAATTTGTATGTTAAGATGAGTTGCTAAGGCAAACAAAAGATCTTCTGAGTGGTCCTTAAAAAAAAAGAAACACAAATATATTTGTTCTTTGTCACAGTACTCATCCATGCAATTAGATGAAACTGCCGCAGAAATGAACAAAACAGCATTCAGTCAGAAAGTTGCAAGAAATATTTCACCATTATTTTATCAAGATGCTAGAAGGCACTATGAACAGAGGAAAGCAACCACAGCAGCACACTGCAAAGTCAGAACTGCGCCGGTAGTAATGGCATTATTGCTTATGTAGACGTGGGTTTTATCATACTCTACCATGAAAACCAAAAAAAGGGGTTTTGCTCTTTTACTATGGAGAAAGAATGGCAGAGCCAGATTCTACCCAGAAACCATTCCCCCTTCTCTGTTACACAGAGAAGGATTCACAATCATTTTCCATTCAGTTAAATGCTGTGACTCTTTGAAATCCTATACTAGAAGCTTCCTCTAACTAGTCTTCCTGCTTCCAGTCTCACACCCCTCCATTCCTGGTTCCACACAACTGCCTGTTACATCTTTGATATTCTTTTTTTTTTTTTAATTTTATTTTATTTGGCCACGCTGCAAAGCATGTGGGATCTTAGTTCCCCAACCAGGGATTGAACCCGTGTCCCCTGCATTGGGAGCACGGAGTTTTAACTACTGGACCGCCAGGAAAGTCCTGCTGTTATACCTTTGCAAAGCAAAAAATATGATGTTACCACCTTCCTGGATAAAACCTCTAAAATCTCCCCCAAAGGCTAAAGCTCAAGTTCTAAAACAGGGCCTAAAGGAATCTTCATTTTGTCGCACCTGCCTTCTTTCCCAAATTCATCTCCTATTACTCCTGTGCATTGTGGGTTCCTCACACTTTGAACTAGTCTCTTTTCTGTACATACCAACGCTGCTTCCCACTCCTCTGTTCTCTTAGGTAAAGACTTTCTCTGACTTTCTCCACACCAACCAATCACACTTCAGGTTGCTGCAGTACCTGGCACATTCCTCTCATATGGTGCTTACCACAGTATCCTACAATTATTCCTTTGTATGGAGAAGTCCACAAGACAGTGTATTCACCATACTGAATTCATAGACAACACAAATATTTGGCCTTCCATTAAACATTTATGGGGTACCTACTATCTGTAAGGTACTTTGTTGAAACACTGGGGACCCAAAAATGAAGACAAGATTTCTGACCTAAAGAAACTCAATGTTTAGAATAAAAGTTTGATAAACAAAAAGTTACAACATAGCAAATGTCAAAAGTATTAACAGAGATAAGTAACAATGGTACAAAGCAGAGAATGATGAACTCTACCTCAGATGATCTTCACACAGATGTTGCTTAAGGCGATCTTCAAGAATACATAAAGCTCACTATGCTAACAAAGATGGGAGAGGCATTCCATGCAAAAGGAACAGCATCTGCAAAGCTATGGAGATATGCCAAGGAACAGTGCAGTATAATCATGCAAGAGTAAAGAATTTAGTGTGATTAAGCAGAAAGTGCAGGGTAGGGAGTGGATTTCGGATACACTATAGAGGTAGGCCATGGAGGTAAAATTTAGATTTTACCATGTAGGTGACAAGGAGTCACTGAAAGTTTTATAAGCGGGAATGACAATATTATATATGTATTTTAGAACAGTCCTTTTCTTAGCCCTGTGTAAGACAGAATGAACAAAACCTGACCAGAAACAGAGGGATAGGATTATTTTAGTAGTTTATTAAGAGAGACACAGATTTGGAAATCCCCCCAAAGCAGGGTGAAGCAGAAGCCAAGTGAGGGGAAGAGATGGCTCAGGAAGCAATGCAAAGTGAAGATGGGGCCAGAGAGAGCTTTATGGAATGCTGGCAAGTCGATGTGGACAAAGATACGAGTTAGCAACTCAGACTGAAAAGAATGAACAGAGAGGTAAGGTCAAAGGAAATCTAAGAGTGTGTTGTAGCACCGAAAAAACGACAGTGGTCAATAGTGTCAACTGTTATGAGAGATGTTATACGATAAAGACTAAAAAATACACATTCCTTTTGAAAATTAGTTAATTTGTGACCTTCCTGAAAGCATTTTCAGTGGCATCTGGGGAGTGGGGAATGGTGGAAAAGCCTTACTTGCAGCAATTTGAAGCCTGAGTGGGTAACGAAGATACTGAAAAGAAGAACAAATCAGTCTTTGAAGATGCTAACATGTGAAGGCAGTGACATGAAGATGTATATAGATTGAGGAAAACATAGGGAGTTAACAAACAAAAGAACAGAGGGTAACAACTGATGAAGCAAGTCTTCTGAGAAGACAGGAAGGGAAAAGATCAGGAGAAGGAGATTGCTTAGCTCCAAGCTAAAGAGACGCCTGTTCCTCTGAGACTGAAATAAATGAGACAAAAGTAAGTGTGTAACGGTGTGGGGCTATGTGCTGAGACAGTTCAAGCCTTATTTATCTCTGCAACTCAGCTCCTTCCCTACCACAACGCCTAGCACACACTGGGAGTTAACAAATGTGTTAAAAGGCGGGGGCTGGGGAGGAGGGGAATACCCCACAGAGGCAGGGGGTTGTTTTACAAATTATTTTCTTTTATTAAACTATGTAAGGCTTGTCTTTAGGACCCCTTATAAAGTACACAATTTGCAGGGCAGGTAATAAGAATTTAGTTTTGTCAGCGCTCAACAAAACAAGTCAGTAGCATGAGCACAAGTTAACCTGTGGGTTGCTATCAGTTGGAGATGTAGTTTAGCCTGGCACAGATGGCACTTGGATGGCTTTTTCTGTGCCAAGTCTTCCATAAAATTTTGGTCTTTGTATCTTGCCCCATTTCAATTTTCCTTTTTAATCTTGTCTCTGTGTTCCTAACCCAATTTGATTGCTGTTTGCTGTCTCTACTTAGTGGTCTGAACTTTGTGCCTTGGTCATGGTACCTTAAATTTCAAACTCAGCTTTGAACATCTTTAAGAGGAAAGTTCAGTCACTCTGATAAATTATCTTAAATTTATTTCATTTTGATATAATCTGCCTCCAAACCCAACCCAAACTCTAAAATCTGATGACTATAAAATTTTTTGGTGCGTGGGGGGGCAGAAGGTTTTAAATTAGAATTAGTTGACAGTATTTAAAAACTCTCCTGAAAAATCTGGGTGATTTGGTAACATTGGCCACATGCTCCTTCATGGTTACAATCAGCTGGAGCTAAAGAGCAGCAAGGTCCCTTTTCCAGTCTCCCACATTCCCCTTGTTCCTCCACTCCCAACCCACGATCTCCCCAACAATTAGCTAAGTGTCAGTTTTCATTTATCATCTTATGTTCCGTTCATTTGACTTACTTTATTACCAGCCTGGCACTTTGTAGGCATCTGAGTTTGTAATCCTTGATAAAGAAAGTAAATAATAGGAGGGCAGAGACCTTGCTTATCTTGTATACCTTTGTATTCCCAGGGTCTAGCTCAAAAAGTATTTGTTGAATAAGCAAGCTTTTATTTCAGAAGAATACTTTTACTATTAAAATCAAACTAGAAGGAAAAGAAGTTGAATATATATAGAATTGTTAAAGATCAAATGAAAAAGATACAATTTTGCTAATATGGGTTTGGGGCTCAAAGTTAGGACTATGACACCTCAAATACTGGGTCCCGGGGGAACAAAGCTAACCATATCAAATTAAAAACAATTAACAGATTCATTTATCAATGTATATACCATATTTGTTATAACACCAACTCATTAGTAAGGTGACTGATTATATTTATATATATAATTTATGTATTTAGATATGTAAAATTATTTAGATATGTAATTTATGTATTTAGGTATGTAATATATATTTAGATATGTAATTATGGAAGAAATAAACTTCATTTTTCCCCTCTTAAAAATTTTACATGTACACAAGAAATGCATGCTCATTGTAGAAAAATTACACAATACAGAGAACTAAAAAAAGTCACCAGTCATTCTACCACTTAGAGGTAACAATGGATAAGATTTTGATGTATTTATATTTTGATAAATACTTTTTGATGAACAGATACATATGTGTGGTTTAGATTTACATGTATGTGTGTGTATATGTGATCATACTTTAAATACAGCTAATTTCTGAGCTCAGAAAAATCGATTTAATTCAGCCAGTATTTGCAGACTACTATATGCAAGGCACTATTCCAGTCAATGTCAAGATGTAATATCTTTCTTCATAGTCATGAAATAACTGAATTGTTTAAAAGAGCAGATGTTAAATAAACTAGTCTATGAGAACAGTTGAAGATAATTACAGTTGACCCTTGAACAACACAGGGGTTAGGGGTGATGGCCCTCCATGCAGTTGAATATCCTCCTATAACTTTACCGGTGGCCCTCCATATTTGCAGTTCCACATCCGTGGACTCAACTGACTATGGATTGTGTAGTACTGTAGTACATATTTATCAAAAAAGAATCTGCAGGGCTTCCCTGGTGGCACAGTGGTTAAGAATCCGCCTGCCAATGCAGGGGACATGGGTTCCAGCCCTGGTCTGGGAAGATCCCACATGCCACGGAGCAACTAAGCCCGTGCGCCACAACTACTGAGCCTGTGCTCTAGAGCCCGTGACCCACAACTACTGAGCCTGCGTGCTGCAACTAATGAAGCCCACACGTCTAGAGCCCATGTTCCACAACAAGAAAAGCCACCACAATGAGAAGCCTGAGCACCGCAACAAAGAGTAGCCCCTGCTTGCTGCAACTAGAGAAAGCCCGCGTGCAACAAAGACCCAACGGCAGCCAAAATAATGATAATAAATAAATAAATAAAATTAAAAAAAAAAAAGAATCTGCATATAAGTGGACCTGGGCAGTTCAAACCCATGTTGTTCAAGGGTCAATTGTATTATGAGAGGAAATATGGCAGAATGGAAAGACAGCTCTACTGCATAAGCTTGGAAAAGACCTTTCCCTCACTTATGACATTGAAATAATAATAATGTTTACCTTAGAGAGTCCTTATGAGAATTAAATGAGATTATGGCATAGAATGTTTGGCACATGAATACATAATAGTTGTGTTTATTATCATTGTAATGATATTGATCAAATTATGTTGCTAATATACCATCTTAACAGTAACTGAAGTGGTTGTACCAGTTAATCAGAAATGAAGTTTAAGAATTCAATGAATGTGGACTTCTCTGGTGGCGCAGTGGTTGACAGTCCATCTGCCGATGAAGGGGACACAGGTTCGTGCCCCAGTCTGGGAAGATCCCACATGCCACGGAGCGGCATGAGCCATGAGCCATGAGCCATGGCCGCTGAGCCTGTGCGTCAGGAGCCTGTGCTCCGCAACGGGAGAGGCCACAACAGTGAGAGGCCCGCATACCACAAAAAAAAAGAATTCAATGAATGCAACTCAATAACAAAAAACCCCAAATAATTCGATTAGACAAAGGACCTGAATAGACACTTTTCCAAAGGCATACAGATGGCCAACAGGTACATGAAAAGGTGCTCGGCATCACTAATCATCAGGGAAATGCAAGTCAAAACCACAATGAGAGATCACCTCACACCTATTAGGATGGCTTTTATCAAAAAACAAGAGATAACAAGTGCTGGCGAGGATGTGGCAAAGATGGAACCCTTGTGCACTGTTAGTGGAAAGGTAAATTGGTGCAGCTACTATGGAAAACACTATGGAGGTTACTAAAAAAATTAAATATAGAACTACAATATAATCCAGCATCCCACTTCTGGGTATATATCCAAAGGAAATGAAATCAGAATCCCTATGAGATATCTCAACTCTCATGTTCATTGCAGCATTATTCACAATAGCCAAGATATGGAAACAAGCTAAGTGCCTATCAACAGATGAACAGATAAAGGAGGTGTGTGTGTGTGTGTGTGTGTGTGTATGCATGCACGTGTATGCACGCGCGCACACACACACACAGTTGACCCTTAAGGAACGCTAGGGTTAGGGACACCTACCCTTCATGCAGTCAAAAATCTGTGTATAATTTGATAGTCTGATCTCTGATTTTGTGGTTCCACATCCACAGATCAAACTAACTGTGGGTCCAACCTACTATGGATCATGTAGTACTGTAGTGTGTATTTACAGAAAAATATCCACATCTAAGTGAACCCGAGCAGTTCAAACTTGTGTTGGTCAAGGGACAACTGTATATAAAATGAATATTATTCAGCCATGACAAAGGAAATCCTACTATTTGCAACAACATGGATGAACCTAGAGAACATTATGCTAAGTGAATAAGCCAGACAGAGAAAGGCAAATACTGTAGATCTCACTTACATGTAGAATCTGAAAAAAAAAAAATCAAACTCATAGAAACAGAGAGTAGAACAGTGGTTACCAGGGAATAGAGGGTAGGGAAACAGGGAGATCTGGTCAAAGGGTACAAGTTATAAGATGAATAAGTTCAGTTATAAGATTAATAAGTTCTGGGGATCTAATATACAGAATGATGACTATAGTTAACAATACTTTATTATACACTTGAAATTTGCTAAGAGAGTAAATATTAAGTGTTCTCACACCACACACACACACACACACACACACACACACGTAACTATGTGAGGTGGTGAATGTGTTAATTAACCTAACTGTAGTAATCATTTTACAATGTATATGTGTATCAAATCATCATGTTGTATACTTTAAATATATATAATTTTGTCAATCATACCTCAATAAAACTGGCAGGGGAGAAAAGAATTCAACTGACTGAAGATTTTGAGAGAAGTGAGTGAAGTTTTTCACTTCTAAGTTATCTCTCTCACAAAACTAAGGTACTTAAAAAAGTATAATATAAAATCTGCTTATTTGGGACTTTTACAAACTAGGAGATGAAGAAAGAAATAGTAAGAATATCTGAATAACTTGGTTAAAGTTCCTTGTTTAGAGAACTTTTGTAGAGCAAAATAATCCATATATATATATATATTTTTTTTTTTTTTTTTGCGTTACGCGGGCCTCTCACTGCTGTGGCCTCTCCCGCCGCGGAGCACAGGCTCCGGACGTGCAGGCTCAGCGGCCATGGCTCACGGGCCCAGCCGCTCTGCGGCATGTGGAATCCTCCCGGACCGGGGCACGAACCCATGTCCCCTGCATCGGCAGGCGGGCCCTCAACCACTACCAGGGAAGCCCTAATCCATATAATTTAAGGAAATATTTTAAATTGTTAGATTTATCTCAGAAGACAATCACTTTATACATACTTGTAAAATAGTATTTATTATAGTATAGTTACTTTTTAGTTTCTCTCTATTTCTGTCTTACCCTCATCTCAAGGGTAAGAGGTATATCTTATGCATTTATTGATTAAAGAACTTAATGAAGAAACCAAAACTCCATAGCTTTAATTCCAAGAGGAATTAAAAAGTGGAACTAACCCAGGCCTTTGCCTGGTTATCAGAATATTAGCACCTGAATTATTTAAGCAGATTTTTCAGAATGGCTCCAGGTCCTGACTCATCAAGATTAAGAAGCCTGAGTTAAGGAGACAGAAGGCAAAGTTTAAATGTGAGTGTGTTTGGTAGTGTATCTGCCTGCATGTCTCAATGAATTCAGAAGCATATAGAAAATGTTTTTAAATTATTACTTTTTATTATCTGCTCAAGCCCTCTAATGGAACAGATAAGAGAATAAGCTCTGAAAAGAGTGGAATGAGATGGCCACTAATAACAGAAACATTTCTCAAATTCCCTCAGAAAGATGAAAAAGTAGAGGGCAAATAGAGTTTAACCTACCTCTCTCTTTGCAAAGGACAAAAAGGAATTCAGCAGCAATTTGCTTGACTCCCAGGTCAACATGTGTCATGAGGCGCACCAGCTTATTTCTCACAGTTGAGCCAACTTCAGGTCGATTTGTCACATCCCTCAATGGTGGTAAAACCTAATGGCACAAATGCAAAACCATCATCAATCGTTTAAGTATTAGAGTAAGTGAGAATGGTACCAACCGAGCTTAGTTTTTTAAGAGTAGAAAAAACATTAAAAACTAAATAGGTTTGCTTCCAAATAGAATAAAGCTAAACAAAAAACAAACCTCAAATAATTTCATGCCTGTAATGAAATTTCACTTGAAGTGAAACATCTCTTCACTGTACCACCATGATATATTCAAACCCCTTCCTGAGTTTTTACTCATCTCAGCACCTGGAATGCCCCTGCTGCCTCTATCAAAATCCATGTTAAAGTCTGGGTCAAATTTCTCTTTCTTCCTTAATACCCTGACTCATATTGATTTTTCCCTTCTTTTAATTCCTGCAGCATTTTCATTGTTTACTAAAAAATACCAAAAACCCTGTACATATGTTTTCTAGTTGTTTTATTTTATAATAAAATGGTTATTAATTATTGAGTACTTCTTATGTGCTAGTTGCTATAATAGATGATATGCATACATTCTCTACAATCAACCCTCACAGGAACCTTGCAAAGGAGGTAGTAACATCACTATCATCCCTATTTTATAGACTGATCCTCAGAGGAATTACATAACTTGCTTGGTTTATCTGTTTGTTTGCTCACTCACTCACCCATCCATGCATCCACCCAGATCCCTCCTCTTTTGGTTCTCCACACTGGTTGCTTCATCTTAGCCTCTGTGCCAGTTCTCTTTTATCCTTTTAAGTGCTGGAATATTCAAGGGTTAAGTTCTTGGGCAACATTTCTTTACTATTTTCACTCTCTATTGGTGATCTCATCCAGTTTTACGGCTTTGTATGGTCTCTATTTACTGATAACTCCCTAAAGTATATGTCTATCTTGATTTCTTCCATGACCTCCAGACTTTTATAGGCTTCTCAAATTTAGCATGTCCTAAGCAGAATATTGAAGCTCCCAACAAAGCTGTTCCTTCTACAGTTTTCCATCTCATTAAATAGCAAGTCTGTTCTTCCAACTGTTTACTGCAAACACCTTGGAAACAGCCTTGATTCCTCTCTTTCACATCCCACATCCAATCCATCAGCAAATTATTCTGGCTCTACCTTTGAATTATATCCATAACCCAACAACTTCTCACTATCTCCTCTAGTATTACCAAATTCAAGCTACCAATATTTCTCATCTGAACTATTACCACAGTCTCCTAAGTCATCCCTGCTTCCATCCTGGTCCTTCCATGATCTATTACATAGCAGCTAGGATGATCCTTTGAAAGTCAGATCACGTCATTCCTCTTCACAAAGTCCTCCAGTTCCCATGGCTTCTCATCTCACTCATAGTAAAAGGTGAGGTCCTTCCAAATTCCTTAAGCTTCACATAATGTGGCTTCCTGCTACTTTTCTGACTTAATTTCTATTATATTCCTTGCTTACACTGCTATAGTCTCACAAACCTCCATGGAACTCTTTATACTCACCGAGCACTTTCCTACCTCATGGTCTCTGCCTTTGCTGTTCCCTCTGCCCAGAAACTCTTTTTCTGGAAACTGGCTTGGCTCATTCCCTTACTTTCTTCAGGTCTCTATTCAAATGTTATTTATAGGAAGACATTCCCTGACCACCCTATATAATTAACCGTCAGCATTCTCTTTTTTTAATCCCCCTCCCTCTGCTTTAATCTTCCTCACAGCACTTATCACCACCTAACACAGTATATATTTCTTTCTTTTTTGTCTGCCTTCTTCCACAAGTCAGTTCCATGGGGGCAGGGATTTCTTTCTGTTTTGTGTACTGCTCTCAGTGCCCGGCATATTACAGGTTTCGATAAGTATTTGATGATTGAAGGAAGAATGAATTAATTCAAGTAACTTTTTAAAAGTGCCTTCTATAAGCTAGGCACTATGCTAGGAAATGAAGATAGACACAAAGTCAAATTATAATTTACTATACCAGACTCTTTATGTGTATATTATTTTTTATTTAATCCATTCAGCTGACTTCCTTCCTTCCTTATCTCTTTCTATACTGAGTACCTACCATGTATCAGGAGGTACTGGAGGCCCTGGAGATACAGCTGTGAAAAAAACCCAGAAACTAAATCTCAGAAAACTGAGTAATCTACCCAAAGTGTTTATAGAATCCGTGTTTCAATATCTCTGGTAGGATAGAGCAAAATGCTCTTTGTGCTTATCTCCCATTTCTAGAGGAATGAGACATGTAACAAATGATTTCATGTGGTACGTACCTACAGTTCCAGAGTATAGTATCTCTTAATAAAGGTTATCACACAAAAATTTTCTTAGCTATGTTTTGGGTTCCTTAACAAGTTTTTGAAGTGAAATTTTATAGTTTTCATTGTTACATATCACGCCCAAACTGCATATGTATGGAGCATTTCTATTTCCCCCCAAATACTACCCTCCATTAAATTTTTTCTTTTCTTTGAGAAACCTTGTCCAGTTCCTCTTTCAAATCCATAGCATCTTCATCTCTTCTATTAGCCTCTCCAGATGAATCCAACCTGAATCAGTAATTTCTACCATCTGTTCTCTTTCTACCTGCCCAAATACTGAATACTCAAGACCAATTTACTTTGGGTATGCACGAGTTGGATTTAATCAGGAATTAACTATGGGGCACAATAATTAATTAGCCATGGTTCCATTTACACTATTATCAAAGTTAATCATCTGTTACTTTAAGTTCTGCCCTTCTTGATCCTCATAGTCTATAGTGCAGCTTCCTCAGAAAGAAAGTGGATTTCTGTATCGTGCCTTGTATCTTTCTTTAGTTATCTTTTACTTGTCATGTCTCCTTCTTTATCTGTACTGTAGTATTTCTTTGAGGATAAGGAGTGGGTCTCACAATCTTTTGTATCTACATAATGTAGAGTCCAAGACCTTCATATAAATAATCTGTTTAACAGATTTTAGGGGGGCTATCCTGGTTAGAGATGGCAAAATCTAAACAGTTTAGTTGAACGTGGATCTCCTCTGTGAAAAAGCTAAAATATAGAACACAAAGTATTTTCATTTATTATTCTCCACCAAGTCCTCCTAGTCATGATAGAATGTCTTAAAATAATCAAACTTGGAAATGACCTTAATTCATCAATTAACTAATTTATTTTGCTTAAATGATTATTCATGCTTTGATGGTAGCTAGTCTTCCAATAGGCTATAAATTCTTCAAAGATAAGAGTCCCTACTTTCTAATTTCTCCTTATCAGCAATATCTATTAATGTGCTCTACACACAGTAAAGTGCTTATTAAATCTTGACCATAAACATATGGGGGAAAATGAACCTAGTTAATTTATTAAGAGAAATTCTATATGGCAATAAATAAACAATGGGGTAAATGGTGGTATCATGTAGTGAATGAGGAAAGAAGGGGAAGACAGGGTGGGGAGGGATGGGAAATCGAGAGATTAGTTTGGGATACGTTAACTTAAGATACCTACTACACATCCAAGGGGAGGAGATGAGTAGGCAGTATGTTATATAAGTCTGGAGCTTAGGGGACAGGTCAAGGGTAGAGACAGAAATTTGCGAGTCATCAGTGAATAGATGACTTTCAAAACCATGGCTGCTGAATGAGACCAACAAGAGAGTAGAAATGGAGACAAAGATAATATTGCCTTGGGGAGCTCAAACACTGCAAAGAAGTAGTTCCCTGTTGTGTCCTAGACACCAAGTGAAGAAGGTACTTCAAGTAGGAGAGAATACTTAATTACATCAAAATGTTACCGGGGAATAAAAAAAAGGTTTGAGAACTATTAGATTTGGCAATATCGGGTTGATGATATTTGACAAACACCTTTGTAGTAGAGTGAAAAGCATGAAAACCTAATTACAGTGGGTTCGGAAGAGAATCAAAATGAGTAAAAGGAAGAGAGCGGGTGAGCACAGAAAACTCTCCTGAGGAACACTGCATAAAGAAGAGAAGAGAAATGGAGAGGCAGCTTGAGAAGTGGGATTAAGGGAAGGTTTTTCTGCTTTTAAGATGGAAGATGTGTTGGGTGCAGACAAAAATGATCCAGTACATTAAAAAAAAAAAGATTAATATAAGAAGAAAGAGAGGGAGTAAATGCAGGAGCAAAGTTCTTGAGGTGAGAGGGAAAGGTATCCAGGATATGAGTGCAGAGGCTGGCCACAGAAGGAAGCAGGGACAATTCATCCCTTGTGATAGAGCGGGGAGACATAGGACATGGGGGTACAGATAGATGCAGACAGACAGTAGATGCAGAGGTAGAAAGATGACTTCTTACCATGAACTCCAACTACTACCATCTCACTCTGAACCTTCATCATCAGCTCTCTTTTGGGCTGGTCTCCTCACATCTACTCACACTCCTTTAGTCTATCTTATATATAGTAGCCAGAATATCTTTAAATATAAATGAGGTCACATCACGTCCCTTCTCAGAATAGTCCAATGCTTTCCCTTCTCACTTAGAAGAAAATCAAAATTCCTGTACAACCTTACATTATTTGGTTCTTGCTTACCTCTTTTACTTCATCTACCACTCTCCCCCTCGCACAATGTTCTCTAGCCTTCTTGCTTTTCCTTAAGCATACCAAAGCATCCTCTCATCCAGGGACTTTGAATTCGTTCTGTCTGGTACATTCCTCTTCCAGAATATTCTCAGAACTATTCTCAGAGAATATCCTCTTCCAGATATTCTCAAAGATCCTTTCCTTACTTATCCAAGTTTCTGCTCAAATGTCATTTCCTCAGAGAGGTTCTTCCTTATTCCCTTAAGTTTTCCCTTCCCCTGTATCTTTCTTCCGAACACTTATCACTACTTGCCATTGTATCATACATTTATTTACTTTTTGTCCTCCTACAATAAGGGAAACTCCACAAAGCAAAGACTTCATTTGTATTTCAATGCTTAGAATACAGCACACAGATCTCAATAAACATTTGTTGAGTAAATGAATGAATGACTCAAAAAAATAGACAGGGTCACTTATTTCTGGATTAGGAAGGTTTCAAAGATTTAACACTAACTTTTTTGAGTTTCTGACATTCTGAAAGAAAATGACTGTGATAGAATTTGACTCATTAATTTTATGTTAAAAAAACACATATAAGATTAACTTTGAGATGTTAATATGCATTAAACAGTTACCTGATCTTTGAGAAATTTTCTGATGTTTCGATGGGCTCGGGAACATTCTGTTAATAAGCTGAGAACTGGAGTTAGACCCTCTCTATAGCTGCTTCCCTACAAAGAAAACCATACATGCTGCATTAGTTTAGTTTCTAACAGTTTACTTTTCTTCATATAACTGAGTATATTAATACTCTTTTTTTGAGAGGGAGACACTTTATGTTACCAAAGCTGCACAAACTATTTTAAAAATTATTTTCCTAAAAATATTTCCATTTCATTAGTTATCTTCATGTTTACTAATGCCCATTTTTATCCTTCCTGGATTTTTCTACATTTTTTAGGGCCCTCACTGGCTCAGCAAATGGGCTTAAACAAGGCGAAGGTTTTGATGACCAACCCATCCTAACTTGCTGCCTTTTAACACAGATACTCGACAAAGCAAGTGACAGAAAAGAGAAAATAAGCAGCTTACAACAAATGCAAAGTTGACAAATTTCTTTTAAAGATGTCTTTTAGGTGTTATGGAAAGTAGTTATCATCAAGTTTTGGGGGGGAGATATTTTTACTTCTAGAACTTACAAAATACCTACATAGAAAAGTAATTACTTTTTCCTTTGTTTTCAGGCACTAGTCACAATTTTGGTGTCGCATCAACACAATTTTCAGCTTTAAACAAATTCACTTGGTTTCAGCAATTTATCATTTACTACAGTAAAATGCTTTCTGGAGTATAAATAATTGTTCAAGATGTCAGCTATAAAAAAAAAGCTTAGATTCAAAAATCACATCCTGTGATGCCTGTATGTGTGTACAATTACATTCTTTAGAAGCATCTTCTCAATTTTATCAGTCTTACCTTGTCTATTCTCTTCTCCATAAAACTAAGTAAAACATGAATGGCCTCCATATTCATACCATTGTATACCATGGTATTATTTTTCAAAACTGTTTCTTTCTCAGCTGTTTTATCACTGGGCAGTTCATCTAGCGTCGTTGCTTCTGGGGCTGTTTCTTCATGGGTTAATGGACAAATGAGAACATCCAAACAAGAGACTGGAACATTGCTTAAAAGGTTGACTGCATTGCTGAAAAGCAATTTAAAAAGACAATATTTTAATTTGACTGACTAGTCCTTTAAAACACAAACGTAATAAGTTCAGAAGTGACTTTTAGGAGTCAATTAAAATTCTTCTTTTTCAAAATGAGCCTTTAATATTATTTGGCATTTACTAACAGAAAATAAAGAGAACTGTTTCAAATACACACATGACAAATTAGAAAGAACAGATGTTAAATGGACACACACAATCATATGATGTCATGTCACTCTCTGAAATGCTAAAATAGGAATTAGTGAGCTTTAACACTAGCTCTTTAATTTTATTATGATACAATACTAGATTTGCAGTTTTTCCTTGGGATTTTAAATCCTTTTGTGGATTCACTGATGTCTTATTATTCCTTAGATTACAACATAAAGCATTTGAGGAACACTGTATATAAGCAGCTTATCACAGAGGCAACAACATTAAAAACCAAATATTGTAGGATTAAATTTTGTCCTTTCTAGATACAGAAATACAATTTTTAGATCATCCCTTATTTCATAAGACATTTGCAGAAAATGGTAAATGGTGCTTTTTCTCCTTCTCTTGTCCCCAGATTTCTTTAAAAGAGGCCAACATAGCTACTTCGAATATCTATCCCCCAGGCCTTTCTTTCTATGTATTAATGAAATAATGTGCCTGGGATGCACACCAGTAGGGGGAACCCAAACCTTGTATTTTTTGGTATTCCCTAAAAATCTTGTTCCATTGCTCAGTGTATAAGAGATTAAAATTAAAATTGTTAGTGTTTGACACTAACAATTTAAAAATTAGACATGCTCTCAATTCATGTATTTTCCTTCATGCATTATTTCATATTTTTCCTTTTAAAAGGAGAGGTGGTCTTCTGTGCTAGCTGGATCTTAAAAGCCTGCGCCTCAGAACTTCCTGATAAACAACAGTGGAGAGACAGGCATTACATTTCCTAGTGACAGAGAAGCAGATCTAAAAATAACTGCATCCTGACTAAAAATAAACTCTTGCAAATACAATTTAAAAGTCTAACCACTTGGAAACCAAATTCAGAGCTTAATCTAACTGATGCTGTCTTAATTTAGCCCATAGTAGTTCCTTTTAATTTAGATTATAGTGACACCCTCAAATATAAAACAAAATAAACAACAACAAAACAGAAATAAAATACAAAATATTTTCTCTCCTTTACCCTGAAGTGTGGCTGCATTTCCCCAAGAATGAATATTTCTTTTCTTTCTTTTTATATTACGGGAAAAAAAATTCATAAGAACTCAAAGTTGAAAAAGTAGACAATGGAGAACAATAACTGGTAATGTAAAGGGCACCAAAAAATCAGAACCAAGAACAAAAATAATTTAACAAGTCCTATAAATGAAAGGTTCCTGGTAAAATACAAGTTATTTGGTTGTCCCCACTAAGAATCTACTACTGCTGCTGCTACTGCTATTACTACTACTACTATTCAACGTTTCTAACTTTGATTATTTGTAAATAATCGCAATTGGCTGAAATACGATGCTTTTCCCTCAAACTTTCCTTTTAAAATTTTTGCAAACATCTGTAGTTCCTTATCTATAGATAAATATATTGCACTTCTGACTTAAGCATTTGGAAACTGTTATTAAATATCATAGATTCACTGGGGTTAAAAGAAAAAAAAATAGAACTCTACCTTAGAATTACTTTCTAAAACTGTAAAAGCCACTTTGAAATGTTAGGTGTTTTTCAACACATAGAGCAATAGGCTGGAGTCCACCAGTAGTATAATTCTCTGAATCTACCATAGAGACCACACTGAAAAGTTTAAGGCAATGCATTTCATTACAAAGGAATGCTTCCCTTTAGATTCATTTAAAATAAGCAGTTTCCAGGAATTTCGTAAATTTAAGAAACCAAATGTAGAGTTTGATTCAACAAATATTTGGAGGTTTTAGGCTTTTCAAGAAAAGTTCGCATTTTCTCGTTTCTTATTAAACAACTGGGTTCCCAAACAACTACAAAATTAATTTTCTGGCTCACTGTGTTTGAGCTATTCTTTTTAAGTAAGGAAAGCCAGCTTTTTGAGCTGTCACTTCTCTGACAGTTTTATTTGTGGTAGAAGAGTGTATGAAATTCTCCAGCTACCAGGAAGTCAGTGACTATGCACAGATCTGCACAATGGTGTTTGCATTCCTACTCCAGGGGGTAGAAGTACTGTGTATATTACTCTCCCCTTTTCAGCTTCCTAGAGATCATTAATCACTGGGACATGACATCCTCCCACTCAAACTCCCAGCCCCCTCCTGATATGCAGATTCAAAAGCAGGGCATATTTAGAGCTCCTTAATGCTCTGATTAAAGCCTTGATAGTTGTGGGAGAAGGAAGGCAACCTAAAATCCAGGCCTGTATCAATCGAGGGGCTAAACAATTTAATACCAGATGACACTAAGGAGCATGATAACAGTACAAGCAGACCTACAGCTGTTGGCAAACTTTCCTGGTCAAATGTATTGGGGCTCACATATCGTTTTTCATGGCTGGAAAATCTACTTAAATGAACCTCAAGATCTCCAAAAGATTTTCACATGTAAATACCTAAGTTTACTTTAGTCTAACTCAGTTCAGTAATTATTTATTGATTACTTATGCCAGGAATTTTTAAGGCAGGTATTACGAAGAAAATAGAAATAAATCCCTGCCCTTCTGGAGCTTATTTTCTAGCATGTAGAGAACCAGTCAATTAAAAGTAAACAAACAGGGCTTCCCTGACAGCTCAGTGGTTGAGAGTCCGCCTGCCGATGCAGGGGACACGGGTTTGTGCCCTGGTCCGGGAAGATCCCACATGCCGCAGAGCAGCTGGGCCCGTGAGCCATGGCCACTGAGCCTGCGCGTCCAGAGCCTGTGCTCCGCAACGGGAGAGGCCACAACAGTGAGAGGCCCGCGTACCACAAAAAAACCCCAAACAAACAAAAGAAGTTAATTGAATAGAAGGTGATAAATGGTCTGAGGGTAAAATTCAGGAGGTAAACAGGACATGTGAGTTGTAATTCTGAATAGGGTAGTCTGAACAACCTCACTGAGATGGTGTCATTTAAGCAAAGACTTAAAGGAAGTTAGGAAGTGAGCCCTGTGACTACATGCGGAAAGGGCCTTCCAGGAAGGAGGGCAGGAGCAAAGGCCCCAGGGCAGGAGTAGTGGCATGTATGAAGAACTGCAATGAAGTTGGTGTGGCTGAACCACCACACACAGGGTGAGGAGTGGGACAGGAGCTCAGCTGGGTAACAGGGGGCCAGATTGGTTTTACAGGCTATTATTACTTTAGTTTTTATCCTGAATGAAATGGGGAACCACCACAGGGCTTGGCATAGTAATATACTCTATCCTTATGTTAAAAGGATCACTCTGGCTACTATGTTGAGAACAACTAGTAGGACGTCAAAGGTGAGGAAGGCCAACCAGTTAGGGTGTTATTATAATAACTCAGGTGAATGAACACGGTGGTAACAGTGCAGTGGTCAGATCTGGATACATTTTGAAGATTTCCTGATAGGCTAGTTGTGGGGTGTGAGAATCCAAGCTTCTAGCCTTAGCAAGTGGAAAGCTAGAGTTGCCATAAATTGAAATGGGAAACACTGCAGGAGAAGCAACATTTTAGGGGAAGAGTAAGAGTGTAATCTTGGATATGTTAAGTTTGGAATGTCTGTTATACTTCCAAATGGAGATGTTAACAGGAAGTTAACTGTAAGAGTCAGGGAGATCAGGGAGGGAGATCTGGACTAGAGATATAAACTGAGGAGTCATTAGCATGTAGATGGTATTTAAAGACCAAGATTGGATTAGATCAGTAAAGGAGTGAGTGTGGATTGAGAGACTATGAGAGATAGGCCTGGGGCACTCTACCATCCAGAGGCTGAGTGGGAGAGGAAGAAATTACAACTAGTGAGGTAGGAGGGAAACCAAGATAGGATGGTATCCTGGAAGAAAGTATATCAGTAAGAATGGAGTGATCACATGTGGTCAAATGATGTGGACAGATCAAGTGACTGGATTTAGAAACACAGAAGTGACCTTAATAATAGCCATTCTGGTGTAGTGGGACTAAAACCTGAGTAGACTAGATTCAAGAGAGAATAGTAGAAGAATCAGATAGTCGATACCTAGAGGAGGTTTACTGCAAAGGGCAAAAGAAGACTGGAACAGCAAATCTAGGTGGCAAAGTGTTAACCCATAGGGACCTGGTCATTGTTCTCTAGGTATGCTGTAGACATAGTCTCATTTCTGTATTTGTCCATGTTTTCTCCTGTTTAGAATGATCTCATTCTTTAAGATTAGCTCAAGTCTCACTTTATTCTCAACAAATATTTACTATGCCTTGTACTAGATGCTAAGTATACAAAAATAAATAAAATATGCTCCTTTTCCTAAGAGAAGACAGCATAACATAATTTGTAGAGCAATGGGTTGAATTCTAAGTTGCCTCCTAGAAATGTGTGCCTTGGGCAAATTACATGACCTATTCTAGGCCTTGGTGTCCTTAATTCTAAAGTAAAGGGAAATAAATTTATCCCATCAGGTTGATGTGAGGATTAAATGAAAAAAGGCATGCAAAGCACTCTGCCTGGTACATAGTAAATGGCAGCTATTAAGGAGCTTTTGAACAGGAGACATACTATACTATAGGAGGGAACAGCAAATATCTGGAAGAATGAGAGAATATGGTGTCTGTGGGGAAATGAAAACAGGTTCCTAAGTCTAAAGCAAAGGACAAGGCCTCTAAAGGACAGGGCCTTAGTAGGCATAAGACAAAAAAAGTGTGTGTACGAGTGTGTAGAGTGGGGAAGGGGGATTGTCATGATGAGATACATGTTATGGCCAAATGGGTTACTGATGACCTTAAACCAGAGTTGTGCTGGCAAAGGAGTAGGTGCAGAAGCCAGAAAAACAAATTTCCCAGATGCATTTGCGGATCATTAATAAATGCATAGTGACAAAATAAGTTTGCTCTTAATCATAAAGACAGAGGGGAGCCACAAGAGGATTCTAAGCAGAGTTACTTTTTGAAAAACAACTCTGCGTGCAGTGGAAAGGATGGACCGATCTGTCAGGTTAGGTAAAACTTTCCTACAGGACAGAGCAGCTTGAGTTTAGAACTGGAGAAAGAAGGTGGTCTGACAGATCTGGGGTTAGGTGCTTGAACACTGGCAGGACAGGACAATTAGGGAGTAGAGAGAGATGAACCAAATGATGAACCAATGCTTTAGAATAGAGAGGGAAGAAAGGAAACCTTAAGGAGGCTTACAGGTAGGAGAAAAAGGAATCACCAGGGGACCAGAGGTCTGGATGAGGATGGAGAACAGGTACAGTATGAGTGAGGAAGACTTTCCTCATCATGCTAGACCATAGTGAGCATGTTATCTGAATTCTATTAGCAATTATTATTTGGATAATTAATTTACTGGGAAACTACTCAAAAACTATCTTGTGACATCTCTTCTATTCTTTTCTTGATTGTTATTTAACTTTTCATAATATTCATGTCTTGTTTCCCCATTTATACTCTATGTTCCTCCAGACTATGCACTATGGTGTGGAATCCTTCAGGAACCTAGCATGGTACTCAGCTATAGTTCAGATAATATCTGTTCACCTAGATAACTGTTATTCACAGTGAGAATTAGGTTAAAGAGCTAAGAGCTTTAAAAACAAAAAGAAAAAAACCCTCTCCCCAATCTCTCCGAACTCTCCTTTTTCTGTATACCTATATAAACTTGTTTATGTCTAACACAACACTCATCAAAACAAGTGCACTTATTCACTTAGCAGCCTCTTTTGCCCCCTAGTTGGTGAGCCCTGGAGAACAAAGATTATACTGTATTCACCTTCGTTGCCTCTAGAGCTCAACATAGTGCCTAATACATAGTAAGTGCTCAGTTAATAAATATAAACCAAAATGAAATGGTTCAATTTTCAAACATTTATTAGAAGTCTGCCATGTGTAAGACATGCTTACTTTTTTTACATTTTACATTTTGCAATATGTGTATCAAATCAACACACTGTACACCTTAAATGTATACAATGTTATATGTCAATTATGTCTCAATAAAGCTAGAAAAAACAGACATTATGCTTTGCACTGTAATGAGGTGTCATTAGGTACTAAACTGTCCCCTTAAATATGTGAGATAAAATGAATTGGTTTAAACAAAGAACAACAAAAAAAAGCAGGGAGGTAAGTACTTTTTTTTTTCAATTTTTCAATTTTATTTATTTTTTTATACAGCAGGTTCTTATTAGTTATCCATTTTATACATTATTAGTGTATATATGTTAATCCCAATCTCCCATTTCATCACACCACCACCACCCCCACTTTCCCCCCTTGGTATCCATACATTTGTTCTCTACGTCTGTGTCTCTATTTCTGCCCTACAAACCTGTTCATCAGTACCATTTTTCTAGGTTCCACATATATGCGTTAATATACGATACTTGTTTTTCTCCTTCTGACTTACTTCACTCTGTATGACAGTCTCTAGGTCCATCCACATCTCTACAAATGACCCAATTTCGTTCCTTTTTATGGCAGAGTAATATTCCACTGTATATATGTACCACATCTTCTTTCTCCATTTGTCTGTCGATGGGCATTTAGGCTGCTTCCATGACCTGGCTATTGTAAACAGTGCTGCAAAGAACATTGGGGTGAATGTGTCTTTTTGAATTATGGTTTTCTCTGGGTATATGCCCAGTAGTGGGATTGCTGGGTCATATGGTAATTCTATTATCAGTTTTTTAAGAAACCTCCATACTGTGCTCCATAGTGGCTGTATCAATTTACATTCCCCCCCAACAGTGCATGAGGATTCCCTTTCCTCCACACCCTCTCCAGCATTTGTTGTTTGTAAATTGTCTGATGATGCCCATTCTAACCGGTGTGAGGTGATACCTCATTGTAGTTTTCATTTGCATTTCTCTAATAATTAGTGACGTTGAGCTGCTTTTCATGTGCTTCTTGGCCATCTGTATGTCTTCTCTGGAGAAATGTCTATTTAGGTCTTCTGCCTATTTTTGGATTGGGTTGTTTTTTTGATATTGAGCTGCATGAGCTGTTTATATATTTTGGAGATTAATCCTTTGTCCATTGATTTGTCTGCAAATATTTCCTCCCATTCTGAGGGTTGTCTTTTTGTCTTATGGTTTCCTTTGCTTTGCAAAAGCTTTTAAGTTTCATTAGGTCCCATTTGTTTTTATTTCCATTACTCTAGGAGGTGGATCAAAGAAGATCTTGCTGTGATTTATGTCAAAGAGTGTTCTTCCTCTGTTTTCCTCTAAGAGTTTTACAGTGTCCAGTCTTACATTTAGGTCCCTAATCCATTTTGAGTTTATTTTTGTGTATGGTGTTAAGGAATGTTCTAATTTCATTCTTTTACATGTAGCTGTCCAGTTTTCCCAGCACCACTTATTGAAGAGACTGTCTTTTCTCCATTGTATATCCTTGCCTCCTTTGTCATAGATTAATTGACTACAGGTGTGTGGGTTTATCGCTGGGTGTGTGGGTTTATCTCTGGGCTTTCTATCCTGTTCCATTGATCTATATTGCTGGTTTTGTGCCAGTACCATATTGTCTTGATTACTGCAGCTTTGTAGTATAGTCTAAAGTCAGGGAGTCTCATTCCTCCAGCTCTGTTTTTTTCCCCTCAGGACTGCTTTGGCTATTTGGGGTCTATTGTGTCTCCATACAAATTTTAGGATTTTTTTTTTCTAGTCCTGTAAAAAATGCCTTTTGTAATTTGATAGGGATTGCACTGAATCTCTGGATTGCTCTGGGTAGTATAGGCATTTTCACAATATTGATTCTTCCAATCCAAGAACATGGCATATCTCTCCATCTGTTTGTATCAGCTTTACTTTCTTTCATCAGTGTCTTATAGTTTTCCGCATACAGGTCTTTTGTCTCCTTAGGTAGGTTTATTCCCAGGTATTTTATTCTTTTTGTTGCAATGATAAATGGGAGTGTTTCCTTAACTTCTCTCTCAGATTTTTCATCATTAGTGTATAGGAATGCAAGAGGTTTCTGTGCATTAATTTTGTATCCTGCAACTTTACCAAATTCATTGATTAGCTCTAGTAGTTTTCTGCTGGCATCTTTAGGATTCTCTATGTATAGTATCATCTCATCTGCAAACAGTTACAGTTTTACTTCTTCTTTTCCAATTCGTACTCTTTTTACTTCTTTTTCTTCTCTGATTACCATGGCTGGGACTTCCAAAACTATGTTGAATAACAGTGGTGAGAGTGGTCATCCTTGTCTTGTTCCTGATCTTAGAGGAAATGCTTTCAGGTTTTCACCATTGAGAATGATGTTTGCTGTGGGTTTGTCATATATGGCCTTTATTATGTTGAAGTTGGTTCCCTCTATGCCCACTTTCAGGAGACTTTTTATCATAAATGGGTGTTGAATTTTGTCAAGAGCTTTTTCTGCATCTATTGAGATGATCATATGGTTTTTATTCTTCAATTTGTTAATATGGTGTATCACATTGATTGATTTGTGTATATTGAAGAATCCTTGCATCCCTGGGATAAATCCCACTTGATCATGGTGTATGATCCTTTTAATGTGCTGTTACACTCTGTTTGCTAGTATTTTGTTGAGGATTTCTGCATCAATATTCATCAGTGATATTGGTCTGTAATTTTCTTTCTTTGTAGTATCTTTCTCTGGTTTTGGTATCAGAGTGATGGTCGCCTCATAGAATGAGTTTGGGAGTGTTCCTTCCTCTGCAATTGTTTGGAAGAGTTTGAGAAGAATAGGTGTTAGCTCTCCTCTAAATATTTGATAGAATTCACCTGTGAAGCCATCTGTTCCTGGACTTTTGTTTGCTGGAAGATTTTTAATCACAGTTTCAATTTCATTACTTGTGATTGGTCTGTTCATATTTCCTATTTCTTTCTGGTTCAGTCTTGGAAGGTTACACCTTTCTAAGAATTTGTCGATTTCTTCCACGTTGTCCATTTTACTGGCATAGAGTTACTTGTCGTAGTCCCCTAAGATGCTTGGTATTTCTGCGGTGTCTGTTTTAACTTCTCCTTTTTCACTTCTAATTTTATTGATTTGAGTCCTCTCCCTCTTTTTCTTGATGAGTCTGGCTAATGGTTTATCAATTTTGTTTATCTTCTCAAAGAACCGGCTTTTACTTCTATAGATCTTTGCTACTGTTTTGTTTCTATTTCATTTATTGCTGCTCTGATCTTTATGATTTCCTTCCTTCTACTAACTTTGGGTTTTGTTTGTTCTTCTTCCTCTAGTTCCTTTACGTGTAAGGTTAGATTGTTTATTGGAGATTTTTCTTGTTGCTTGAGGTAAGCTTCTATTGCTATATACTTCCCTCTTAGAACTGCTTTTGCTGCATACCATAGGTTTTGGATTGTCATGTTTTCGTTGTCCTTTGTCTCTAGGTATTTTTTGATTTCCTCTTTGATTTTTTCAGTGATCTCCTGGTTGTTTTGTAGCATATTGTTTAGCCTCCATGTGTTTGTGTTTTTTACGTCTTTTTCGCTGTAATTCATTTCTAATCTCATAGCATTGTGATCAGAAAAGATGCTTGATATGATTCCAATTTTCTTAAATTTACTGAGGCTTGATTTGTGACCCAAGATATGATCTATCATGGAGAATGTTCTGTGTGCACTTGAGAAGAAAGTGTAATCTGCTGTTTTTGGATGGAATGTCCTACAAATATCAATTAAGTCTAACTGGTCTACTGTGTCACTTAAAGCTGTGTTTCCTTATTAATTTTCTGTTTGGATAATCGGTCCATTGGTGTAAGTGAGGTGTTAAAGTCCCCCACTATTACTGTCTTACTGTCGGTTTTCTATTTTATAGCTGTTAGCAGTTGCCTTATGTATTGAGGTGCTCCTATGTTGGGAGCATATATATTTATAATTGTTATATCTTCTTCTTGGATTGATCCCTTGATCATTATGTAGTGTCCTTCCTTGTCTCTTGTAACATTCTTTATTTTAAAGTCTATTTTATCTGATGAGTATTGCAACTCCAGCTTTCTTTTGATTTCCATTTGCACAGAATATCTTTTTCCATCCCCTCACTTTCAGTCTGCATGTGTCCCTAGGTCTGAAGTGGGTCTCTTGTAGACAGCATATATATGGGTCTTGTTTTTGTATCCATTCAGCAAGCCTGTGTCTTTTGGTTGAAGCATTTAATTCATTCATGTTTAAGGTAATTATCGATATGTATGTTCCTGTTACCATTTTCTTAATTGTTTTGGGTTTGTTTTTGTAGGTCCTTTTCTTCTCTTGTGTTTCCCGCCTAGAGAAGTTTCTTTAGCATTTGTTGTAAAGCTGGTTTGGTGGTACTGAATTCTCTTAGCTTTTGCTTGTCTGTAAAGCTTTTGATTTCTCCATCAAATCTGATAGAGATCCTTGCTGGGTAGAGTAATCTTGGGTGTAATTTCTTCCCTTTCATCACTTTAAATATGTCATGCCACTCCCTTCTGGCTTGTAGAGTTTCTGCTGAGAAATCAGCTGTTAACGTTATAGGAGTTCCCTTGTATGTTATTTGTCATTTTTCCCTTGCTGCTTTCAATAATTTTTCTTTGTCTTTAGTTTTTGTCAATTTGATTACTGTGTGTCTTGGCGTGTTTCTCCTTGGGTTTATCCTGCCTGGGACTCTCTGGGCTTCCTGGACTTGGGTGGCTATTTCCTTTCCCATGTTAGGGAAGTTTTCAACTATAATCTCTCTCTTCAAATATTTTCTCAGGTCCTCTCTCTCTTCTCCTTCTGGGACCCCTTTAATGTGAATGTTGGTGCATTTAATGGTGTCCCAGAGGTCCCTTAGGCTGTCTTCATTTCTTTTCATTCTTTTTTCTTCATTCTGTTCCACAACAGTGAACTCCACCATTCTGTCTTCCAGGTCTTTTATCTGTTCTTCTGCCTCAGCTATTCTACTATTGATTCCTTCTAGTGTATTTTTCATTTCAGTTATTGTATTGTTCATCTCTGTTTGTTTGTTCTTTAATTCTTCTAGGTCTTTGTTAAACATTTCTTGCATCTTCTCCATCTTGGCCTCCATTCTTTTTCCAAGGTTCTGGATCATCTTCACTATCATTATTCTGAATTCTTTTTCTGGAAGGTTGCCTATCTCCACTTCATTTAGTTGTTTTTCTGGGGTTTTATCTTGTTTCTTCATCTGGTACATAGCCCTCTGCCTTTTCATCTTGTCTATGTTTCTGTGAATGTGGTTTTTGTTCCACAGGCTGTAGGACTGTAGTTCTTCCTGCTTCTGCCCTCTGATGGATGAGGCTATCTAAGAGGCTTGCGCAGGTTTCCTGACAGGAGGGACTGGTGGTGGTAGAGCTGGGTGTTGCTCTGGTGGGCAGAGCTCAGTAAAACTTTAATCTGCTTGTCTGCTGATGGGTGGGTCTAGGTTCCCTCCCTGTTGGTTGTTTGGCCTGATGTGACCCAACACTGGAGCCTACCCGGCTCTTTGGTGGGGTAATGGTGGACTGTGGGAGGGTTCACGCCAAGGAGTACTTCCCAGAACTTCTGCTGCCAGTGTCCTTGTCCTCATGGTGAGCCACAGCCACCCCCCACCTCTGCAGGAGACCCTCCAACACTAGCAGGTAGGTCTGGTTCAGTCTCCTATGGGGTTACTGCTCCTTCTCCAGGTCCCAATGTGCACACTATGTTGTGTGTGCCCTCCAAGAATGGAGTCTCTGTTTCCCCTGTCCTGTTGAAGTCCTGCAATCAAATCCCGCTAGCCTTCAAAATCTGATTCTCTAGGAATTCCTCCTCCCGTTGCCGGACCCCCAGGCTGGGAAGCCTGACGTGGGGCTCAGAACCTTCACTCCAGTGAGTGGACTTCTATGGTATAAGTGTTCTCCAGTTTGTGAGTCACCCACCCAGCAGTTATGGGATTTGATTTTATTGTGATTGCGCCGCTCCTACCGTCTCATTGTGGCTTCTCCTTTGTCTTTGGATGTGTGGTATCTTTTCTGGTGAGTTCCAGTGTCTTCCTATCGATGACTGTTCAGCAGTTAGTTGTGATTCCCATGCTCTCACAAGAGGGAGTGAGCGCACGTCCTTCTACTCCACCATCTTGAACCAATCTCCAGGGAGGTAAGTACTTTTTAAATAACACTGGCTCTTTTGGGTAAAAGAAAACAAAACAAAAAAAAGCTTTGTAGATGCCAATGTGTTGCGTGAAAGAAATTATGCTGAAAAGCTGCAAGAAATTAAATCAGATCTGGTCCTCCCCTCTCCTTTCTTCTCTAGTGTATAGGCCATCCCCATCTTTCCCCTTCTCTCCAAATAAAACAAAATCACAACCACATCCACATGCAACTTTTTTTTGGCTAAGTGTTTATGCATAAGCTTACTGATTATGGACAAGAGGGCTCAAAATACTCTCAGGCAGATATTAGAATTGGACAGAATTAGGATGTCCTTTAATGGAGCCAAAAAGGTGGATCATACCAACAATTTACTTATTACCATAAGTATAGACAGAAGGAAATGAAATAGAACAAACAGATTGTAGAAACTACATAAGATGCTGATTAGTGGAAAGGAAGTCGACATCAAGGTCAGCTATCTTTGTGAACTAACTCATTTTATCTCTATGTCCATGTTCTCCTGATTTCTCTAGGGAAAAAAGAAAAAGGCACTGTCTTACACAGACAACATATCAGAAAAACTGCTGCTAAGCCATTTTTTGACCCACTCATCTCCTAGAGTACCTTAACAGGCTCCTGACATGCCTACCAAGCATCTGGCTTGAGAAAATCTTAGATTAACAGAAAACAGATTTCACTACACAATCGCAATATATACAAAGAAATAGCTTCCTAAACAAAATATGAAAATTCAATAAACTCCCACAATGTTCACTGCAGCTCTATTTACAATAGCCAGGACATAGAAGCAACCTAAGTGTCCATCAACAGATGAATGGATAAAGATGTGGCACACATATACAATGGAATATTACTCAGCCATAAAAAGAAATGAAATTGAGTTATTTGTAGGGAGGTGGATGGACCTAGAGTCTGTCATACAGAGTGAAGTAAGTCAGAAAGTGAAAAACAAGTACTGTATGCTAACACATATACATGGAATCTAAAACAACATAAAAATGGTTCTGAAGAACCTAGGGGCAGGACAGGAATAAATATGCAGATGTACAGAATAGACTTGAGGACATGGGGAGGGGGAAGGGTAAGCTGGGACGAAGTGAGAGAGTGGCATGGACTTATATATACTACCAAATGTAAAATAGATAGCAAATGGGAAGCAGGTGCATAGCACAGGGAGATCAGCTCGGTGCTTTGTGACCACCTAGAGGGGTGGGATAGGGAGGGTGGGAGGGAGACGCAAGAGGGGAGAGATATGGGCATATATGTATATATATAGCTGATTCACTTTGTTATAAAGCAGAAACTAACATACCACTGTAAAGCAATTATACTGTAATAAAGATGTTAAAAAAATTCAATAAACCTTAAAAAGGAGCTTTAGAACTAAACAATGGATCTAAAAGCTAATATGCTCATTATAATAATAGTAACAGAAGTAGCAGTGGCTGCAGTGTTGTGGCAGTGGCAGTAGCAGCTCCTCCCCCATTTACTGAGAGCTTACTCAGTGCCAGGGATGGATGGCTTTACTAATTTCTCATTTAATCATTATTACAACCCTTTGAGTTTGATGACAATGCATAATCATACACCACACTATCTAGGTTTACCTCTTTCATTACATTTTTCCTTAAAAAAGAAAAGCAAAAAACAAACTTAGATATTAACTTTAAAAAATGGAATGGGGCTTCCCTGGTGGTGCAGTGGTTGAGAGTCCGCCTGCCAATGCAGGGGACACGGGTTCATGCCCCGGTCTGGGAAGATCCCACAGGCTGTGGAACGGCTAGGCCCATGAGCCATGGCCGCTGAGCCTGCGCGTCTGGAGCCTGTGCTCCGCAACGGGAGAGGCCACAACAGTGAGAGGCCCGCGTACCGCAAAAAAAAAAAAAAAAAAAAAAAAAATAGAATGAGATGTTACCTTGAAACATTCTGATTATTTTTAAAATGATGCCTTAAACACACACACACACACACACACACAAACTCTTTTCAGGGTCACTACAAATGGGCAGAATTTAGTAGATATTACAATTCTAGTAAGGTTCTTAAAATAGCCCTTTGAGGTTGGCATAGTATTTTTTCTGCATTTAAATGGATTAGCTTAGAGTCATTACTGCTCAAATGATACTAAACACTTTAATTCTGATTAAAGGGACATGCAGGGCCAGTCCAGATAAACTGTCATGTCAGCAGCAACCTCAATCTCCCAGGAAAGCCTTTTAGCAATACATATAAATCTTGTCTATGGCTCTAGGGGTATTCCTTCTTATTTACAATGTAGCTAACAGATATTTTATCAGAGCAACTTATAGAAGTAAATTTAAAGAAAAATATCTTTTAAATTTATTTAAGAAAAATAAATATTTAAAGCAAACATCATCAGAAAGTAAAATAAAGAAATCTATACTTTAAAAAAATCTGAGTGTTAAAACCTCTTTACAGTTTTGCTCTCTTTTTACGAATACTGGGTACTGTTTTAAAATATTAAATTCACTCTTCAGAGAAAGCCTTAGCAATGTTTTTGTGACTACTGTAACAATTCCCATCAAAACACTTTCTTCTCACATCCTTGTATGAATGCCATTTAACTTGTGATATGTAATTTCCAAAATAAATAAATAAATACATACATACATACATACATACATACATTTATACCTGGGCTTATAAACCCATTTTCTTGTAGTTTTAAGTTTGAATAGCTAAATTTATAGTGTCTCTTGATTATAAAAAATTAGTCAGACAAAAATGCTTAATAAAATCTTTTTAGAGGATATGATTTATTGCAGTTAATCTGATTATTTTTAAAGACACAGCTTCAAGAAAATTAAAGGAAATTTTGATCTGTAGCTGCAGAAAGAAGTATGCTTTTTAATTTTGAAGAAAACAATCTTTTGAAGATTTGCAGGGCAGAGTACATAAAGATAACCTACCAACAAACTCAGTACAATATCAAATAATAAACTGCCAATCATAACTAAAATAATATGGGTATGACTGAAAAAGAACAAGGGTATGTTTCACTTTACACTCTAGTTGTATTTCTATAGTTTTATTTAAGCCATACTGTGGAAAACAGAATACTATAAATGCTCAAAAGGTAATTTCTACTAAGAACTCAGTTTTAAATTATTTGTAAAGCAGACTTAATGCCAAAGTTATTTGTTTGCAGATTTGAAATTTATTTGAATTGTTTAAAATGCCATTTGTGTTCTTATAAAGTGCCACAAGCAATCTCATGTTAAAGTCAGAGGACTTGTTACTAGAAACCTGATACAAAATAGTAAGAGAACTAGAAAGATGCATTAATACTGCTTCACCTGTTCTCAGAGAACGATAATTTAAAAAAAAAAATTTATTTATTTATTTGTTTATTTTTGGCTGCATTGGGTCTTCATTGCTGCGCGTGGGCTTTCTCTAGTTGCGGCGAGCGTGTGCTACTCTTCGTTGCTGTACACAGTCTTCTCGTTGCAGTGGCTTCTCTTGTTGCGGAGCACGGGCTCTGTGTGCAGGGGCTTCAGTAGTTGTGGCTCTCGGCTCTAGAGCACAGGCTCAGTAGTTGTGACACATGGGCTCTAGAGCCCAGGCTCAGTAGTTGTGGCTCGTGGGGTCTAGAGTGCAGGCTCAGTAGTTGTGGTGCATGGGCTTAGTTGCTCTGTGGCATGTGGGATCTTCCCAGACCAGGGCTCGAACCCATGTGCCCTGCATTGGCAGGTGGATTCTTAACCACTGTGCCACCAGGGAAGCCCCGAGAATGATAACTTTAAACAGTAGTCCATAATAGCTCTAATAGGCAAGTCACAAAAATTGAACTATTTTTTATATATTAATACTTGAGACTGTGGCCCAAATCTTATAATAAGTTTTAAAAATTTAATTAATGTTGCTTAAGATATACTTTTTGGTAAATACTCTTACAATGAAAATAGTGAGAGTATTAGTTTAAGTGTAGTAATTAAAATCAGGGTTCAACCCCAAGCTCTTTCACTTATTAGGGTTGAACAATCTTGGAGAAACTGCTTGATTTTTCTATGACTCAGTTTCATCATGTATTGAAAGGGAAAAATAGTACCTACCTCATACGGTTGGTGTGATGATTAAAAGAAGTTAATCTTTATAAAGCACTTAGCATAATGCCACACACAGTATTCAATAACTGTGTGCTATTATTATCGTTCTGGGTTTTATTGTTGAATGCAACAAATGCCAAATTCTCTTCTCTTGTTGGGGCTTAATATAACAAAGTCAAAGAATGAAAATTTCTCATCAGGGCATAGTAATGATTTCTGACCTACCAGCTACCCAGTTTACTGTAATATTTTCACTTTCTTGTGTTTATAACAATTAAAATTAGATGCATAAAAACAATAAGAACTTATTATGTCTTTCACTGAAATATCAGTAGAGGTTACCTACCTGTGTAGCTCTTCTGTTTTGTCTTCAGTTGGACCTACGATTAGTAAACAATGGCGAAGAACAGCTGCCATGACACGAAACTGATGAGAATCACCCTATGGCAAATAAAAGAGAGGTGAGGAAACATTGGGGATTGAATGAATGCCTTAATGAAGAAGTCCGGTACATTACTACAACCCTGAGAGTCATCCTACGGCCCATCGAACACCCAAAACAGTTATTCTTATGCCATACATAATAGAAGTCAGGATATTCTAGGAAGAATTCCCAAGTATTAACAAAGTATTAACTAAGTGAACTGTCATCATCTCATATGAACAGCTACAGCCACTGCCAGAAATGGCTGAAACCATAAGTTGTTGATCTATCCTTCCCCTTATGACATGTCAGGCAAAGAGAAATATGATCAGCATCCATATATTATTACCTACTCTGTTTTACCTGTCCATAAGATTTAATTCAACTAGGGATCTTTTCCATTTCCAGAAAGTCTAGATTGTTTTGTTGGATAGTATACTGTTCCAGTTTACGAGTCATTATAAAAATTCAAACAGATATAATACTATCAGTATTTTAGAAGCGGGTTGTACATCCTTAATAAAAATGTCTTATCTCTTAACTTTCAAAAACAATGGATTAAAATCTATAATCTATCAACTTCATTTTAATGAATCTTCTTAATCTCCTAGTTCCTCCAAATCTTATTCCTAGTTTCTCCAAAGCGACCAGCAAGTGATGAAAAATAAGCACTCTTGAGTTTAATCTCCTATTTTCCCAATGTTTACTCATAGGTAGTGGTATCAGATACACATAGAGTCAGAGGGAAGGCAAATAATAGGAAATAAGCTGAGCTCTGAATAATCACTTGGTTTACCTCCTAATTTATCATGAGATCTTGGGCCACTACAATTTTTTTAATCATCTGAATCAAGGTTGTACCTTTCTTCTTCCAAATTTTTAGTAATTAAGAAGACATGAAATTAGTGATAATTATCTATTATAATCAGATCCTGGATATGTTATATTTCAGGAAGGTTCCAATTACTTCAAAAGCTATTAAAATTTTTAAAGCTCTGTATATACATAATTGATTTCAAGTCTGTGTAAAGTGAAATATATTCACATATTATACATATATAGCCTATATTCATATATATAACTCAGCCCTTCTAGGAAGGTATCTTTTATAAAATCTAACAAACAACAGCACAGTTTCATTACTCATAATGTGGATAACAATATTTTAAAATAACACCATCATGTGTAGATTTGTAAGAGATGAAGGTCTCAGTGGCATAACAGAAAAAGCGCTTTACTTAGAGTCAAGAGTCTAGGTTGTGACCTTAGGCAAGTCATATGGCTTCTCTAAGCCAAAGTTTCCCCATATGCATCTCCACAAACATGAGATTGTTAGGGTTGTAAAAGGATTAAATTAAAGAAGATGATACACATGAAAATGCTTAGTACTTTCAGTGAAATATTTGAGGGTGAGGGGAAGGATGAGGCAGAAAGGAAACAAAAGGTAAGACTGATAGAGCTGAAATGAGTGATAACGAAATTATTGCGTGTTGGGGAGGGGGACCGGTGGAATGCTAGAGACACTAAGGGTTTGGAATGAACACTGTTCCACTTGCCATCTATCTTCAAATGCCTGAATCAAAATTCTCTAATATGCAAATATACTTTTACATATCCTACATTATATGAAGCACACTGAAATGCATGTGAAACTCATCCATTACTTAACTCTTAAAAAGTTCATATTTTCCTTGGTTTTGATAATTAACTAGGAATGCACTTCCTTTTAAACTAGATTTTCCTTTATTTTAAATATCACAATCATTTTCCTCTCATGCTGATGTTGACAAGCCCCCTGCAAAACTCCATTTTGGTCCTTCCACTATTTGCAACTGTAAGTGAAAATCCTACTTCCTTCCATCCCCTTTCCTCCTGTCCCAATTTTCATGACACCAATTCCCCAGTTGTACCCTGTAGGTCTGCCTGTCCTCTTTTACTGTCCACTAAATTCTATTTCTTTACTCAAAACAACTACTGAAGTCCCGGGATTGTGTACCTCTACTTTTAGTATCAATGACTCCTTTGCATCCTCCAGGTCTCAGAGAAGCCCCTTCTTTGACCACCTTATTTAGGTAGATTCCTTTTTTCATTATCTCTATCACTGTATCTTGCTATGATTTCTTTCAGGAAATCATAATCTGTAATTCCACATTTGTTTACATACTTACATACGCATTGTTTTCTCCATTCATCTAGTACCTTCACAAGTTTTAGAGGGCATGTGTTTAACAAAGTGTTCAATAATTTTTAATGTAAATGAAAAGTAAAACAAACAAAAAAGTGCTCAAATCATAAGTGTACAGCTAGATAAATTTTCACAAAATGAGCACGTCCATACAACCAGCATGAAAACAAAGCAACACCAAGATTGAGAACCCCAGAATTGCCCTCATGACCCCTTCAAATGACAGATCTGCTCTTCAATTGTAATTCTAACATTTAACATCATGGGTTAGTGATTTTTGTTGTCACAAATTTTAAGTGAATGGAATCATAAAATATAGACCCTTCTGTATCTGGTTGTGAGATTCATCCATGTTGTTGTGTACAGGTGCAGTTTGTTCATTTTCACTGCTTGAGAGTGGTGCTATTCAAAGTTCAGTTTGTGGACCACTACTGGTCCACACCCTTGTTTGCCACTAATCTGCAAGGTCATGAGTACAGAAGGTACACCTGAACATTTAGAAACTTTTCAAGCAGTCTGACATTGTGTGTAATATTGTATTATACAAGAGTTCCATTCTGACAGCTAGGGAAAGAAATCTGGTCCCTCACAGTTAGGTTAAGAAAGCACTGCTGGCCACATAGCACAGGGAGATCAGCTCGGTGCTTTGTGTCCACCTAGAGGGGTGGGATAGAGAGGGTGGGAGGGAGACGCAAGAGGGAGGAGATATGGGGATATATGTATATGTATAGCTGATTCACTTTGTTATAAAGCAGAAACTAACACACTATTGTAAAGCAATTATACTCCAATAAAGATGTTAAAAAAAAAAGAAAGCACTGCTGAATACAGTGAGTATATTACAATTCACTTATCCATCCTACTCTTGATGGACACTTGGACTATACTGAAGAGTGCTGCTATGAACATACTTTCTTATATGTCATTTGGTATGCTGGGTCATAGGGCATATACATATGACAGACTTTAGAAGGTACTGCCAAACAGTGTTTCAAAGTGTTTATACCAGCTTACACTCCCACCAGTTGCTCTACAGCTGTGTCAACACTTGGTATTGTCAGCCTTTTAAATTTGTCATTCTCATGGATGTGCAGAGATTTTATTATGCATTTTCCTGATAACTGATAAAGTTGAACACCTTTTCTTATGTCTACTGGTCATTTGGATAGCTCTTTTATGAAGTGCCTGTTCAAGCCTTTTGCATATTTTTCTGTAGGGTTAATCGACATTATTTGTAGGACTTGAATATGTTCTAGGTAGAGTCCTTTATTGCATATATGTGTTGAAAATATCATCTCCCATTTGGTGGCCTGTTTTTTACTTTCTTCTCTTGATGAACTAATTTTAATGAAGACCAATTTGTCAATTTTTCCTTTATGGTTTGATCTTTATTTTGTCCTGTTTTTAAAATCTTTGCCTATTTAAGAAATGTTTGACTTGTTTAAAATAAAGTCATGGGGCTTCCCTGGTGGCGCAGTCGTTGAGAGTCCGCCTGCCAATGCAGGGGACACGGGTTCGTGCCCCGGTCCGGGAAGATACCACATTGCGGTGAAGCAGCTGGGCCTGTGAGCCATGGCCGCTGGGTCTGCGTGTGTGGAACCTGTGCTCCTCAACGGGAGAGGCCACAACAGTGAGAGGCCCGTGTACCGAAAAAAAAAAAAGTCATGAAGATAATCTTCTGTTTCTTTCCAAAAGCTTTATCATTTTACCTTTTACATTTAAGTCTCTTATCCATCTCAAATTAATTTTTCTGTATGGTAATAAGGTAGGGATTTAAATTCATTTTTAACTGATTAAAAAGCCCACCTTTTCCCCACTGCAATTCAGTGTTACCTGTATCATAAATCAGTTGACTGTATATGTGTAGGTTTATTTCTAGATTCTTTATTCTATTAGTCTGTCTCAATAAATATTTGTTGAAAGAGAGCTATCATTTAAAATGTCTTACTTAACAAAGGTCAGAGTGTACACTATTTCCTACTATTGGTTGTTCTGCTGGGTGACTTTAAACAATTTGAACTCTTTGATCTTTAGTGTCCTCATTTGTCAAATGAGATTAATACCCCTCCTATCTTATACAGATGCTTGAAAGAGTAAATATAATTGCTCTTTTTAAAACAATATACACAGTTTATACAACTGTCATTTACTTCTTCATGAGCTAAGTTGTTTTTTTTTTTTTTGCGGTACGCGGGCCTCTCACTGTTGTGGCCTCTCCCGTTGCGGAGCACAGGCTCTGGACGTGCAGGCTCAGCGGCCATGGCTCACGGGCCTAGCCGCTCTGCGGCATGTGGGATCTTCCCGGACCGGGACACGAACCAGTGTCCCCTGCATCAGCAGGCGGAGTCAACCACTGCACCACCAGGGAAGCCCATGAGCTTAGTTTTGATATCTTTAGGGCATCAACAGTCTCTCCTCTGTAATCCTACTATCTCCAAAGGTTGAGAAGGCAAAAAAATCCCTAAGACAGAGGAGGAAGAAAGAGAAAGAAAGCAGGCTTGTTGTTGACAGTAGAAATCAAAATGAGATAACACTAAAAGAGAGGTAAAAACTCATGAAACTCTTTGGGATCTCTGTTGGCGGGGGGGGGGGGGGGGGATCTTTTTATACAGGCTTTGTTTCTTATTCATAGATTCCACTGCTGTACTATTGCTTTCTTCTCCTGTGCAACCTGTGGAAGATTTTCACGTTTGTTTGGTAAAGGTATCAATATCCTCATACCTTTTTCATTCAACACTTCAACCAATCTAATCAATGCCTGAGAAAAAAGTCTGAAAGGAGAATACCTCACACCAATGAGTCCTAAAGTGGTTTTGTTATCCCAGGGTAGTTCTCATTACTTCAAGAAGGTTTAGGAAACTTGTCCTATGAAAATTCAATTTCAATTCTACACAAAGTGAAACACAAATACACACTCAACCACAAACGTACACATGCACTCTTACTTGGAAATACAGCTATACATCAGGTAGTATTTCACTCTATGTCTTACCCTAGCCATTTTGCAGTTATTTGTCCTACTAAATTGTGTATGTTCCTTACAGGCAAAGATTAAGTATTCCACCTCCACATCTTTTACATTTAACATGGTGCCGGGCATAAAGTAATAAATGCTTTTTTGAATTAACTTACAAAAGGAAATATAAATGTTATAAAATAGTGTGCTGTATCTCCAAAAAGGCTAGAATCTGCTCTCTAAACAACGTTATTAAATGTTTTAGGTTTCTAGAAAAATTAGTAGTTTTGAAAATTTAAAAGGTATCATAAACTTTCCCTCCTCCCTGTCACTTTGGCTATTTCTCTTATATACTTCCACTATACAGACAGCAAACTGTATCACATTTTATTTCTCATAAAACAAATATTCATTGAACACCTACTCTGTGCTAGGTATGTTGCTTAGCAGAAAGACTATGCCAGTGAGGTCAGACATACCCCCAAAGATCAAGAATATATGGCATTTGTAGCATCTGTGCACTTCTGAGTTGATTCTTTTTTATTTTCAAACATATAGAAAATATAGAGAAGAATAGTAAATAATGTGACAAACAGTTATATATCCTGTTTACATGTCTGTTTTTCCTATGAGACTGTTAGTTCTCTGAGGGCAGAGATGCTTTATATTGCATCTTGTGTGCCTAATACAGAACTCTGCACATATTGGGCACTCAATAATAAATGTTTGTTGAAAAAATGACTCAGTTAAAAAACATGGTACAGCGTGAAGCTTTATTTTTAATTAAATAATGTCAAGTCCTTTTTTCACACTTCCTTCAAAGTCTCTAAAATCATTATGGGGCTAATGTCTTCTGTTATGATGTGACTTTCCCAATTAACTCCTATAGACACTCACTGTCTTATCTCACTCAGATAGCATCCTTTGACTACTCAGATACTTGTACTACTTCTCTGTTTGCACTTGGCTGTCTGGCTCTAACATGTGTGTTGGTCCTTGTATTTTCTCATTACATTGCATTGATACCTAGGAAGCACTGCAGAAGGGAATGTGTGCTAAGTAAGGGATCTCTAGAATAACATGCTTTCCTCCATGAACAGGGAGATTTAGCAAAGTGCTGAAGCAAGAAGAAGACAAGACCATTCCCATTAACTTTTCTAGAACTGATTTTGGGTCCTATAAAAGGAATAATTTGACTTTTTTAAACATACTACCTTCAGGAAAGGGAGAGAAAGAGGGAGGAAGGCAGGGAGACAGACTGACAGAACACCACATGTGGAAATAAGGCCAGCTACATTTCCTAATGAATGGAAAGGAATCTCCGAATTAATCTGCTTGATGGCATTGGCTTCCAGGCAGGAATTTAACATTGAGGCATGAACCTAAAATGAACAAATCACACTAATTTGCTAAACCTCAAAAAAACCCTAATTTTCTGTTTTTTTGTAAATTGTAAATGAACAGTCATAAAAATACCTACTGAAACAGTTAAAACCAAAACCAAACAGCTGCATTTTCTGTGACAACTGAGTTGTAAAGTAGGTAAAGATTTTAAAAAGTGAAATGCCAGGGGTTTGAGAGGTGTAAACTAGCACTATTCTTCTGAAGGTCAGTTTGGTAATACATATAAATTTAAATACATATGATATACACAAAAAACCCTAAAGTTCTGAAAAACCCTTTGGCCCATGAATTTCAGGAATTTATCTACAAAGATTTTACAACAAGAAAATTTACCGTGTATTACTATGTAAAACAGCAAACAACTGCAAACAATACAAATCTTTACACATAGGGGATTTGTTAAAGGTTGATAGATCCTTATGAAGGAATACTCAAGTATTTTTATACATATACTTATGAGTATTCTTTCATAAAGATTTATTATCTTTACGAGAAGAAAGTGGTTGTTAAAAAATTTTTTTGGTTGCAGAACTCTTTTTATACCCCAAATGAAATCCAGTTACGACCTAAATTTAAAGAAAAACAACAGCAACAATCAAAGGTGCTGGGTTTTTTTGGCCACGCTGTGCAGCCTGTGGGGCATGTGCCATCTTAGTTCTCCTACCAGTGATCGAACCCCTACCCCCCTGGAGTGGGAGCGCAGAGTCTTAACCACTGGACAGCCAGGGAAGTCCCCAAAGGCGCTCTTTTTAAAGAAAGGGTGGGGAACTTGAAACACTGTCCCCTCATCCCCAGAGGTTACTCCTAGGAACATTAAGGCTTCAAGGAACACACTGTGCAATCCACTACTCTTCAAGAACATTTATTGTGGGAAAAAAAGCAAGATGATAAAATGACTGCATTTTTTGTAAAAAAAATAATATATATATTATCTTTGAATGGTAGGTTTATAGGTAATTTGTATTTTCTTATTGCTCGTTTGCTTTTTTCCCTTAGATCTGCAGTATTATTTAGCGTGTATTATTTTCATAAGGAAAATATTATTTTTAAATCTATATTTTAAAGTTGGATTCTTCTGTACAGTAAGCTTTCCATATCCCTTTATTTCAGCTGGTATTTTAAGGTATTAACAATTCTTTAGATGCTTGCTCAACTAGAGAAAGATGTCTTTTATCTGACAATCAAGGAGATATTAAAATTCAGGTAAATGGACCCTTACTGGCAAGTTTCTCTACATCCTTACTACAGATTTCCTTTATGCTAAGTTATGTATACCTCAGTAAAAAGTACTCTATGTTCTGATTTCTGTGTCTTTTCACATGCTGTTCAATTTCTGTGAAATGTTTTATACTCCCATTCAAATGGCCAAATCATTCTCAGTCTTCAGATCTCAGGAGAGACTTTCAGCGGTCTTCTCTAACTATACTAAGTATTCTCCATCATTGTACTGTTTCTCTCCTAGTACTTAACACAATTTAAATTATATATTTGTTTACTTATTACCTATATCACCAATAAAACTGAAGTCTGCAGAGACTATGTGTATTATTTGCCAATATATTACACAACGCCTAGCATAATACCTGGCAATTGTTCATAAATATTTGTTGACTGATTTACTAAATGCTTGCTAAAATTTGAATTTAGAGACTTATGGAGACTCAAGTGGTTTAAAATAAGCTTTCCCACACTCTTGCCTAAGTGGGTTGGCAAGGTCCTGTTTTCAATACTGTTCACAATTTCTGATAACTTCAATAATAGCCCAGAGTCATATTAACTAGGCACATTTTATAATGCTTGTATAAAGTGATCCATGACTCACGAGAGTTCTGTTGAGATGCCTGCTTCACGACTACTGATCCTTTATCGTGTATCTTTTGGAAAATAAACATTCTATAATACAGAATAAGTATTTGCCACTTCAACATTTTCTAAAGCTTCTTCCGGCCCTGCTATAAATTATAATTGAAGCACACTAATTAGGGCTAATCTCAATATACTGATATTTATTACATATCATTCCATACATATGCTGATGTGTGGCCACTGAACTATAAACCCTTTCTGTCAGGAATCTGAAGAGCAGAAGCTACTATTTGGGGCACAATTTAAATAACAGGGGCTCCAACAATGGCAAACCAACAGTCTCAGAAGAGCTCTTGCAACTAAATGGAGAACTTAAAAACACCAAAACAAACAGTGTAAGAAAAATAACCATAGAAGGTACCAAATAAGCATAGAGACATAACATTTTAAATACTTCCAAATATTTGGTTTCAAAGCATAAATGGAGCATGTGGGCTTTCCACATCTTTTTCTGCCAAGTCCCAGGAAAAACTGACCATACTACAGTCATCTAAAACAGCTGTTAGGACTAATCTTCAAATATTTGGTTTCAAAATATAGACCTATTTGCACTTTAAAACTCAGATGCCTGCATACTCCTACTATAGCACTGCACTGAGATAATCCTTTCAAAGTAGGCTGCTGGCAAAAACAGATCTTTATTCATGGTAAGAACTGCTTCAAATGGACACAGCAAAATGTTAGCCTAAGTCCTAAAGTCAATTGTCAGAAAAGATAATTTGCTCTGGCACCAAAATACTTTTCTTTTCTTTCTTTTTTAAGGCAGAGACTAAATTTTATGAGTTATTTAAGGTTAAAGAGAGAGGGTAAATGTGAAATGTTAAGATTCTAGAAGCAAGGGAAAAAGTTTATGTCCAGTTTACTTAAAATTATTGACTTCCTTAAACTAAGCTTCTTGTTTAGCATATTGTTCTTGTGGGTACTCAAATTTAAACTATCAAATCTGCCTCACTTTGGGTTGCTAGAAGGTCCAAGCCACAGAGAAGGATCTTAGTCTAGCAATAAGTCAAGTGGTTTAAAATAAACTTTCCCATATTCTGGTATAATTATACTTGTTTTCTAGGACTCTGTTATAAGCATGGCTATCTAGTTGTCCTACACTTCTGATAGTTATCTAACACTACAGAGTAACGGGTTAGGAGACTAGGATGATAGGTGATAAACACAGTGTCTTTTACTCTACTGAGCAGACATCAATTCTGATTGATCAATTTCAACTTGCCTGAATATCTGTATGTTTCTTTAAGACTGCAGGCAATGAAAATGCCTATACCTTTATGAATCACATTGTTTTGTTTCCCTTTAAATCCATCATTTAAACCTTGTTCCTGAAAGAGGCACTTAAAAAAAAAAGATACATGATAGTACAACTCAGAAAAGGAACTGTATTTGGCATCTTACAAAACAGTGGTCAATCTTCACCCTATTCTTCTGATAAGTGTTACACAAATGGGAAGAATAAGAGTTATAATGGTTAAGAAATGTATCTTGAGTCATTTAACTGATTAATGAGGGAATTGGAAACTTTTTCCATTTCCCTACTTAGCATTCGTCTCTGGCAGGCAGCTCTAAGGACACCACAAACCAATGAAATTCCAAGTAGATAAGAATATTCTTCTCAACCTTACCTCTTTATGCACCTTCCAACTGTCTACCGTCACATTGAAGAGAGCTTTGAGGGCCTCAATGGCACAGTCTGTCTCCTGAGGTGAGAGAGGAGGTCCATTACGGTCTATGGCCGATTCATATTCATCGGTCCACTTGATGCTAAAGGCACTTTCCAAGATCTGGGTTAGCAGCGGTAGTCCTTGGAGCTCATAGCGCAATTGTGACCTGATGTCGGTGTGCAAAAGTGACAGGACGAAGAGCAAGCGCAAGTCAAAGCACTTAATGTCATTGATAAACTTTCGGTCCTTGCACTTTCTCAGGAGGTTACAGAGCTTTGCAGCAAGGTTAAGTTCCAGGCTGAGCTGCTGTGCCATCTGACTGTTGAACACTATGTTACAAAGACATTTTAATGACTCCACAATAACTGGGAACTCTGACACCTTCTCCAAAGAATCATCCGACTCATTTAGCTTGGCTAGTCGCAGCAGTATCTGCATATTTTCCTTAGTTGTTACAGGAACTAAAACCTTTTTGTCTCTGGAGAGAATGCGGAGAACTTCAAGGCAGGACACTTGACATGTTGTTGGGATGTCCTTTAAAAGGACTTTAAATATGCCTTCACAGAGTTTCTGGAAAACAAGAATGAGTATGAAAAAATCATTATTTGGCTTAAGTGATTTAAAACAGAATGTTTCTCTATCAATGTATTTGACTGCAGTTCAAGATCTGGCTAGAAAAGGTTTTTACTTTTTTAAAGTCACAGAATGTTAGAACTGAAAGAGACCTTATATTTGGTGTACTTCTTTTACTTTACAGATATGGAAATTGAGGGCCAGAAAGGTTAAGTTACTTGTATGGGGCCAGAGTGAATTAGTGGGGTTGCAAAAGATAGAGTATAGGTTTCCTAATTTCCAGCCCAATATTCTTTCTATAAAATCACTTATTCTCTTTTAAACTGACTAGTTTCAAATGTCTTATATGGCTTTGTTCTCAATGAATTTTTAACATCAGACTACACATACTATCAGGATAGAAGGTAATCATCCGAATCATAGCTGTTTCCTTCCTGGAAATAAAGATTAGTGCCTTGAGAATTGGTTCACAATTGGCTACAAGTATAGGCTCTCATAAAAAGACTTAAAGAAGTCTGCATTTCTGCCCAGTTTCAGCTGTGATATTTCTTCTGAGTAGTACTACTGCAGTAGTCCCATGTTTTATAAACCTTAGAACTCTCTTTAGCTAACGTGTAATAACATTTAATCATCAAATGACCCCAGAGATCTTTTGCTGACAACACTGATTAAAATTATTCCAAGTGTTGGGTTCCAAAGAGGGCTCAGCTAGCACATATGATGCCTTTGAGTCAACTGCAAAAAGGTGCCCCTCTCCAGGCTAACTGCAAAAAATGTTCCTACTGGGTGGACAAATTACAAAACAGCCCTCTTCCTCTGGGCAGCCCTGTGCCAGGACACATGGCTTGGGAAGCTCAGAGTGTGGGCAGGATCTTTCTTCTCTTGGTGTAGGGCACAGATTACACAAATATATGCAGTAGTCCTGGTTCCAAATTTTGCTACCACTATCTCAGAAACAACTCTTTATTTGGACCCAAAGTGTACTCTATCTTGAATTTTTTGAAAAATAGTTATTTCTGTCATTGCCAAATTTAAGAACCATTGATAATTCTCTCAAAATTCAATGTCCAGCTTTCTTCTCCATAAACTGCAGATCTGGGTCTCTGAAGCTCAAACCTTATATGTGCAGCAAGCAGATATAACCATTCCACTGCTGACCATTTCTATACCCGTTACATTTTATAAAAATAACAGCAACAACCATGACCAATACAAGGTTTTACAAAGTTTCTATTAACCTATCATCAGACTTTAACTTTTTTAAAAAGAGGCTATCTGTGGGTCAAGCATTATGATCTTGGCAGGAATCCTAGGCCATGTGCATCTTCTCAGTGCATCTGAGTCAAACAGCTATGGAAATGTCAATTTTATTTTTTTATAAATTTATTTATTTTATTTATTTAGTTTTGGCTGCATTGGGTCTTCATTGCTGTGCACGGGCTTTCTCTAGGTGCGGCGAGCAGGGGCTATTCTTCGTTGTGGTACACGGGCTTCTCATTGCGGTGACTTCTCTTGTTGCACAGCACAGGCTCTAGGCATGCAGGCTTCAGTAGTTGTGGCATGCAGGCTCAGTAGTTGTGGCACGTGGGCTCTAGAGTACAGGCTCAGTAGTTGTGGTGCACGGACTTAGTTGCTCCACGGCATGTGGGATCTTCCTGAACCAGGGCTCGAACCCATGTCCCCTGCATTGGCAGGCGGATTCTTAACCACTGCGCCACCAGGGAAACCCGGAAATGTCCATTTTAAATGTACTATGCTCTCTAGATGGAGGTGGGAAGGAAATTAACCTAACAAGCTAAAAAAAACTCCATTCCTGGGACTTCCCTGGTGGTCCAGTGGTTAAGACTCTGTGCTTCCAATGCAGGGGGCCTGGGTTCGATCCCTGGTCAGGGAACTAGATCTTGCAGGGCACAACTAAGGCTCGGGGCAGCCCCCCCCCCCCAAAAAAAAGGCACTCTATCCTTTAACATACCTGATAACTGGAAGGGACTTCCATTTAATGTTTTAATATCATTGTTAAAGCATTTTTTTCATGAATGCAGTTTTGTGGTGGAGGAAGGTATAATGTGCCTATTATTAAAAATATAAAAAATGGGAAATTTTCTCCAATTTCAGATCTTTCACACCCAAGACAAAAAAAAAGTACCTTCTACATACTATTTCCTATGTGGTATATTCCTGGGTGGTGGAGTTAAATAACCTCTGCTCCCATACAATTTTACCCAAGAGGGAAATTATCTACATTCCTAGTTAAGAAATACATAATAAATATGATATTATAAAATACTATATATGTGAATTTGGAGTTCTACATATCTAATAAAACACAGAAATCTTTTTTTTTTTTTTTTTTGCGGTACGCGGGCCTCTCACTGTTGTGGCCTCTCCGGTTGCGGAGCACAGGCTCCGGACGCACAGGCTCAGCGGCCATGGCTCATGGGCCCAGCCGCTCCACGGCACCTGGGATCTTCCCGGACCGGGGCACGAACCCGTGTCCCCTGCATCGGCAGGCGGACCCTCAACCACTGCACCACCAGGGAAGCCCCTAAAACACAGAAATCTTTAGCTCTTTTCTTTCTAAACCAAAAACAAGAGCAACAATAAAATCCAAAAACAAAAAAAATCTGTGGGTAATATGGCTTCTTTCTTCCTCCACCTTCAGACTCAAGAAAGAAAAAAAGCAAAATATGAATACAAACTGGCATAGCCAAGGCTATTAGCCAAGTGGACTGTTAAACTCTGGGACATAAGAAGCTACATAAAAGAAATTAGAGAGGCCTATAAAATTTATAGTTAAAAATTGCCTCATCTAAAGGCTTGTAGGAGATCAGCAACCGAGACTGTTTTAAGCACAGTTTTCAATCATAGTTGTTTTAAACTCATCATAGTTGATGTCATTTCTCATCACAGACTTGCCCCACATGACAACAGTTAGGTAGCTTTTTGCTGTAATGTCCCTTGAAAAGTAATGCCACTTCTTGGACAATGACCCCTCCCTTTTTTGTATTACAACTTTAAAAAAATCAGACATAAAAATATAACAAAGGAATAGTTAACAGACACACTCATCGCTATACTCCATACGATCATTTCTATTCAGAGAATATTACAAGGAACAAATAAACCACGTACCACATCTGGATGAATCAGAAAGTTTTGCTTTGCATATGAACACCAAGCAAGACGAGGTAGCATTCTTTATGATTGCTCCATCTGTTGAGTGCGTGTGCGACTTCTATGTTTCAAAGGTGCTCCTGTTTCACCTTTATTTTGCCCTAATGTTATTTTCCTGTGCTATAACCTTTTTTCAGTTGATTTTACTCTTCCTAAAACATGCTCTGTTCTCTTCAAACACTTTCCATAGCTCCCTGTTGCCCACAGAATGCAGCTGAAATAAGCTCAGTGCCCCCTTTCCTACTGCTGTCTCCGTCACACACATACCCTCCTTCTCCTTTCTTTTCCAAGTGCTCCAAAGGGACTCCCAATCCCCTGACCATATGTCCTGAACCTTTCTCCTTCCATTCTCTCAGCATGGTCTACCCTGTCCCCATTTCCACCAGTCAGGACCCCACTCTTTTTCTAAGGTTTAATTTGAGGACTAAGGGGTCTAGAAGACTCCGCAGCCACTCTCTCCTTTGCTTTCTTTCTATATAGCACTTAGTTCCAACAAGCAGTTAGTTCCTTTTTACAGAGTGAGCTGTTGGGGCATCTCACTCCTTTTCCAGGCTCCTTGAGAACAGAGGCTATGTTTCATCTGTATCCCAGTGGCTGGCCCAGGTGTGCTACAGCTGTTTTTAAGTGCAAGATAACCACAAACTCCCAAAGATTACCAGCTTTAAAGTCTACCACCTGACTCTCCAGCCCCTTCCAAAGAATAACTCCTTTGTATTCCACCACCAGCCACCTCTCACTATCAAGTCTTCTCTTCCTCATTTTGCAAGTACAATAACTCATCATTACATAACATTTTAAGTGCAAACTGTTTTCATTTACTTTCAAAGTATTTATTTATACAAACTTGTTATCATTGTTCAACTGATATATTTTTAAATCTGAAACTATTTTGGTATCTTAGATAACCATGAAACACATAATTTTTTTTTTCATTAGAATGGATGGAAATACCTTCTGAGTTAAAAACTTTTCCCTTAGAGGTAGGTTTTCAGGAATGAACTAAAGTCATAAAGCAAAGCTTAGGTGTGCTTACGAAGTATAATTACTTCAGAGAGGCTGAGGAAAAGCCCTTTTAAAATGCTCGTTAGCTTAGGAGCCATGGCTATTTCCAAAAAGTTAGACTGCAAGACCCAGCAGCAGAGACTCAAGATTGAGATTCTCAATGTTAATACCAGGTATTGTCAAAAATTTTTGGTAGTTTCGGGCTTCCCTGGTGGCGCAGTGGTTGAGAGTCCGCCTGCCAATGCAGGGGACACGGGTTCGTGCCCGGTTCCGGGAAGACCCCACGTGCCATGGAGCGGCTGGGCCCGTGAGCCATGGCTGCTGGGCCTGCGCGTCCAGAGCCTGTGCTCCGCAGCGGGAGAGGCCACAGCAGTGAAAGGCCCGCGTACCGCAAAAAAAAAAAAAATTTTGGTAGTTTGCTCCGGAATGGAAACCCTAGAGTATACTACAGTAATGGTTCTCAAACTTCAGCATGCATGATAAAGGATTACTTGTTGTTGTTGTTAATTTTATTGAAGTACAGTTGATTTACAGTGTTAATTTCTGCTGTACAGCAAAGTGATTCAGTTATATATATATACATATATACATATATATATGTATATATATATTCTTTTTCATATTCTCTTCCATTACGGTTATCACAGGATACTGAACATAGGTCTCTGCGTCATACAACAGACCTTGTTGTTTATCCATCCTGTATATAATAGTTTGTCTGCTAATCTCAAGTTCTCAATCCTTCCCTCCCCACCACCCTCCCCCTTGGCAACCACAGTCTGTCCTCTGTGTCTGTGAGTCTGTTTCTGTTTCGTAGATATGTTCTTTTGTGTCGTACTTTAGATTCCACATGTAAGTGATGTCATATGGTATTTGTCATTTTCTTTCTGATTTACTTCACTTAGTATGATAATCTTTAGGTGAGGATTTTTGAAACACAGATTGTTGTACTCACCCCTCCAGAGTTTCTGATTCAGTGGGTCTGGAGTGAGGCCAGAATTGGGACTTTTAACAAGTTCCCAGTTGATGCTGTCACTGCTGGTTCAGGAGCCACACTCTGAAAACCACTAAACTACAACCAACAATGGACTGACATAACTTGGATGTTCGGGGCCAGGGGTTAACTGACAGTAGCTGACCAGATAAGCACATAAAAGTAGGCAGAGCTGAAAGCCATTAACACAAATACCTTAACTTCTCCTCAACTGTCCTAAAGATGTATAAGAGTGGCAGGAATAGGAATGGGATGTCATTATCTGGTCACATTACCTCTCTTAAATGTTAAAAATCACTAGAGGTGTGAAGTGTATTACTTAAGATCAGTGGTCCTGGGCCTAAAACTTGTTCAACTTACCATGGATTCTAGAACCAGAACAGTGTTGTGATTAAGACCAGGTGTTCTGGATTTAAATTTCTTGTGTTCAAAGGCTGGCTCTTCTACTGTCTTCTAATGGTGTGACCTTGGCAAGTTACTGACTTCTCTGGGTCTCACCTACTTTAAGACTTAAATGACATCACACATGTATAGTACTTACAACAGTGCCCGGAATGTGTTAAGTGCTCAGTACTGGTTATCATTTATATATTATTATAAGGTAAAAATCTCAAAGTCCTCAGTTTAGCTTTTAAGATCCTCCACCCTGCTTTTTGAGTTTTCTTTTTCATATTATTCTCCGATCAAACCCTCCTCTCTAGTTGTATTCCTTTCGAATTATCTCATATAGAGCTTTTTTGCTTTCTTACCATCTCCCCTCTACCTGCATGAGTCTTTCTCCCTCTTTGACTATTTAAGTTTTAACCATTCTCCAAAGCTAAGCTTAAAATTAACTTTTGATATAAAGCTCTTCCTAACCACTTCAGCCCCCAACATTCTTCCCCTCCAAGGAACACCCAAACCAAAATTTGTAGCAATCGTTGGTGCTTAGTACATTCTTCCTGTTTTCTTTTTATGAGTTTGCCTCAACTACTAAAAGCTCTCTGAAGGTGGAAAGCACATCTTTCTTTTATGAGAGAAGAAAATGTACTATAGTGGCTTCTGAATCAGAAAAACCTGGTTTGAATTCCCAGCTTCACCACTGTGTGATTCAGACGTTATTTTACTTCTCTGAGTCTCACTTTCTCACTTGTAAAATGGGAATAATATCACTTACTTCTCAGAGGGCTGTTGTGAAATAGACTCTGGGATGTAATAAGCACTCTTTGAATTGTGACTATTATTGTTTTATTTCTTCATAATCCTTGTAGCCCTCAGCAGAGAAATTAGAACACAGTAAGCACCCAAAATATAAACTGACTGTACTAAGAAGTTCCCTGAATTTAAAGCATTAGTAGAAGTCTATTAATGTTGTCTTGACACTTCTCCTTTCTAAGAAGGAAAGAGAGAAGTAGTAAAGGCTATTCTTGTGATTGTACTGGTAGGATGGTTTGCCCCATGGCATAAAATAGTCTTTTCATACAAGCAGCAGAAATTATTTGTCTTCATATAAAGTTCTTTTTTCTGAAGAGTTTAAATTACTTAAATATATATGTTCTTTAAAATGTAAAATGCATCAAACTACTGAAGAAAATAGAAAAAGCATTCATAATTATACTACCTAGTATATTTTATATGCAGCTGACAGAAGGATTTATCCTTAGTCAATCTATTTGAGTATCAGTAACATGCATATTACTTCAGCCTACACAGTCACAATCATCATGTGTATATAATCTTGTTTTCAGTCTTAAATTTAATTTTTAATGTAATTATAAGCATTTTCCACATTGCTATAGAGCCCTTATAAACATAATTTTAACTTGATGCAATATTAAATACGACTCCTGCTCTCAATAAGTCTTTAGCATGAAATACAGCAGAGTTCAGAAAAAGCAGTGGACTTAGCAACAGAAGGGATGACCTCCTAATTTTAATAACCATAGTAATATTATTTGCTTATGTGCTTTATAGTTTACAAAAAAACTTTCATATATGTTCCTCAATCTAAGGAATGCTTACTGAACATTTACTATATGATTCTTTAAATGGCTGCCTAAGGACACAACTAAGAAGTAGAAGGCCAGGACTCAACTGAGATCATGACTCCAGTATGATTTCCACTGTAAGTCCATGATCATAATATAGCTGTCTCTCATTTGTTAACTGTGACCTTCAGCATGTCACTTTATTAGGTTTTCTTCTTCCTCTATAACACGCATTAAAACTCTTTAAGGCAATCTTCTTCCAGCTCCAGAATGGTAGGCTTTTCACGATGAATCTGTAAAACTAGGATTAGCTTTCGCTTTAACTATGAAACAAGCAAAAACATGCTATGATGTGTATGTGAGGATTCAAATGATCTATCATGATTTATATATTGTCCTAAAAGTATATAATTGATGTATAGAAATAGTATTGATTTCTAAAAATATTTATAAAAAGAGAAAAGTCATTTTTGTTTTGTTTTGTTTTTTTCCCATATTTTATTGATTTGAGTCCTCTCCCTCTTTTTCTTGATGAGTCTGGCTAATGGTTTATCAATTTTGTTTATCTTCTCAAAGAACCAGCTTTTAGTTTTATTGATCTTTTCTATTGTTTTCTTTGTTTCTATTTCATTTATTTCTGCTCTGATCTTTATGATTTCTTTCCTTCTGCTAACTTTGGGTTTCGTTTGTTCTTCTTTCTATAGTTCCTTTAGGTGTAAGGTTAGATTATTTATTTGAGATTTTTCTTGTTTCTTGAGGTAGGCTTGTATAGCTATAAACTTCCCTCTTAGAACTGCTTTTGCTGCATCCCATAGGTTTTGGATTGTCGTGTTTTCATTGTCATTTGTCTAGATATTTTGTGATTTCCTCTTTGATTTCTTCAGTGATCTCTTGGTTATTTAGTAACGTATTGTTTAGCCTCCATGAGTTCGTGTTTTTTACGTTTTTTCCCCTGTAATTCATTTCTAAATTCATAGCTTTGTGGTCAGAAAAGATGCTTGATCTGATTTCAATTTTCTTAACTTTACCAAGGCTTGATTTGTGACCCAAGATGTGATCTATCCTGGAGAATGTTCCGTGTGCACTTGAGAAGGAAGTGTAATCTGCCGTTTTTGGATGGAATATCCTATAAATATCAATTAAATCTATCTGGTCTATTGTGTCATTTAAATCTTCTGTTTCCTTATTTATTTTCATTTTGGATGATCTGTCCATTGGTGTAAGTGAGGTGTTAAAGTCCCGCACTATTACTGCGTTACTGTCGATTTCCTCTTTTACAGCTGTTAGCAGTTGCCTTTTGTATTGAGGTGCTCCTATGTTGGGTGCATATATATTTATAATTGTTACATCTTTTTCTTGGATTGATCCCTTGATCATTATGTAGTGTCCTTCCTTGTCTCTTGTAACATTCTTTATTTTAAAGTCTATTTTATCTGATATGAGTATTGTGACTCCAGCTTTCTTTTGATTTCCATTTGCATGGAATATCTTTTTCCATCCCCTCACTTTCAGTCTGTATGTGTCCCTAGGTCTGAAGTGGGTCTCTTGTAGACAGCATATATATATGGGTCTTGTTTCTGTACCCATTCAGCAAGCCTGTGTCTTTTGGTTGGAGCATTTAATCCATTCACATTTAAGGTAATTATTGATATGTATGTTCCTATTACCATTTTCTTTTTTTTTGCAGTACACAGGCCTCTCACTGTTGTGGCCTCTCCCGTTGCAGAGCACAGGCTCTGGACGCGCAGGCTTAGCGGCCATGGCTCACGGGCCTAGCTGCTCTGCGGCATGTGGGATCTTCCCGGACCGGGGCACAAACACGTGTCCCCTGCATCGGCAGGTGGACTCTCAACTACTGTGCCACCAGGGAAGCCCCCTATTACCATTTTCTTAATTGTTTGGGGCTTGTTTTTGTAGGTCCTTTTCTTCTCTTCTGTTTCCCACTTAGAAAAGTTCCTTTAGCATATGTTGTAGAGCTGGTTTGGTGGTGCTGAATTCTCTTAGCTTTTGCTTGTCTGTAAAGCTTTTGATTTCTCCATCAAATCTGAATGAGATCCTTGCTGGGTAGAGTAATCTTGGGTGTAATTTCTTCCCTTTTATCACTTTAAGTATATCATGCCACTCCCTTCTGGCTTGTAGAGTTTCTGCTGAGAAATCAGCTGTTAACTTTATGGGAGTTCCCTTGTATGTTATTTGTCATTTTTCCCTTGCTGCTCTCAAGAATTTTTCTTTGTCTTTAATTTTTGTCAGTTTGATTACTATGTGTCACGGTGTGTTTCTCCTTGGGTTTATCCTGTATGGGACTTGCTGTGCTTCCTGGACTTGGGTGGCTATTTCCTTTCCCATATTAGGGAAGTTTTCAACTATAATCTCTTCAAATATTTTCTCGGGTCCTTTCTCTGTCTCTTCTCCTTCTGGGACCCCTATAATGCGAATGTTGTTGCGTTTAATGTTGTCCCAGAGGTCTCTTAGGCTGTCTTCATTTCTTTTCATTCTTTTTTCTTTATTCTGTTCTGCAGCAGTGAATTCCACCATTCTGTCTTCCAGGTCACTTATCCGTTCTTCTGCCTCAGTTTTTCTGATATTGATTCCTTCTAGTGTATTTTTCATTTCAGTTACTGTATTGTTCATCTCTGTTTGTTTGTTCTTTAATTCTTCTAGGTCTTTGTTAAACTTTTATTGCATCTTCTCAATCTCTGCCTCCATTGTTTTTCCGAGGTTGTGGATCATCTTCGTTCTCATTATTCTGAATTCTTTTTCTGGAAGGTTGCCTACCTCCACTTCATTTAGTTGTTTTTCTGGGGTTTTCTCTTGTTCCTTCATCTGGTACATAGCCCTCTGCCTTTTCATCTTGTCTACCTTTCCGTGAATGTGGTTTTTGTTCCACAGGCTGCAGGACTGTAGTTCTCCTTGCTTCTGCTGTCTGCCCTCTGGTGGATGAGGCTATCTAACAGGCTTGTGCAGGTTTCCTCGAAAGCCAAGTTTTACAAAGAAAATGTCTTTGCTTATAATACAGACATAGTTAGTCTACTGTACTCTGGCAACCAAAAGTTAGAAAACACCTTTAAAAAATAATTAATTAATTTTTGGCTGCGTTGGGTCTTCGTTGCTGTGTGTGGGCTTTCTCTAGTTGTGGCCAGCAGGGGCTACTCTTTGTTGTGGTGTGTGGGCTTCTCATTGCGGTGGCTCCTCTTGTTGCGGAGCACAGGCTCTAGGTGCACGGGCTTCAGTAGCTGTGGCGTATGGGCTTAGTTGCTCCGCGGCCTGTGGGATCTTCCAGGACCAGGGCTTAAACCTGTGTCCCGTGCATTGGCAGGCAGATTCTTAACCACTGTGCCACCAGGGAAGTTCCCAGAAAACACTTTTGAGATGAGTACTACTGAAAAGTATCTGCAGATTGGTGCCAGTTCACATACTGTTTGTTCCCGGACCATGCTGAGATAGGTTCGTAAGTTGAGATAGGTGTAAAAAGTTGAAAGTATGTATTCAGAAACCTTTATAGTGATTTGACTTTGCTATGACATCCAAGGATGTGATTATTTCTTTAATGATTCATTTTCATTGTATTTTTAAAAGTACTGGTCTAACACAAATTAGGGAAAAATTAACAAACAAACAAAAAACTTGGTCCTTCATCACAAATAATGTGAGAAGCACTGTTCTAGCGAATGCATTTTATCCTGTATAAGTTTTCTTCTAGTATATAATCAAGGCAGAAAAACTAACTAAGATCCCAGACTAATGAGGAAATAATATAAAGCCTCATAAATATACTTCCTAAGAGTTTGTTTAATTGTTAGGCATTGTGGTGAAAAGTGATAGATGTTCATCAAAATCCATTCTCCCTTTCTTAAACAGTAACAGAACTGTGGCAAGTCTCACAGCTGCCTAGCTACAGCACGCTCCTCAGCTCTTCTTCATGACCATATGACTGAGCTCTTGCCAGAATGTGTGTGGACACATTGTATGCCCTTTTCAGGTTTGTGTCATTAAGACAGCGGGCATGCCTTCTCCCTTTTCTTGTCCCCTTCTGCAGCCCAGAACCTGGAACTGGCAGCCCCAATACAGGCTAGAACAACGCTGAAGGGCAAAGAATGACTTGACAAACTTGTAAAGAAACTGGGTCACTGAATAAACTCATGGAGCAGAGCTACTCATCTACATGGTTGATCACCTCAGGACTGTTACTTGGAAAGGTAATAAACACCTACAGTCCTTAAATCACTTCTTTCTTGGGGTCCCTTTGTTGCAACAACTTAGCTTTAAATTTAAATAAGAATGCACTTTTGAAATATGCCCCATCGATGCCCCATCCAGAACCTCTTATACCATCATTCCATAAGTAACAGAAATTATATTTTGCCTCAATGATTAAGCAACTACTCTCTATATCTAATACCAAGAGTTAGACCAACTTGGCCTGGTCATGCCAAGTTGTTCATTTGCTCATTGTTCAGTTGTTCATCTATTCGCTCATTAAGAACTCACCAAGTGTCTATTTAATAAAGCCAAGATAAAATGGGTATGATAGTATCTACTTCATAGGATTGTTGGGGGAATTAAATGAGATAATGTGTATGTGCTACCTTAGAATAAAATAAATACTAAATAAATTTACGTGCACATACATTGTAACTACAATGTAGGTGCTATATATATAGTATTACCATACACTTTAGTAAGAGGCTACGTGGTATAATAGAGAATATGAGTTGCCAAGTGAGACAGACTTCACTTTGCTATTTATTACCTGTGAGATCTGGGCAAGTTATTTGTTTTTTCTGAGCATAAGGTTTGTTACGTGTGAAATGGGATAATACCCTATGTGTTACAGTGTTGTTTATTAAATGAGAGGATGGTACACAGTAACAGGCAAAACTGTACATTTCTAAGAACAAGACCTCTAATTAAACATCTCAGCCAATAGCAGTGTCTTGAAAGAGGCTTGTTTTCTAATTGAAATAATAAGCCTACATGTACATTTGACATCTAGTTCTCTCTCCAACAACAGTGCTTACCAAAAGGATTTAATGTACAGAGGTTTTCAAAAATCTTTATTATTAGTTGGTGAAATTCAGGTAAAGATTCATAAATTAACTTAGAATAAAAATGGGCCAATGACTAGGGACTTCCCTGGTGGACCAATGGTAAAGAATCCACCTTCCAGTGTAAGGGACGCAGGTTCGATCCCTGGTCAGGGAACTAAGATCCCACATGCCACGGGACAACTAAGCCCGCGTGCCACAACTACTGAGCTCGTGTGCCTCAATGAAGAGAGCCCATGTGCCGCAAACTACAGAGCCCATGCGCCCTGGAGCCCACGCACCACAACTAGAGAGAAGCTCTCATGCTTCAATGAAGACCCTGCGTGCCGCAAGTAAGACCTGAGCCGCAACTAAGACCTGATGCAGCCAAAAACAAAAACAACAAAAAAAAGGGCCAATGACTGAACAACCAAATAAAAAATGAAACAACAGTGAACAGAGAAAGTGAACACTGCAAAAGACAAGGGCTAAACTAGTGTCTGTTTTATTCGTAAGAAACAGGAAAATGCAATAGCTTTCTAGTTCAAATTGGAAAGAGGGGCAGAGTACACACATAGCACAGGCAGTGAGTTCAACTTGGCAGTAACCCTACCATAACTACAGGCCAGAAAAGAGTCAAAGAGCCAAGAAAAAAAATGAGTGTAATTTCCAGAATCAGAATATTAAGAGTTATAAAGGGATGTAATGACTACTTAATATCAACAAACACTAGCAGTGCAAAAGGTTCTACTAAAAAAATGGGTTTTGTGAGAGAATAAGTCTGGGAAACTTATAAGACTTATTAAAATATTAAAGATTCTCAGATGAACTATGAAAAAGAAACCTGTTTAACTTTTAAAAGCTGATATTCCCTTTATTTATTTGAATCCTTTCAGAAAACAATACCTAATAACATACACAGCATTAGGGGATATTTATTTTATAGATATGAAAACTAACTACCATGGAGGCTAAATGATTTGCTTAAGGTAGCATGGAAAGCTACAATTGGAAAGGGGACTAAGATTATTATTTGACTCCCAGTCCTACTCTCTTTTCATTGTACTGATATCTGGTGATGAAATAAATAAAAAACGAGTATTCCAACATTCAAAGCAATTCTGGGATAAGCTAGGTCTGTGAAAGGAATTACTGAGGACTGATTTTTTTCTCCTTAAATAAACAGACTTAAGTCCTTAAACATGGTCCTACTTCTTCTTATTATTATTTAATGTTTCTGTTCTTCTATTGTAGAGGGAGTGAAATACCTATCCTTAGAGTCTACCACTTTCTCTTTAGTAAGAATGGATTCCCCATCCCACCCCTACTTTGTTGTCCATTATGTCTACAAGGTTAGCCACATGCTTGATTCAGGCTCTCACTGCAATCAACCAGTGCTCCTATAGTGATGGGATAAGGACCCTGCTCTTAAAATAGGAACATCCGGGAGATATGGCACAGTGCCAGGTATACTTAAAGTCACAGGACAATCCTGTGCATCCTCTTTAACCACTGTTTTATGGAAAGATTTATCAAAGGTGGGGGTGGGGAAGTTTCTACATAAAAATAAACAAATGTGTTAAAACTCACAATACAAAAAGTCACATGAATTTTTAAGATAAAAATTCAAATGTGAAAGCAATTTTACAGTTAAGGCAGGATCCCTTGAATGATGCCTCCCTGGCTTCTCAAGGTTATGCCTACATTCTTCTCTGATAGATGTCACTGGATATATAGTCCACATGGATCTAATTTTAGTTCTTAACTGGAGCTGAAGGTCAACCACCTAAATCTGATAGTTCTAAACTTTTGCCCTCTGCGTACAGCAATATTGAGTGTGCGCGCGTGCACACTCGCACAAGACAGAAAAAGACAGAGGTATTAAATTCTAAAATAAACTTACTATAATCAACAGTTAGAACAATGCTATGAGTTCCAGAAGACAGACCTATCAAAAAAATTGTATTTTACAAAAATGTTAAACAATTAATGACTTACTGCCAGGATCTACAATGCGCTTTTAAGAAAGGTTAGAGAGGATTCTGGAGGTCAAATTTAGAATTTCTTTATAAAAATCTAATGATGAGATTTTCTAAATGAATATTCATGCAGCTGGTTTCATTTATATTTAGTTTAATATTATATCTATACACTTTGGGGTTTTTATTCCTACTTGTAGTATGGGAGGCAACAGTAATTGTCCCTTTTTATTTAATGAATACTGTCCTTGTGAATGGGGTTTTTATCTCACTTCCTAAATTTCACCTTTAGCTCCCCTTCTTGCACATGTACATTTTTTTCAGTAATACAATCCTTCTGGCTATGTTCTATATCATGGTGATCCTGCCAAAAGACTGAAAAGAGAGTTCAGAGTAACAACAATTATGTAAGTTTGGCTCAAGTTTCTTTGCTAATTAGCAATCCTGAGAAAGACATGATGCATCATCAAGAGTTCATTAACAGATGGAGAAGACAGCTTAGGTGTAAATGAAAACTTAAAAACCAATCAGCTACCCTTCCTTTCTTGACTGAGGGCAAAAATGGGCATGTCAAAACTTTTAATTTCTCTTCAAACACAGTACCAGCCAAATCTGCTTCTCTTACTACTTAAGCAGGAGCCTCTATTTTCAGAAAACCCTCTTCTCCACTACCTATGCAAAACATATATTAAGTTAATACTGACAAATACATAAGTATTACCATTTCTTGCATTTTAATTAGCCAAATGAGGGAAATTAATCATTTAATTTTAATTTTACTGAGTTCTTAGTCAAGTTATAGTTTTTTCTTAGTTCTATTAATTTTACTTTATATATATATATTTTTTTAACATCTTTATTGGAGTATAATTACTTTACAATGATGTGTTAGTTTCTGATCAATCACAAAGTGAATCAGCTATACGTATACATATATCCTCATATCCCCTCCCTCTGGCATCTCCCACCCACCCTCCCTAACCCACCACTCTAAGGGATCACAAAGCACTGAGCTGATCTCCCTGTGCTATGCAGCTGCTTCCCACTAGCTATCTACTTTACATTTGGTAGTGTATATGTGTCCACGCCACTCTCTCACTTCATCCCAGCTTACCCTTCCCCCTCGCCGTGTCCTCAGGTCCATTCTCTACGTCTGTATCATTATTCCTGTCCTGCCCCTAGGTTCTTCAGAAACTTTTTTTTTTTTAGATTCTATATATATGTGTTAGCATACAGTATTTGTTTTTCCTCATTCTGACTTACTTCACTCTGTATGACAGTCTCTAGGTCCACCCACCTCACTACAAGTAACTCAATTTCATTTCTTTTTATGGCTGAGTAACATTCCATTGTATATATGTGCCACACCTTCTTTATCCATTCATCTGTCAATGGACACTTAGGTTGCTTCCATGTCCTGGCTATTGTAAATAGAGCTGCAATGAACACTGTGATACATGACACTTTTTGAATTATGGTTTTCTCAGGGTATATGCCCAGCAGTGGGATTGCTGGGTCATATGGTAGTTCTATTTTCAGTTTTTTAGGGAACCTCCATACTGTTCTCTATAGTGGCTGTATCAATTTACATTCCCACCAACAGTGCAAGAGGGTTCCCTTTTCTCCACACCCTCTCCAGTATTTGTTTGTAGACTTTTTGATGATGGCCATTCTGACTGGTTTGAGATGATAGCTCATTATAGTTTTGCATTTCTCTAATGATTAGTGATGCTGAGCATCCTTTCATGTGTTTGTTGGCAATCTGTATATCTTCTTTGGAGAAATGTCTATTTAGGTCTTCTGCCCATTTTTGGATTGGGTTGTTTTTTTTTTTTTATATTGAGCTGCATGAGCTGCTTGTATATTTTGGAGATTAATCCTTTGTCAGTTGCTTCGTTTGCAAATATTTTCTCCCATTCTGAGGGTTGTCTTTTCATCTTGTCTATGGTTTCCTTTGCTGTGCAAAAGCTTTTACATTTCATTAGGTCCCATTTGTTTATTTTTGTTTTTATTTCCATTTCTCTAGGAGGTGGGCCAAAAAAGATCTTGCTGTGATTTATGACATAGAGTGTTCTGCCTATGTTTTCCTCTAAGAGTTTTATAGTGTCTGGCCTTACATTTAGGTCTTCAATCCATTTGGAGTTTATTTTTGTGTATGGTGTTAGGGAGTGTTCTAATTTCATTCTTTTACATGTAGCTGTCCAGTTTTCCCAGCACCACTTACTGAAGAGGCTGTCTTTTCTCCACTGTATATTCTTGCCTCCTTTATCAAAGATAAAGTGACCATATGTGCGTGGGTTTATCTCTGGGCTTTCTATCCTGTTCCATTGATCTATATTTGTTTTTCTGCCAGTACCACAACTGTCTTGATAACTGTAGCTTTGCCATATAGTCTGAAGTCAGGGAGCCTGATTCCTCCAGCTCCATTTTTCCTTTTCAAGATTGCTATTTGGGGTCTTTCGTGTTTCCATACAAATTGTGAAATTTTTTGTTCTAGTTCTCTGAAAAGTGCCATTGGTATTTTGATAGGGATTGCACTGAATCTGTAGATTGTTGGGTAGTATAGTCATTTTCACAATGTTGATTATTCCAATCTAAGAACATTGTATATGGCTCCATCTGTTTGTATCATCATCTTTAATTTCTTTCATCAGTGTCTTACAGTTTCCTGCATACAGGTCTTTTGTCTCCTTAGGTAGGTTTATTCCTAGGTATTTTATTCTTTTTGTTGCAATGGTAAATGGGAGTGTTTCCTTAATTTCTCTTTCAGATTTTTCACCATTAGTGTATAGGAATGCAAGAGATTTCTGTGCTTTAATTTTGTATCCTGCTACTTTACCAGATTCATTGATTAGCTCTAGTAGTTTTCTGCTGGCATCTTTAGGATTCTCTATGTATAGTATCATGTCCTCTGCAAACAGTGACAGCTTTACTTCTTCTTTTCCGATTTGGATACCTTTTATTCCTTTTTCTTCTCTGATTGCTGTGGCTAAAACTTCCAAAACTATGTTGAATAACAGTGGTGAGAGTGGGCAACCTTGTCTTTTTCCTGATCTTAGTGGAAATGGTTTCAGTTTTTCACCACTGAAAACGATGTGGGCTGTGGTTTGTCATATATGGCCTTTATTATGTAGAGGTAATTTCCCTCTATGCCTACTTTCTGGAGGGTTTTTATCATAAATGGGTGTTGAATTTTGTCAAAAGCTTTTTTTGCACCTATTAAGATGATCATATGTTTTTTCTCCTTCAATTTGTTAATATGGTTTATCACACTGACTGATTTGTGTATAACGAAGAATACTTGCATTCCTGGGATAAACCCCACTTGATCATGGTGTATGATCCTTTTAATGTGCTGTTGGATTCTGTTTGCTAGTATTTTGTTGAGGATTTTTGCATCTATGTTCATCAATGATATTGGCCTGTAGTTTTCTTTCTTTGTGACATCTTTGTCTGGTATTGGTATACCAATACCAATACCAAATGGTGGTATTGGTATGGTGATGGTGGCCTCGTAGAATGAGTTTGGGAGTGTTCCTCCCTCTGCAATATTTTGGAAGAGTTTGAGAAGGATAGCTGTTAGCCCTTCTCTAAATGTTTGATAGAATTCACCTGTGAAGCCATCTGGTCCCGAGCTTTTGTTTGTTTGGGAGATTTTTAATCAGTTTCAATTTCAGTGCTTGTGATTATTGGTCTGTTTATATTTTCTATTTCTTCCTGGTTCAGTCTTGGAAGGTTGTGCTTTTCTAAGAATGTGTCCATTTCTTCCAGGTTGTCCATTTTATTGGCATATAGTTGCTTGTAGTAATCTCTCATGATCCTTTGTATTTCTGCATTGTCAGTTGTTACTTCTTTTTCATTTCTAATTCTGTTGATTTGAGTCTTCTCCCTTTTTTTCTTGATGAATCTGGCTAATGGTTTATCAATTTTGGTTATCTTCTCAAAGAACCAGCTTTTAGTTTTATTGATCTTTGCTATCATTTCCTTCATTTCTTTTTCATTTATTTTTGATCTGATCTGTATGATTTCTTTCCTTTTGCTAACTTTGGGGTTTTTTTGTTCTTCTTTCTCTAATTGCTTTAGGTGTAAGGTTAGGTTGCTTATTTGAGATGTTTCTTGTTTATTTATTTATTTTTGGCTGTGTTGGGTCTTCATTGCTCTATGCGGGCTTTTTCTAGTTGTGGAGAGCGGGAGCTACTCTTTGTTGTGGTGCACGAGCTTCTAATTGCGGTGGCTTCTCTTGTTGTGAAGTACAGACTCTAGGTGCATGGGCTTCAGTACTTGTGGCTTTCGGGCTCTAGACAGCAGGCTCAGTAGTTGTGGCGCACAGGCTTATTAGTTGCTCTGCAGCTTGTGGGGTCTTCCCGGACCAGGGCTCGAACCCACGTCCCCTGAATTGGCAGGCGGATTCTTAACCACTGCGCCACCAGGGAAGTCCTGTTTCTTGTTTCTTGAGGTAGGAGTGTATTGCTATAAACTTCCCTCTTAGAACTGCTTTTGCTGCATCCCATAGGATTTGGGTCGTCATGTATTCACTGTCATTTGTTTCTAGGTATTCTGTGATTTCCTCTGATTTCTTCAGTGATCTCTTGGTTATTTAGCAGTGTATTGTTTACTGTCCATGTGTTTGTATTTTTTACAGATCTTTTTTTCCTGTAATTGATATCTAGTCTCATAGCGTTGTGGTCGGAAAAGATATGATCTATCCGGAAAATGTTCCATGGGCACTTGAGAAGAAAGTGTATTCTGTTGTTTTTGGATGGAATGTCCTATAAATATAATAAAGTCCATTTTGTTTAATGTATCATTTTAAGCTTGTGTTTCCTTATTTATTTTCATTTTGGATGATCTGTCCATTGGTGAAAGTGGGGTGCTAAAGTCCCCTACTATTATTGAGTTACTGTCGATTTCCCCTTTTATGGCTGTTAGCATTTGCCTTATGTATTGAGGTGCTCCTATGTTGGGTGCATAAGTATTTACAATTGTTATATCTTCTTCTTGGATTGATCCCTTGATCCTTATGTAGTGTCCTTCTTTGTCTCTTGTAATAGTCTTTATTTTGAAGTCTATTTTTTCTGATGTGAGAATTGCTTCTCCAGCTTTCTTTTGATTTCCATTTGCATGCAATATCTTTTTCCATCCCCTCACTTTCAGTCTGTATGTGTCCCTAAGTCTGAAGTGGGTCTCTTGTAGACAGCATATAGATGGGTCTTGTTTTTGTATCCATTCTACCAGTCTATGTCTTTTGGTTGGAACATTTAATCCATTTACATTTAAGGTAGTTATCAATATGTATGTTCCTATTACCATTTTCTTAATTGTTTTGGGTTTGTTATTGTAGGTCTTTTTCTTCTCTTGTGTTTCCTGCCTAGAGAAGTTCCTTAAGCATTTGTTGTAGAGCTGGTTGGTGGTGCTGAATTCTCTTAGCTTTTGCTTGTCTGTAAAGGTTTTAATTTCTCTGTCAAATCTGAATAAGATCCTTGCTGGGTAGAGTCATCTTGGTTGTAGGTTTTCCCCTTTCATCACTTAAAATATATCCTGCCATTCCCTTCTGGCTTGCAGAGTTTCTGCTGAAAGATCAGCTGTTAACCTTACGGGGATTCCCTGATATGTTATTTGTTGCTTTTCCCTCGCTGCTCTTAATATTTTTTCTTTGTATTTAATTTTTGATAGCTTGATTAACATGTGTCTTGGCATGTTTCTCCTTGGATTTATCCTGTATGGAACTCTCTGCGCTTCCTGGGCTTGATTGACTATTTCCTTTCCCATATTAGAGAAGGTTTCAACTATAATCTCTTCAAATATTTTCTCAGACCCTTTCTTTTCTCTTCTTCTTCTGGGACACCTATAATTCGAATGTTGGTGCATTTAATGTTGTCCCACAGGTCTCTGAGACTTTCCTCAATTCTTTTCAGTCTTTTTTCTTTATTCTGCTCTGTGGTAGTTATTTCCACTATTTTATCTTCCAGGTCACTTATCCGTTCTGCTGCCTCAGTTATTCTGCTATTGATTCCTTCTAGAGAATTTTAAATTTTATTTATTATGCTGTTCATCATTGTTTGTTTGCTCCTCAGTTCTTCTAGGTCCTTGTTAAGCATTCCTTGTATTTTCTCCATTCTACTTCCAAGATTTTGTATCATCTTTGCTATCATTACTCTGAATTCTTTTTCAGGTAGACTGCCTCTTTCCTCTTCATTTGTTTGGTCTGGTGGGTTTTTACCTTGCTTCTTCATCTGCTGTGTGTTACTCTGTCTTCTAATTTTGCTTAACTTACTGTGTTTGGGGTCTCCTTTTTGTAGGCTGCAGGTTCGTAGTTCCCGTTGTTTTTGGTGTCTGCCCCCAGTGGGTAAGGTTGGTTCAGTGGGTTGTGCAGGCTTCCTGGTGGAGGGGACTGGTGCCTGCGTTCTGGTGGATGAAGCTGGATCTTGTCTTTCTGGTGGGTAGGACCGCATCCAGTGGTGTGTTTTCGGGTGTCTGTGATCTTATTATGATTTTAGGCAGCCTCTCTGCTAATGCGTGGGGTTGTGTTCATGTCTTGCTAGTTGTTTGGCATAGGGTATCCAGCACTGTAGCTTGCTGGTCATTGAGTGGAGCTGGGTCTTAGCGTTGAGCATAGGGTATCCAGCACTGTAGCTTGCTGGTCACTGAGTGGAGCTGGGTCTTAGCGTTGAGATGCAGACCTCTGGTAGAGCTTTTGCAGTTTGATATTACATGGGACCCAGAGGTCTCTGGTGGACCAATGTCTTGAACTCGGCTTTCCCACCTCAGAGGCTCAGGCCTAACACCTGGCCGGAGCACCAAGACTCAGTCAGCCACACTGCTCTAGCTTCTTCCTAATGCAGACGCAGTCTTGTAAATATTTCAAGCTATCCAGAAGAAAGTGCTAGTCTTGTATTGACTAAGCCCTTTTTTTCTTTCCTGATTAAGTCCAGAACTTTCACCTTTTCACTCAAAGGAAGCACTTTACGTCCTCTCTCTGGTGTGTCCGAATTGCCAGCTTCACTCCTCTTGCTTTGGGGTAGTTATTAAGTAAAATAAGGGTCATTTGAGCTCAAGTCCTGCGACACCCGAGTCAGTCTGATAACCCAGACAGCCACCAAGTGACTCACGAGCCGGCAGGATGCGCTGGACCAAGGGTGATTCACGTCCCTCCGGGCGGGATGACATGCCAAATTATAGTTTGACTACACAGTACACTAACAAGGCTGGATGATGTATATTCTGTCACAATGTATATGCCATATTTTGGTGGTTGATATAGATCCTGGTCCCATGGATTTCCACAGCTTTTTGCCTTTTTCAGTGTATCAAAGTCTTTGCGATATACAGTCTCTTTGGAATTTCCTTACTTTGTCTCCAGTGCCGTCTACTCCACAACACTCAACTCTTCATTCTGAACTAGTTACTCTATCTCTAAATCCCTAGTTCTCAGCTCTAGTAGCCCAGGCATGTATAGCAGATAGTCAAGGGCTCTGATGGTAAGCTGAAGTTATGGGCTAACTGTTTGTATCCCCATTAAATTCATGTGTTGAAGCTCTAAGCCCAATGTGATGGTATTTGGAGATGGGGCCATGATGGAGAGGCCCTGGTCCTATGGGATTAGTACCCTTTTAACAAGAGACACCAGAGAGCTAGCTCACTCATTCTCCACCCCCTTCCCTTCTCTGCACAAAGAGGTCAAATGAGTACACAGTGAGATGGTAGTTGACAACAAGCCAAGAGAAGAGGTCTCAGAAGGAAATCTACCTTGCCAATACCTTGATTTTGGACTTCCCAGCCTCCAAAACTGTCAGACGTAAGTTTCTTTTGTTTATGCAACCTAGTTTTTGGTATTTTGTCACGGTAGCATGAGCAGACTAAGGCAGCCGAGAATACGGACAAGAGTGAAGTTGTCTCAATGAGACAGTTGTGATGTTAGAGGTCTTCAAAGGCACAAGAACACTAGTGGTGTAGCAGAAAAAACAAAAAAGCACAGAAACAGTTTGGGTTCTTTCTAATTCCCAGTTCTATTATTTTCTGAACTTGGATCTGGAGCAATTTACTTATTCTAGCTGAAGCTAAATTTCCTCATGTGTAAGATAGAAAAATATCTATTTCACATGGTTATTGTGGAAGATCTATCTATATTATTAATATTATTATATTATTTAATATGGATAGCATCTGAGACAACATACTGTAAGGTGTAAGGCATCTACAAGTTATTTATTGGGAAACACTACAACTGAAGTAAAGAAAGCACCTGGATTCAAACACTAGTTTGTAGCTATGTGATCCTGGCAAATTTTTGGAAATCACTGTCCCTCATTTCCTCACCTCTAAAAATAGGGATAACATCTAAGGCTTATAAATATTAAATGAGATGATATAGTTAAAAATCTTTAGCATAGTGCTTGGGGTAGAATGGAGGCCCATGCACATTACATCACAAAGATGGCCAGGTGGACAAACAGATCAAGTAACATTAACAAGCACACTCTGCACAAGCACAATAGGGCTAGGAAATTTTTATCTATATTTTCCATTTAATGACAAAGCCCCTTGAAAAGGAAAGTGCTGATGTTATAACATTGCAATTTTGTATTAATTTTATAGACTCTATAGTGTTCATTTAGAATCTATAGAGTTCATTACTGAGCACTAATGTGCATAGCCCTGTTACAGGCACATAACTTAAAATGCTCCCAATTTAAAATTCAAGTACATGCAAACTATTCAAGAGAAATAAATTCTAAACAAGTGACAAAAAGTTTATTTTGGGTTGGGGAGCTATAAAAACATGACTCAAGTTATTTATAATATTAGAGAGATTAAACATATGTAAAATGAATGAATAAGGAATGTAAATGTATTTCAATGCATAGCAGTTTAAGCTGTGCATTCAAAGATTAAAGGAATAAACTACATATAGAGAATTTAGCCAGAGAAAGCTTCTTGATAAATGCAAGTGCTAGGCAATACTTTAGTAGGGAGAAAAAAATGAAAGAAATGGAGCAGGAAAAAGAAGATAGAAGACAAGCTAAATGGTGGACAAAGGCAGAAGCAGAGAAGTATAAAGTAGGAGGATCAACTAAAGCAGATTTAGAGTTCATACAAGTAAAAGCTTTCTAACAAGTAAAGTTATCTAACAGCAGAGTGGCTGCTGTGCGGTTCCCATTACTGAAAGTATTCAGTCAGAGTGTGATTACCCTCAGTGCAAAATACCTTAGAAGGAATCACTGCACTGGAAGATATTCTGGGTCCCTTACTATACTGTAAGTTCCCTGAGGAGCCGCCCTACAACAATGATCACTGAAGGTAGAAAAGGAGGGAGAGGACCTAGTTTGAGTCCTAGATTTTCCACTCATTAACTGTAACCTTAGGTAAGTCAACCTCTCAATTTTTCATTTAAAAATGGGGAAGTTAGGAACACTGGAAATGTCTGTTCAGCCAAGAACTCTTTCAGGTCCTAAGAGTTTTTAATTAGCCAAAGATGTACACGCTCTCCACTTTCCTTAGTACATGGTCAAACTTTGTAAGGAAGAGCTAATTGCTGAGGAAAAAAACCCTACATTTTAGGCAGGAAAAATAATAATAATAGTAAAAAAAAAAAATCTGCAGCATGCCTAACTCCTATAGGTCAATTTCTGTACTACTAATGGGGAGGGCTGACACTAGATATCCTTACTAGTTATCATATCCAGTCATACTGCAAATCATGTGCTTCTGTTTCCTGTCAATGGTCTTAATTAGTTCAATGTCAAAGCTTTGTTTATGCTCTGCATCGTGTCTCAAATTTTGGATGCCTACAATCAGAAAATAGAATCAATTCATAAACTAAAAACAGGTCAATTCAATTATTAATGAGTGGCAGTATGGTGCAGCACAAGGGCTGTGGAGCCAGACTGCATAGGCTTAAATAATGTCCTCCTACTTCACTAGTTTAGGCATGTAATTTACTTCACTAGATAGGCAAGTAATTTCTTTATGTGCCTTAGTTTCCTCATCTGTAAAACAAGTAAGATAACAGTACCTACTTTATAGCTTTGTTGTTAAGTATTAAATGTGTTAATATTCATACAGTGCTTGGAATGATGGGCATGTAGTATTTAATAACAGCTTTATCAATATATAATTTACATTTCATAAAGTTTACCCTGTTAAAGTACATAGTTCATTGGTTTTCAGTATATTCACACTTGTGCAACCATCATCACTGTTTAATTTTAGAATATTTTCATTACCCTAAAAGGAAACCCAATACCCATTACCAGTAAATCCCCATTCCCCTGTCCCTAGATCCTGGGAAACCAATGATCTACTTTCTGTCACTACAGATCTGCCTATTATAGACATTTCATATGAATGGAATCATACATTATGTGGCCTTTTGTGTCTTGCTTCTTTCACTTAGCATAATGTGTTCAAGGTTCATCCATGTTGTAAGTACTTATCAGTTACTTTGTTCTTTTTATGGCTAAATAATATTCCATTGTATAGATATAACACATTTCATTTATCTATTCACAACTGATGGACATTTGGGCTATTTCCATCTTTTGGCTGTTATGAATAATACTGCTATGAACATTCAAGGACATGGTTTTGTGTGGACATATATCTTCATTTCTTTGGGGTAGATACCTAGGAATACAATTGTTGAGTCATACAGTAACTCTCTTTAATCCTTTGAGGACTTCCCAGACTGTTTTCCAAAGTGGCTGCACCACTGTACATGCAGTAACCTATCAATAATGTATGAGGGTTCTATTTTCTCCACATCCCTGTCAATACTTGTTATTATCTGACTTTTTGATTTTAGCCATACTAGTGAATGTAAACTGGTATCTCATTGTGGTTTTGATTTGTATTTCCCTGATGATTAATGATGTTATCTTTTCATCTGTTTATTGGCTATTTGTATATCTTCTTTGGAAAAATGTCTATTCAGATCCTTTGCCCATTTTTAAATTTGGTTGTCTTTTTATCATTGAGTTCTTTATATATTCTAGATACAAGTCTCTTATCAGATATATGATTTGCAAATAGTGTCTTCCATTCTGTGGGCTGTCTTTTCACTTTCTTGATAGTGTCCTTTGAAACACAAAAGTTAACTTTGATGAAGTCCAATTTATTTATTTTCCTTTGGTTGCTTGTGCTTTTGGTGTCCTATCTAAGAATCCACTGCCAAATCCAGGTCATGAAGACTTATCCTATGCTCCTGCTAAGAGTTTTACGGTTCTAGATCTTACATTTGGGTCTGATCCATTTTGAGTTAATTTATGCAAATTTCTGCATACAGTGTAAGGTAAAGGTTCAATACATTCTGTTATACGTGGCTAAGTGTTTCAGTGCCATTTGTTAAAAGCCTATTCTTTCCCCACTGAATGGTCTTGGCACCCCTGTCAAAAATTAGTTGACCACAGACACGTTGGTTTATTTCTGGACTCTCAGTACTATTCCACTGATCTACATCTTTATCTATATGCAGGTTTTTTCCAGTAAATACGTATTACAAGATCCACAGTTAGTTGAGTCTGCGGATGCAGAACCATGGATATGGAGGGCCAACTATAAAGTTATACCTGGGTTTTTGACCACTCAGGGAATCAGCGCCCCTAACCCCTGAGTTGCTCAAGAATCAGCCGTATTTATGTTTACCTATCCTCATGTCAACACCACACTGTCTTGATTATTGTTGCTTTGTAATAAGTTTTGATGTTGGGAAATATGAGTCTTCCAAGTTTGTTCTTTTCAAGATTGTTTTGGCTCTTCTGCATCCCTTGCAATTCCATATGAATCTTAGAACTGGCTTGTCAATTTCTACAAAGAAGCTACCCAGGATTCTAAAAGGTATCTCATTAAATCTGTAGATCAAATGGGAAGTGGTGCCATCTGAGCAATAATGTCTTCCAATCTATGAACATGGGATGTTTTCCCATTTCTTTAGATCTTCTTTAATTTCTTTCAACAAAATTTTGTAGTTTTCCACAAAACAGATTTACTTTCTGAGTTATTTCCTTAGTTGTTGCTCTAGAGCTTGATTAGTGTATGTATGTGTACACACACACACACACACACACACACCCCTTAACTTACCAGAATTAGCTCCAGATTTAGATTAATTTAATTCCAGTGAGATATAGAAACATTACTTCTATATGATGCTATTCCTTTCCCCTCTTTTTGTGGCATTATTGTTATTCATAGTATAACAACAATTATTACTTGATATATAATTTGAAGACACGAAGGAGAAAGGACAGCAAGTATATATGTATAACTTTTGGTATATTAGCCTTCTTATTTATAATTTCTGGTTCTCTTGATTTGTTCTTGAGGATTAGATTTACTATCTAGAGTCACGTCTTTAGTCCAGTACAGCTTTGCTCTCATCAACCTTTGTGCTATTTTTGGCAAATATATCACATTTCTATATGTTATTGGCTGAACAATATATCATACACATGTTGTTTTACACAGATGCTTTTAAAATCAATTAAGAGAATAAAAGAGAAGAAACATGCATTTATATTATATTTTATAATTACATAATTACCTTTACTAGTTCTCTTTTGGGTTTTTTTGTGCATTCAAATTGCTGTTTGGGGTGATGTGCTTTCTGTCTGAAGAACTTTTAGTATTTCTTGTAAGGTGGATCTAGAACAAATTCATTTTTTCATTTACCTAAAAATGTCTTTATCTCCCCTGTAATGTTGAAAGATAGCTCTGCTGGATATAAGATTCTTGGCTGAATTTTTTCTTTGAGCTCTTTGAATATATTATTCCACTGCCTCTGGCCTACATTTCTGATGAGAAGTAAGCTGTGTATATCACTGAGGTTCCCTTGTAAGTGGTGAGTCATTTTTCTTTCCCTGCTTTTAAGATTTTCTCATTGTCTTTGAGTTTCAGCATTTTTACTCTAGTGTGGCTGTGGATCTCTTTGAGGTTATTCTACTCAGGCATTATTGAGTTCTCTGGATATGTAGGTGTTTTCCAATAAATTTGGAAAGACTTTAGACTTGTTTTTTTTAAAAGAATGGATGCACTTATAACTTTATTTATTTATTTTTGGCTGTGTTGGGTCTTTGTTGCTACGCATGGACTTTCTCTAGTTGCAGTGAGCAGGGGCTACTCTTCATTGTGGTGCACAGGCTTCTTATTGCAGTGGCTTCTTTTGCTGCAGAGCATGGGCTCTAGGCTCGCAGGCTTTAGTAGTTGCAGCATGCATGCTCAGTAGCTGTGGCTCACGGGCTCTAGAGCACAGGCTCAGTAGTTGTGGCGCACTGACTTAAGTTGCTCCACAGCATGTGGGATCTTCCCGGACCAGGGCTCAAACCTGTGTCCCCTGCATTGGCAGGTAAATTCTTAACCAATGCACCACCAGGGAAGTCCCTAGACATCATTTCTTCAAATATTTTTTCTTCTCTTTTCTCTCTCCTCTCCTTCTGGTACTCCAGTTATGTGTATGTTGGTATATTAATGTTGTCTCATATTTCTCTGAGGTGTTCATTTTCTTTATTCTTTTTCCTCAGTTCTTTACCTTGTTTACACTATTGATTTATCTTCAAGTTTGCTTATTCCTTCTTCTGCCAGTGTGAACCCAGTGTTGGGCCTCTTTAGTGATTTTTTTTTTTCAGTTACTGTACTTTTCATTTCCAAAATTTCCATTTGGTTCTTTTTCTTTTTAATAATTTCTATCTTTGTATTGATATTCTTCATTTGATGTGACATTGTCATCAAACCTTGCATTACTTCTTTAAATATGGTTTCCTTCAGTTTTCTGAATATATTTATAATGACTACTTTGAAGTCTGTCTGTTAAATCCAACATCTAGTCATTCTCACAGGCAGTTTCCATTGCCTGCTTTTTCCCCAGTGCACAGCTCATTCTTTCCTGTTTCTCTGCATGGCTTTTTTTTTTTTTTTTTGAAACTGGACATTTTAGATAATATATTATATCAACATTGGGTAATGCTTATACCCTCCAAGATTTGCTATTGTTATTTTTTTATTTGCTCAGTGACTGGCTGAATTATTTTAGTTAAGTATATTTTCCTCCTCCTCCCTGCAGATGTATAGGGCTCCTCCTCATAGGGCTCACCCTTCTGTATGCCACAGTCATCCTGGGATCACAGTGGCTTTGGCAGGCCTCTCTTTGACTTTCTTTCCCTGACCACACCCAGCTGTTAAGCTCCACTAACTGCAGGCTGATTGATCTATTGTCTTCAACAATGTCTTGGGGCATAAACTGCTCTACAAACTGAGCCAATTTATTAGGGCTCCTTTGAAGAGATAGTTCCTGAGGTAAGTATTTAAGATTTGTTCTAACTACAGGAGGGTTCCTCCCAGCTGTCTTTCCTACTTTCTTTCTAGCAAACTACCTAGCCGTCTGGTTAGCCTTATATTTCCAATGAATCTGTCACTCTCCTCCCAATTTCCTTTCACCACAACCTGTACTTTCAGGCAGGAACTTCACACTGTTGCAAATTAAGTTGGTTCCTTTGGGGAGAGATTCAGAGCTCACTGTTATAAGCTCTGCATGTTCCTCTGGGCAAAATTCCTGAGCCTGGTTCTGATGCTGAGGGCGGAGACAACAGCATGCTTCTTTCTGAGTGACACCTCCTTGAGAGCTCAACTGGAGAGGACAGGGGAACAACAGACCCAGAACTCCTCAGCTGGCCTCTTCCAGGGTGGAACCTGTGTCCCACCAGCCAGGGCGAGTGCAACTGGGGCCCTAATATTCTCAATGGTGCCCTACCCAAGGTAGAGCCTCTGTCCCATGAGTGGGGATTGGGTGAAAGGAGGGAGACCCCACCTCTCGGCTGTATTCACCCAGAATTTTGTCCCAGCGACATGTAGCTCAGGCAGGATGAGAAATGCTGACCTTACCCCTGTCTCTACTGGGTAGACAGCCTTCCAACTGAGAGCTGAGGGAAGTGGGAGCTCCGTGTTCTTGGCTCCATCAGTTTGGAGGAGAGTTTCCATCTCTCTCCACTGAGAGTGGGAAGACAGGGAGCAGGTCTCGGTTCAAATCCCACAGACTTTCACTCTTCTGACTGAGTTTTAGTAGATTGTCCTGAATAAGTGTTCCTTTATTGACTGCATGCTCTTAGGACTATTTCCAGAGACTTTAAATGGCTGTTTTTTTAAAAATAACCAGTTTCATTGGGGAGCAGGTCCATAAAGCTCTCACACTGTCATGGCTGGAAGCAGAACTTCTTGATGAGTTTTCTATATGAGAAAAAGGATCCGAAACTCTAAAGTGTAAATCAGAGATACTACTCTTAACATTCCCAGGCAGAAATCCTAAAAAGTGATCCATACAGAGATCATGTATGGACTGCCACATCTATGGCTTACTAAATCAGAAGGGCTGTTCTGTTTTCTTCCCACATTTAGTCCTTCAATACCTTGGCAAAACATCTAAAATAAAAAATGGAGTCTGAAATGAAGTTTAAATTGTTTCATTTCTGAACTACTGTGAGGCATTCATCCTGGCCTATGATATAATTCAGCCTTCTAGTCAAGTTTTATGCCAGATCCAGCTGGACAGAAACTTTAAAAAGTAAAAGTTTTAGAACGCTTTTGGTAGTGTGTGTGTTTGTGTGTTTTAAAGAAATCAAGATGTTAAAAAGGATTATCTTTTAAAGTTATTGGTTTCTAAATGAGAATTGTACTTGCATCATATATCAAAGTATTCCCTAAGGTGAAGATATCAAATAAAATTTGAGTCAAATTTGCAAGACACACAAAGCTCATTTTGTTGTAGTGAAAACTGGAGTTTAACAATTTCAAATAACTAAACTAAGTGTAAAAGGCTTTCAGAACAAGCATCCGTGCCTCAAGCTATTCCTAAGCATGGATTCACAGTATAGGATTGATGGTTCTATCTTGGCATATTTTCCTTGGGGGACTCTAATATGGAAAATTACCCGTTCATTTTCTATAGTCCACAATGGCAACCCTCAGTATGCATCCATAGCTGAGAAAGCACCAAACCAAACACCATAGGAAAATAGCCAACTTAGGAACTAAGGCCTAACGCAGGACCTGGCACACAGGAATTACTGAAAAAATATTTGTGGACTACAGAGATCTCTACTAATATGCCAAGTACATCCAACTTTGGGGAAAAAGAGTAAAAAGAAGAAATATTTCAAATGGTAGAATGGACTTTTGTGTTCAAATAAATTTATTTCACTCCATAAACTGGCTCCACAAGTGATACTACCTCCAAACCTAGTAACATTTTTATGTTCCCCCAAAAGGAATGTGTAAGATAATCACAAAGGCCCAATTTTAAAGAAAATAAATGATTAAAAAGTATATTGGTCTTTGCTTATGCCCCCAATCACACTACTATAAAAGAATATATTATCACATATAATATGTAATTATCATATTCTTATATCATTATCATTTACTATAACAGAAAAGTTCAAAATACAGAAAAGAGAAATTAAAATATCATCCACAGTAATAATGCTAAGCCACTGTTTTAGTGAATTTCCTTGTAGACATTCTTCTTTGCATAGTTTTTATTAGTTTTACATGGTTGTGATCATTCTGTATGAATACTTTTGTATTCTGCTTTTTCAGTAAATAACATTATGAAATGTGCTTGAGATTCTGCTCTCTAGTTAAGAGAATATCAAACTCAAAACCAAACCATATGTACAAGTTATAGGAATTCTGGCCTCCACTCAAGCTCCAAGTCCCCTTTATTCATTTAACAGGTGTTTATTGTAGGTGCCTATTTTGTGCCACATGCAGTGCTGGGGACTGAAAATACAAAGAAAAGTAAGCCAGAATTTTCGTCCTCAAAGAGTTCTCAACTCAGTAATTACTCTCTGCCTTCACAGAAGTATGAGCTTACCTATGTGAGTTTGAAGTTAATGAAATAAAAGCTTGAAATTTATTTTTAACTTCACTCTTTTGAGGAAAATTACTAAATACATAAAGGTTTATCTCAGACAACAAGTGAAGTTTTCTGCATTTAATATGGTTGTATTCTTATCTTACAGGTGAAAGAGCTGCAATTCTTTTAATCATTTTATGACAGTATTTTTCAACATTTATTGCAATTAGTTCTCTTTATTGGCCTTGAGATCAGTTGTATTTTAGAAACCAATATAAGAGCTTTCATTTCCTCAAGCTGTAAATTTTCAGATTATTCATCATACCTCCCTCCATCCTACATATTTGCATGGTATATGTGTTTATGTGCTGGTAGATAATCACAGCCACCAACTGAGGTAGAGAAGATGTAAAGCAAACGCTTCAATAAGCACAGGTGCTTATACCCAAATATATCATGAGCCACATGCACCTGGAACTATTTGCATTCTATGCACAAACATTAGCAATTGTATCTGACTTTACTTCTCTGGAAAAATTTAAGCATTCCTAGTTGGTAATTTCCTTTGATATTTTCCAGTTTAAGTCTAGTTGCCTAAATGGTGTCTCAAGGTATGAAATAAGAGATAAAACAAGGTACTGAGTCATAATTTCAAACCATCTGAGATATACCTCAAGTGGTAATGAGTGGGAGCCATGGAGCACTGAGCAGTGAAGGAGCTGCACACAATAGCCAGAAAACCTGTTCTCTATTCGAGGCTCCACCACTTACGAGTGATATGAGTGTTAACAAGTTGTCATTAACATAAGCCTCAGTTTTCTTATCCATAAAACTGGGATGGTGATATTCTCACCATGCTTACAACATTACTGTATTACTAATGAAAAGCAAATCTTTCTAAAAATGCAAAATGCTGCGCGTTAGGACTTAGGTCTAAGGATCATTACCTTATAACCAATTCCTACAAAGTTCGTATAATCAAGTTTTATTTTTTGAAAGGCTCTATTTCCTTACATTTACTTATAGGTTGCCACAAGGTTTTACATAAGAGAGGTGTGTTTTTCAGAGCAACAGCACCTGTAGTTTATTGAAAGGGGCGCTGCTGTTACCAAGGAGCTGCTGGTAGAAGGCTCCAGAGACATGTTTAGGAAAGAAAAAGAGAACTAGGGCAGCAAAACAAACTGGATGGTAATTTGAGTTCCTCTTATTTTAAGATTGGGTTTAATGTTGGAGACATGCCTACTATTCCATGCCTCTCTACACTGGGAACTTAAAAGGCGGTTAGGATGTAGAGCCTTTAGAGAAGTCCAATAATTTTGATTTCAAAGTCTTTTAGGGACTTAGGCATGAAGAGTCTCTAATGGTTTTAACCCTTGGAGACTGAAATAGTTTCGTTTGCCAATGTTTTTCCATTAATGAAGATTACCTAGCTAGGTCCCTAATGACATTTGTTTATATCAGACCTCCCAGGAAGCAGCAATCTACACGTAATACTGAAAGTAACACTAGTACAGTAGTTACTGTCACCAAAGATTTAAAAGGCAGTAAAATACTTGGAAAATGTTAGGTTTTGCGATTATCCTACAGGAAACAAACATTCTTTATTAATAACTGTGTGGGAAATTTTTTTCCCCTTAACTGAAAGTCATATGGCGTGGGGGGGATCTCTGTCTTCATGCACTTATTTTGACCAGTAAAAGCACTACCAAAGATTCTAGTGTCAGATTTACAAGGCACCACAGAATCTATATAGTACGGATCCTCCCAACTAAACCAAATAGCAGCTGCCTTCCTAGCCTGAATACCTATCATGAGTATATTAAAAACATGTTCTTTTTAACACCTTGTTTCTTTTTTCTTTTCATGTAACTATCTCTCCCATTAGCACATAACAGTCTTTCTCCTTCTCCCTCTTCCTCCCTCTTTACCACAGCACAATATTCCATTATGCAAATGTATGCAAGTTTCTGCAAATATTCCCTAATTGCTGGAGGCTTTATTGTTTCCAATCGTCTGCTACTATGTACAATGCTTCAGTGAATAACTTTGTTTACTTTATTTCAATCTGTCCACAGAATAGATCTAAAAGTGACACTGCCTGGTCAAAGGGCAAAACACATCTGTAATTTTGGTACATACCGCCAGTATATGCAAAGGTAGGAAGTAGGAAACAGAAGGGATGTGTATGTGTATGTAACTGGAAATATTTCATATTGCTAGAGCATAAATTACAAGGGAGAGAAGCAACCAATAGGCTGCAAAAAGTAGGCAAACTTCAGATCACTGAGCATCTAGGTCATGTTAAGAAGCTTGAACTTTATTCTATAGACAAAGAAAGTTACTCAAGGGGGCATCACACAGTCAGATTGTTGTTACAGAATTATGGACAATGGACTGAAAGGACATATAACTGGAAAAAGCAGGGATAGTTAGGAAACTGGTACAGTAATCCAGATGAAGGACTGAACTAGGGCCGGGGTTAAGGAGAGAATGTACTGAGAAATCTTAAGAGGCAAAGTGAGCAGGATGTAGACAGTAAATATGGGGGTGGAGGTGAATAGAGGGATGATTTCAAGGTATGATCAAATCACTACCAGCAAAGCACCAGATTCAAGCTATTTCTCTAGCAGCAACAATACGTTTACACAGATTCAGTCATGCTCTTACCTGGTCTTAGCATTTGTGAGGCCGGGGATAGCAGTATAGGGCCCAGCAAACAGACAGGCAGAACTGGTGAGCTTCTCCTTGAGCATCATGCTCTAATCAACTAAGTAAAGCAACCACGGGCGACCCCAACAGGCCAACATGACACTTCATAGCTCTATCTCTGATGCACCCTCTCATAATAACTCCTCTATTCCTAAGCCTCTTGACCCCATTTTCCTCTTTGCCCATGAAGTCAGTGACCAAGACAACTGCTGACAACATAAATAACTGCCAGTGCAGGGAACAGTATGTGGTTGAGGGGCAGCTGCATGAATAGCTGTTTTTCCACAACTTAACCCAAAGCCAAGCTTTACTATAAACCCAATATTACAATATTAGCAATGCATTTTTGGCAGCCTGCAGTCCTGCCACCAAACAAAGTTAATCGCTGGAGATGAGAAGATATGGATGGGAGTCCCCTCTGAACCCTTCCCATTCCCCTGATTTATGCAAATGTAATGGTCCTATGGGGATGGAGCAGGAGGGTGTTATGTGTAATCCATACTAAACCTGGCACTTGTCTTTATTCTCAGAGTTTCTAAAAACCAAACTGAAGGGAAACTGAAAAGTAAACTATCAGATGAAATCAAGTCCACTGTTTATCAAGTCCATGAATGAAATACATACACATACAGACACACACACACACACACACATACAGAGTAACACCAAGGCTTACCTTTCTTTTATCTTCATCTGTTGATTCAAATTTGAAAGTAGCCCTATGCTGAAGAGAGAAAAAAGGGAAACAGCGTCATTTTAAATACACAGATTTTTGATTTTGCTATGTTTAAAAATACCTAATGTCTATAAAAAAGTTGTCTTCCCATATCATGTCTCAAAGTTCTTATTAAAGTAAGAGAGGCATGTAAGCAAATAATTGTAAAGCAGTACAAAAGACTAAAGCAAAAAGATATACAGAAGAGACATAGTACTGAGCCACTAACTACCGAGGGAAATCTGGAATTCTTTGCATATAGTACAGAACATTTGAGCTGGACCTTGAGGGATGAATAGGAGTTTGCCAGGCAAATGGAAAGCATTCTAGGGATGGAAACAAAGGCTCATCTGTGAAGTGGTATGATGTATTTGTAAAATAAGCAGCTCTGTCAGAGAGAAACACAGGACACATGTTAGGGGATGAGAGGAGTGGAGAAAGATGAGAATGGGAAAGTAGACCGGACAGAGATTTGGAAGGATCTTCCAATGTTGCTGAGGAGTTTGTACTTTCTTTATCATATGCAATAAGAAATCACCAGAGAATTGTAGATAGGGAAGAAATTGATAGACTGGCATTTCATAAAAGTAATTCTGTAAGAACGAGGGTTTAAATCGTGACTCCACCACTTATTAGTTAAGCAAGTAACAAATTATAACTGTATTTCCCATGTGAAAAGAGGGGGTACCTAGTTCACAAAGCTGCCATGAGGGTTAAAACAGCTACGACATATAATGTACCATCTCAGTGCCTGGAAGATAGTAAACACTCAGTAACTATTAGGATGATAATAATGATGATGCCAATGATATTGAGGAAAAATATTTGAAAGAAAAGAATGTCATGACTCTCCTGAAATGACTGGCAACACTATATTTTCCACTCTGTAGCTGAAACAGAGAATGGAGTAAGTTGAGCTGTCCACTGCCAGAGAGTGATGGTACCCAAAAAATAGAGCATAAAGTTCCTCAATCTCTTCTCAAGTTTTATTCAAGAGAACCAAGTGCTCTTATGGATCCTAAGTTTTCATTTAAAAAAATCTTTACTGAACATCTCTCTCTGCCTTTCCTTTGTATTTCTCATTGGCAACATGGCAACCCACCAGGAGTTAAACACAGTAAGTACTAAAGATATCATCATTACAGGTGGCTCTGCATTGACAGCTTCGCAGAAGAAGCAATTTTTGAAATTAAATGAGATGGAGAAATGTTGACAGAGAACCAGTTCTGAAAGTAAGAAATGGTCACAGGGAAGACTTAGAGGTAATAGAGAAGGGCCATTTGAGGAAACCTAAGAGAAGCTGCCTCACATACCGTTTGCAAAACAATTAAAATGGATGTCAGGTGGTAAGGCCTTGGATTTAAAAATGTATACCTGAATTGGCATATAGGTGACAGGCAACCAGGGGAAGACTCTGAAGGAGGTGTGAACTCATTCTGGAAGAATATTTTGGGTGGTAGTTTACAGGCCAGATCAAAGAAGAGCAAGACTGAGGATATAAAGCCCTCTGAGAAATGGGCATCAATAATCCAGGAGTGATATTGCTGGAGGCAGTACAAATTGACACCAACTTCAAAAATGAAAGTGATTTGGCAGCACCTAATAGAAACCATAAAAATATTCACAGCCTTTAACCCAGAACTTTTACTGCTAGAAATTTATCCTAATGAGATCATCCAGGGGAGAGAAAAATTATATATGTAATCATATTCACTGCAGTGTTATCGAGTATTATGGAAGAAAAAAAAGAGACAACCTGAATATCCAACAATAGGAGACTGATGAAATAAATCACTGTCCATTCATCTGAGAGAGTATTATACTGCCAGTTTTTAAAAAATATGGCTAGGGCTTCCCTGGTGGCGCAGTGGTTGAGAGTCCGCCTGCCGATGCAGGGGACACGGGTTCGTGCCCCGGTCCGGGAAGATCCCACATGCCGCGGAGCGGCTGGGCCCGTGAGCCATGGCCGCTGAGCCTGCGCGTCCGGAGCCTGTGCTCCGCAACGGGAGAAGCCACAACAGTGAGAGGCCCACGTACCGCAAAAAAAAAAAAAAAAAAATGGTTAAAAAGTTCTATAACAACATGAAAAATTATTTCTGATGGCAGTAAGTGGAAAAATAGTAAAACATCAAACTGTATGTCTATGATGACAGTACCTACATAAATGTATGGATGATTTCAAACAAAGGCTTGAGTGTTAAAATGCAAAAATAAAAACAACTATATAGGGTTGGTGGAATTGCTGGTGATTCCTTTGACAAAACTCATTGTTGGTATATTATTTTTACAATTAAAAGAAAAATTTTATATAAAAGGTAAATAGACTAATGAATGAGCAAGGAAAGAAAGAAAAGAAGAAAAGGAAGAAACAACAAAGACTATAACTTAGGAATCTACAGACCCAAGGTTTAGTAAAAACTAACATTGAATAAAAGATCAAGAATTATTAGATTGTATGGTTATAAACTGAAGCTTAGTAAAGGTTCACTACAAATGAAAACACATAATTGCACTTAGAAACAAGAAACTTAATTTTTGCCATTATATGTGAAATATTAATTCCACACATTATCTGGAATAAATGTACCTAGTTGCCAATGTAATAGTTCTCCTAAACTTTTTTTTTTTTTTGCATTTATGGTAAGGGAACAGAAAAAGAAATCGTCTTTTGGAAAGCCCCTTGTTAAGTTATAAAAATATCTTTTAAAAGGTTTCTACATAGAATTAAATCTCTCAAGGTGATAATTTAGAATAGTATCAAGGACTAATTTTTATTTTTCTTTTTAAATGCAAGGCTGATCCTGTTACAAAATCGCAACATTTAAAAAAAAAAAAAGAAATAAAGGAAGGAAGGAAAGCAAGCTTTCAAAAGCCCTAACTAACATGAGGGCTTAATTTAATTAGCAAATATACTGGTATTGTGAGGCAGTACAAATTGAATTTAGAATATGCCAATCCATTCAGAAGCAACCTCAAAGTGTAAAACAGAAAGTCCTCTTACATAGTCCAGGATATTTATATATCCTATTCAAATGTGGAGGCTGTACTTCTAGAACTGTCCCAATATTAGGTCCCTATCAATCAGGTTCTTCTAGCACATAAATAAAGACCTCACTGCTATCAGTGTTGTTTTCCTCTCTTATGAGGACTACTCTCAGAGACCTACATGCCTGTCTGTATCTTAAATAACTTTTACCTTTCATTTGGCCATAAACTCACCACACTTCCATAATGGAATCCTACTGGAGCTTGCTAAGGGGTAATCATATGTCTAGGTGGCCTCTATGGCCACCAAGCCACCTCTCTGGTTATCAACATAGTTGATGATGATGCTAGGCCTCAGTTTCTTCTCCTATTAATTGAGTGTTGGACCCAATTATCTTTGAGGTTCCTTCTTGTCTAAATACCCTGGATTCAAGGAACTAAGATACTACTATGCACCCTCAAGGCTCCTGATCACTGTTTGTTGTTGATAATCATAATGATGCCAACCAATCTCTCTACTAAATCTGTTAGCAGAACAAGCCCTAGGGGAGGAGAAGAAGCTTGGACAGCCTAGACTAGAGCAATATATACTTCCCACATTAATAGCTCATTCTATTACTGGAGTGGGGTGACTGCGACCCAACAGTAGCCAAAGGAAATCGTCCTGAAAACCCTTTCTCTTCTGTGCTCAATAACACAGAATAGACAGTGGAAAGCCAACAGGGCCTTGCAAAAAGAGCCCTGGATATTGAATCGAAGGCTAGGTCTGCCACTTCTAGCTATGTGCCCTAAGGCCTGTAGACAGTTACTTTGTCTTTCTGAACCTCAATTTCCTAGTCCCGAAAAAAAGGGAGAATACTTCAGTCACCCTCATAAGTTTTAATATGTGATGACATGTGAAAGCACGTAGGATAATACATAGTACATAGCAGGCACTCAATAAATGCTATTAGATGAACTGAAAGTGAAAAAGAACAACCACTCTTCCTATCTTTAAAAAATACTTTCCTATGCTGAGTCAACTTGCATTATGCCCTTGAGAAACAGACAAGTTTCATTTTTTTCTAGGATAGATAGATCTTCCTTCTCCCCAAGACAAGAAGGGTCAGTAAATGAAGGAAGAAATCTTGAAAATTAGAATCTCCTTAACACAGTAGACATTAGATGTTACCTGGAGCCAGACGGGTAAATGTTACTTTAAACATGGTACAAGGTATTTTGCTAACCATTAAAAAGTGCATGGGTCAAGGAAAAAAGAGAAAGAATGGAGTATATTCTCTAATTTTTTTTTTATCAGGCTATGTCAACTCCATGCCACATGCTTAATTCCTGACTTTTTTTTGTTCAAAACTAACAGTTATGGGTTTTTCTTCAGTGCCAGGCACTGTTCTAAATGATTTACACATATAAGTGATTTAATCCTGACAACAAACCTATGATGTGGGTACTATTATTATCTCTGTTTGGCAGATGAGGAAACTGAGACACAGCAAAGTTAAGTACCTTGCTCTATGCCACGCGGATGGTAAGCCGGGGATCAGAGTTCAGGCAGTCTGGCTCCAGAACCCGTGCTCTTGCCGCAGGACCTCTTGAGCACCTTGACCATTAGTGAATGCCTCCTACATGCATTATGCACAGCGTTCAGCATTATACTTCACTTAATTCAGGTCTCATAATAACTTAGGTGATAGAACCCTATGTTACAGATAAGGAAACTGGGACTCAGCCTTAAAATAACTTGTCCATAGTCATGACACTAATAAATGGCAGATCTGAACCAAGATTTATCTGACTCCAAATTCCACCTTCTTTCCATTATACTTGCTGCCTTCTTTTGAGAACGATGAACCAATCATTCTCTCTCTACATCATTCATTTCCCTTCTTGGTTAGACTCCTCAATGCCCCATAATCACTTCACTCTTAAACATTTCCCAAATCCATGCTTCCAGATAAGGAAAATGAGGCACATGGTAATAACCAGGTGCTTTTTCAGGGTTTCAGACTCCATTTCCCATAGAGCAGGGCAATTTAATTCCACCTCCCCATTCTTACTGCCAGACCACTGCACTCATGCTTCCCCTTCTTCTTCATCTGCCTCTAGTGTCTCCTGCCTTGAGGGGCAATGCCCCACTGCCAACATAAAACTCAGCTATTTTCTTTGTACTCTGGACCTACTATAATCAGCATTAAACATGAGAGCTCTTCTCTGAAGGAGCTGGTCGCGCCGGTCCACGTCAAGACACAGCATTCTCAAGCGTGGTCCCCAAAATACCACCCCAGATGATACACACTGGGCATTACAACTTTAAAGCCATTCCCAATGTGAAAGGAGAGGTGGGGATGTCCAGAACTTAAGCTCTGACAGCACTTAGCCAGGAGTGGTAAATGGAAACCAACCTGGAGGGAGATCAAGGAGAGGAAGAGATAAACTGGAGGAAGCAAATCTGGAGTTCTAATTAGTTTAGCCATGAAGGGAAGGAGAAAATATTGAAGGAGGAGATAAGATCCAGTTCGAGGTTTTTTCCTCCTCCCTTCTGCACAGAAGAAAGTTCCTATTTATCGCTGGATACCTGGGATATAATAAGTGCTAAATAAACACTACTTGATTCAACACAATGGCCAAGTTTTCTGTTGTATTTCTTTCTTTTGAAAATCAGTTTGTAGCTGCCTCAAATCTTTTTTGGAAGGCAATTATAAATCAAGTTGAATGAATATACAGTCGGGCCTCCATATCTGCAGGTTCCACAACCGTGAATTCAAACCAACCATGGATCAAAAATATTTGGAAAAAAAATTGGAGAAAGTTCCAAAAAGCAAAACTTGAATTAACTGGCAACTAGCTACAAAGTATTTGCATTGTATTTACAACTATTTACATAGCATTTACATTGTATTATTAGTAATCTAGAGATGATTTAAACTATAAGGGAGGATGTGTGTAGGTTATATGCAAGTATTATGCCATTTTATATAAGAGACTTAAGCATCCATGGATTTTGGTATCCATGGGGGAGGTATAGGGTCCTGGAACCAATCCCCTGCAGATACCAAGGGATGACTGTAATCTCCACAATATGTACGTCTGTGCATTAAATTAATTTCTCCTAAATTACGCAGATACGCAACAGTAAAGCGTATCAGAAAGTGAGGAAGCTAAGATATGAATAGAACTGAATCCATGCATCCTCCCAAAGAAAGCAGCATGGTACTCTAAAAGAGCAGTCAGAAAACCCAGATTCAAATCTCAGCCCCATCTCTCAATGACTCTGTGGACTTGAGGTGACATCATCCTAAATTTTATCGTTTGTGAAATGGGAATACCACCACTTTCCTCATAGGATTGTTGGGAAGACTAAATGGGAGTGAAGGTGCCTTATTTTTTTTATCTTCTCCACACGGAACAGAAATGGCATACTGGCAGCTCAACAATACAAAGTGTATGGAAGTGCAGTGGTGGGCACACAGCAAACACAGAAACACAGAAAGGGAAATTATGAATGGAGGCAAATGAAAGGAAGAAAGATGTTATATCTAGGGTGTGACATGGTGTTGGGTGTGTTTTCACAGAAGTCAGTTATTTCTATAAAGTGGTCTTCTAAATGGAAGAATAAAGGTGTGGTATGTTACCTTGAAGAGTGAGCATATAAAACTCCTGGAAGGTAAAGTAATGGAGAGCTAACGGGTCTTGCTTGAAGAGACATTCAGAGAAGTGACTGGGATATATAAGATACCTTTTTCCTGCAGAGTTGTAAAGTGGAAAGAATAATACCTAGGTTGGAATCCCAGCTCAGAAGTATGACCTTGGGCAAGTTACTTAACCGATCTAGAATCTCAATTGCAAAATGCAGATAAAACCTCACAGGATTGCTCTCAAGATTGAAGGAGATAATGGATGGGAAAGCTGTTAATGTGATACAAACAACAGGTATTATTAGGAGTTAGTCTGCCCCCAGTTACAACATAGTATGTCCATGACCTTGGCGTGATTTCAGTTCCTAGTGCCTCGGTTTTCTCATCTATAAAATGGGGAGGATGATGCTATCTACCCTGTAAACTCTCTGAGAATCAAGTTGGACCATATATATAAGACATCACGCATTGAAAACTGTACAGGCCTGTACGTATATAAGGAACTGCCATCGTGGCCGATACGTTTTATGCATGTCAAGGCCCGTGTTTATACACAGAAACACGTTATTTTTAAGCTATGCAGGTGAGGAGGACTCGCGTGCATTTATGCATCCATGAGAGGGGCACAGACGCACGCTCACGGATTCCGGGGGTGTGACTTGCACGCTTGGGAAGAGGACCGTGGGACACACTGCTGGGCCGGAATCAGAGGGGTGGGCGCTAGGGTGGGGGCAGGGGGTGGGGATACAGGATGCACGGATGGAAAAGGCTGGGGGCACAAACACGCATGCCCAAGCCGGAAACGCTTTCAGGGGAGAGCAATGCGCATCCCCGGAATGAGGGGGGTTGGGAGGGATGCGATGTGCAAGCCCGGGGGGCGGCCCGAGGGTGCTATACCGCACGCCCGAGGCCAGGGCTCTTTACCTTATCGCTGTAATCCCTCAGGACCCGCTCGATAGCCCCCGCCTCGCCGGCCCGGACGATGTAGAGGGCGCGCTCCTCATCCATGGCCGCAGGTGCGGGGGAGCCGCGGCCGCTCTGCGCGCCCAAGCCGCTGCCTCCAGGTAAACGCCTCGCGCCCCCACTCGCTCGCTCGCTTCTTCCCAGCTTCCTTCCTTCCCTCCTTCCCTCCCTCCCTCTGCCTCCAACCCGCCAGCCTCCGCCCGGACAGGCCCGACGTCACCGCCCCTCAACTTTCACCCCGCGACGTCACCGGCCCCCCAGCAACCGGCGCCTCGCGGCCACCCCCGACAAGGCCCAGGACTCGGTAGAGGCCTGGCGAACGGCCTGAGGGGGGGAGTCAGGCCCGAGGCCCTGCTAGCTCTCCTGCCTCTCCCTCCCTCGGAGAAGAGTCCAGCCTCTTAAGTGTGCTTTCACAGACAGAACTGTTCTCTCCTGACCCTCCTCTATGAATCATTCTCCTCAGCTGACGAGAGCGACCCGGCTCTTCCCCGCCCCTCTAAGAGCCAGCAGCTAAATGGACTACAATTCCCTGCGTGCAATGGGGTCATTCCACTCTTCCATCTAACTTACCGGAGTGCCGAATGGCATGTCGGGATTAGTAGTCATCCAGCGGGAAAGACTTCCCTCCAAAGGCATGCTGGGAAGTGTGGTCCTGCGAAGGCCGGAAACCGGAGTCCGGCGGCCGCCTGAGGCCAGCGGCCCAGAGACCGTTAGGGGGAGGGCGTAAGCGTCGGCTCTGCCTCCTTTTTGTTCCTTACGGAGCTGACCGTCCTGCTCGAGCCTTTGCCGGTTGGACTGGTTGACAGCCGCGGAGACTGGAACCCTTTGGTGGGAACTGTCATGCACCGGTTTAATTCCCTCTTTTCTCGTTTAGCGGTTTCGTTCTCTTTGAAATTCTTTCCTTCCTTCCTTGTTTGCGGTCATGCTATGTATTCAGATACAATAATGTGGGAAATTGCAGGCAGTTCTCGGATAAATACGGGACTCGGCGGTTTTTTGCCTTAATAATAATAGCCGCCTTGTATCGCGTGCCGCCGGGACTGCAGACTCAGAGTTAGGTGATTTCTCACGACACTTGAGATTTTTGTGGAACCGTAGGAACCCGAATAGATTAAGTAATTTGTCCTAAGTCACATAGCCAGTAAATGGGGAATTCGAGATTTGTATCAGCGTCTTTCCCCAAAGGCAGCTGCTCTACAACCGCCGGTAAATGTGATAATACGGATATACTAGTAATGGTAGTGATGGTGGTGATGATGGAGGCTCACATTTGGTCAGTGTTCGCTACATGCAGACATTCTGTTACATACTTTACCTGTGTTATCTCAGTCAATTTCTCACAAATTAAGTCAACAAATATTTGAGCATCTATGCTGTGCCAGGCACTGTTCAATACCGTTCAGTACTGTTCAGTATGTTTACAGTGGACTCAAAATGAAGCCCCTGCTGTTGTGGAGCTTCCATTTTAGTGCTTAACCCTATGAGGGAGGTACTATTCTCATTTTAATATGAGGAAACTGAGTATTGGAGAGGTTAATAGATTACCGAGGTTGCAGAATTTGGAAACTGAATTTGAACTTGCAACCTATCTATGCTCTTTCTGCTCTCCCAAGCTATTTGCTAGAGAGTGGATGAATTCAAGTAACTTTCAGTTTTCCATTCCAAGCAGCCTTTACCAGAATCATCTTTCATGCCAGCCCTGTTCGCCTCTCCCTCTTGAGCTGTGCTAAAGAGGAATTAGAGGGGTTCTTTTTCTATGTGTCAGACATTGTGCTAGGCTCTGAGAACTTAGAAATAAAAACAAGTATGCAATCTGAGCTCATGGAGCTTTTGGTCTTTCTGTGGATTAGACTTTTCACACAGCAAACCTTTATTGAGCATATTTGTTGAGCCAGGTATTGGGGTAAGTGCTGTGTCCATAATAAAGTCAGAAAGATTTTAATCTATCTCTTTACAAAGCACGTTCATGGAAAGGTCACGGTGTTAGTAAGCTGTATTCCTTAGGTAATAGTAATATCTTCCAGTTATTTTTTTAATCATTTACAAAACATTTTAATATACACCATCTCAGTGGATCATTGAGGAAGGTATTGTTCCCATTTACATATAGGAAATCAGGCTCAGATTAGTTAAATTACACCAACTGGGACTCACACTGAGAGCTGTAACGTAAAATATTCGGGTGCTTACTCTCTGTCCAGTACTGTACTACGTGCTTTTTGGGTAACCATGTATTTATTTTTGGAGGAAGGGCTCCTGCGCAGGATACTAACAAGCATAAAGTATCTGAGTAGAGGTTTCTTTTAAAGAGGGTCTTATACACATATGTTTGAAATGCCTGTTTACCAGAAATAGGCTATGTTTTTAGGCTCCAACCCCGTACTTCCAAAAAGAGATTTTAAAAATGTGAAACCACATGAATTAATGGCTTGGGAAATTGTACTTTAGTAAATCTTAATTAAGCACCAATATTCTGATTTTATAAATCAAAAGGATCTTTGACTCTAATTCAAGTCATCCTTTGACCACTGACGAGACTCTGGTCCCAGAAAAATTAAATGACTTGTCCAAAATCAATAGTTAAAAGCAGACTCCGGGACTAGAGCCTAGACTAGCTAAATCCTGGGTCACTACATCACTTTACCTCCCTGAATATTTAGTTATGTGATACTTTCAGTGACTAGAGTCTCTGGTCCAGCGGTAACTCCAGTTCCTGTTGATTCTTGTGTGGCTTGGTGCCAAGGAATTAGGATGTAGAGCCTGGGTAATCAAAGCAACAAATATTTATTCACAAGTCACTGCTCTGAGATGTAGTAATATAATTCTGTACATATATATGAATAGTGCTTTACTGTTCTCAAAATATCTCCACGTAGATCATCTGATTTAATCCTTGTAATAGCTGAAAAATGCAAGGTCAGTAGGACAGGCACTATCTTCCTTTTTAGAAAGAAAAGGGAAGTTCAGTGTGTTGATTAGCTTGCTCATAAGCAATAAGTGTGCTAGTAAGTGGTATAGTTAAGGGCTAGAAACACTCTGGGCTCTGATAGCATAAAATGTTATGAACTTATAGGTCAGGGCCAATGAAAAAACCCTGCAAATAGTTACTAGTCATTTATTTTCGACTTTGATATATCCTGCGGTGGCATTTCCTCTGCCGTGACAATGGACTAGTTGGAATGTGCCAAACTGAGGGTCTTAAAGGAGCACCTGGTGCTAACAGCTTTTAGAATCCAAATATTTCACATGTAATACTTTTTATACATTTTCTTTAGAATAAAGCAGAAATTAAAAAACTAAACAGCTTGGTCTAGTCGCTACAGCTCCAGAACTGGAGTTCAGAGAATTTCGCTAATTCAAGATACAAACTGTCACTCAACAACCACTGTGCCACTATGTGAGGCTACTCTCTCAATCTCTCTTAAGCCATGGTGTCCTCAGCTGTAAAATAAAGGGACTGATCCAGATAGAATCTTGGTTCTCTCTCAGTTCTAAAATTTTGTGATTCTAAGGACAACAACAAAACCACATTTGAACACGCTCATTCTTGAGACAAATCTGTTAATGAGAGTCAGGTTGTACATATCAATGTGTGCAAATCAAAATATCAATATGATACATGCAAATCATTGCTTGGGCATACCTGCAAGGATTCTGATTCAGTTGATCTGTGGTGAGGCCTGGGTATTGGTAGTTTTAAAAGCTTCCTGGCTGATTCAAATGAACAGCCAGGGTTGAGAACCACTGGACTAATATTCTGGTAGAATATCCACCACTAAACTAATTTTTTGCTAGACTACCAAACTTAGGTGCACGTGACTCACTAATTAGTCTTTGAGAAATCAGAAAAATATAGCAAGGTAAAAGTTATCTTAATTTCATTTTCTATCAAGAATGAAGTCTCCCTTTTGTAGCAAAGTTAATTAACATGATTTGTACCTTTAACAAATATTTGGTGCTCATTGGAGCACAGCATTGTCTTAGGTACCATAAAAAAGAAAAACAGTAAAATCAATTGATCCTGTTCTTTGGGGATATAAAAAACATCCAGGCAATCAGCAAATCGTTTCTACTGATAGGTAGGAACAAATTAAATGTAAATATTATGCAAATCAAAGATAAACATTGATGGAAGAAGAGTAATCAGAGAAGCCTTCTTGGAGGAGGAGAACTATATAGAGAATAGTACAGAGAGCTTCGAGGGCTAGCAGATAGGGAGAAATGCCAGGAGAGAAGTTCAGGAGGCCAAAACTAATGAAACACTTGTTGAGGAATAATAACCAACTTGGTTGAATTTGAAAGCCAGCAAGGGAGATTTCCTTAGAGGTCAATTGGTCAGCGGGATAAGGAAAAATTAAATCTGAGAGCCATTTTATTATCACTTTTGACTCTATAACCAGCCAATCCAACTTGAGCTTACAACATGTTACAGTCCTAAAAACTATCTCACAATACCATACGACACAAATAGAACTGGGAGACAGAAAAGGGTCTGTTGCCGACTGGTGTCAAACCCTTGTGCACGTTATTTTAATTTCTCAGGATCTTATTTATAAAATTAGAGTTTAATTAGATGACTTCAGAGCTTTTTTTTTTTAACTCTTAGAAATTTATGACTACTTGATCCAGGCTTTCAGCACCTTTATGAGGTTCCTCCACAGTATTCCAATTGCTAAAATTGAGAACATGCTGTTAGTCCTTGGCAAATGTACCTATAGTTGTTCAATACTGATTGACTATCCACAGTGGGGCTCTCAAATTAAGCACACAAAATGGGCGCTGCCCTTTAGGAGTTTTTATTTATCCAAGAGCTGGAATGTGGGTCAGACCTATTTGCATCTCGCTGGCTTGGAATCCCATCCAAACACCTCTTGGGAAAACCCAACGCTTTGGGTGGCAATGCTGTAATGTGGCGAAAGAAGTTGGACTGGGAATTGGAAAACCTGGTTTTTAGTCCAAACTCACTGTGTGAGTCTCAGAAGCCCATCATTTGTCAAATTCCTTAAAACCCTTCTGGCAACCAGTTTTTTGCATCTCAGAGGAAGACTTGAAAGCCAAAGGACTCTACTTGCTCTCTTTGAGCATTGATTTTCTCAACTGTGATGAACATAATATCTACTTTGCAGGATGTCTTTAGGGTTAAAGAAGATGGCTGTCAGAGTGGCCAGCACAGCAGACCTGGCATGGAATAGCCACTCAAATGTTAGCTGAACTGGAATACAAAATGCAACCTCCCTCACAATGATGTTGGAAGATGTGGGGATAAAGGTCATGTTATTCCTATCGATGCACAAATGCTTGAGTTTTGTTGTTGCTGATGTTGTTTTTAAGAACAGGAAAGTAATTCCAACACACCGCTTTGATCTTTAAACCTTGAAGTTAATGTCTTTAACACTGACACGCTTTGACATAAGACAATTTGGGGATAGCGACTGTCATATATGTGTGTATGTAAGTAAGGAGCCTAAAACACTACACACACACACACACACCATATCAATGTCTTTGCAATTAAGCTTTTGAGATTCACATGTCAGAGGAAATACATTCTCACAGCCCTTCTTCCCGTCACTTCCTTTTTAGCTCTGTATGCAGTAAAGCATTAATTTACTTACCAACATTTGACTAAACTCTTAAGGTTCAACCCTAGGAGGAGGTGGCAGTGGACAAAGGATTATTGTCATTCATCATCAACACACTTTAGTCTTCCCCTCCAGTTGCCTATGAAGGATTAGCATTTCCCTGAAAGGAGGAGGACAGAATAAATTGCATCTCCCGCCAAAGAACTGCCGGCTCCTTTCAGCTGGGGGCACGTACCGGGAGCTTTTCCCATATTAGTCAGCTCTATTGCAACTTTTGGGCAGTGCCTGCATCTGACTGTCATGGGTTTCAGGGTCAGTCAAAACAGAATTGTAGGGTTGTCGAGGTCAGAGGCCACTGCTGTCAAAGGGTAGTGACCTGAACAGCAAGAGGGAGCCAGCGCCCCCCCTCCACCCCCTCCAGTGACTTCATTCTAGTGAATACTTGGCTCATTGCACCTCCCCTGCAGAGCTTTTTTTTGACCTAGTAATAAAAATCCTCCTGTGACCTGGTATTTTTTTTTACATTATTATTTTCTTTTGTTCCTGTTTCTCTATAGAATGACCAAGTCTTGGTCCTTGATAACATATTGGTTTGTATGTACCCTGGGAAGTGATGGAGGGAAAACTGGTCTGCTGTTAACTTACAGTGAGTGGATGCCACCTCAGGTGCAGCTTACAATCTGCCTTCATTTAGCACACAAAACTTTCCCAAAACTTCTGAAACTCTCGTCAACCCCAGCAGATTCTCTTACCACGGTCAAGGTTGATTTAAAAACTGCAAAGCCGCTTAGGAGAGAGGAATGGGGGTGGGGTGGGGCGGAAACAAAAGTAGGAAGGAGGAAGAAGGCAGGGCGCTATAGCAGAAAGAGCACAGGCTCTGGGAGTGGGGCAACGTAGTTTCCACATCCCAGCTCTGCCATTACTGTGTATGACTCTGGCAGGGCACTAAACTGCTCAGAGCCTCTGTCTCTCCACCTGTAAAGAGAAATGATTATACCACTGACACTTCTCAAGGAGGTTTTGAGAAGTGGAGATGATGCCTCTGACGGGCCTGGCACGCAGCAGACCCCCAGAAACGGAAACCTCTATGGAGTGAGGCAGAGCTATTTCAGGAATGGACCATATGTCACTCAGTGTGAGATGAGGAAAGCGTGTCTCATTTAAAGCTTGTCCTTCTGTCTTGATTACATTTCAGTTCTTAAGAAGACATCTTGCAGTTTGTTTCCGAGAGGTGTAGCCCGGGCCAAGACATTTCGGATTCCATCTCTGGTGGGGGCATCGTTTGGCAGTTCTTTGAGAATTCACTCTTCTGAACTTCTTTCAGTGGCTTTCCCTTCTATCAGGAGACTATTTTAAATATCAAGGATCAGCACTGCAGCTGCTTCTGAGGCTGATGCTCTCACCCCTGCTGTCTCGGTCAGACCTCGTTATTTTTCGTAATAGCTCTTAAAACAACTGGTTTTAGCTCTGGAGGCATTTATGATGACAAACGGAGGAATAAAACTGGGGAGCCCTATTTCTCCCGCCCACCCTCTCTCTTCACCCACACTCTTTTCCTAGCAACAGCTCTTTTCTCAACTCTTGGGCCTACGTCTTCCGTCCCACCTACACCAGTAGCAGCAAAATATGGGGGTGAGAAGGCTGGAGTGGGGGGTGGTCGAGGTGCAGGAGGAGGAATGGGGGAAGAGCTTCAGGGAGGAGGCTGATGAAGCACAAAAGGTTCTGACCTCCTTGGAAGAAGAGGAAACCACAAGGGCTGGCTTAGCTTGGGAGGCTGCCAAGGAACTGAAGCAGAGAAGGGCCAGGTTAGGAGGGCAGGCGGCAGAGTGGTAGGGAGGTGGGCTGGGCTGAAGGACAAACAAAACAGTACAGTCAGGGAAAGGTTTGTCAGCTGTGGGGACACTGAACAGTGTGGATGACTGGCATCTGCCAGTCTGTAAAAAAGAAACTTGGGGTGCCTATTCGGGGAAGAGCAGTCCCTGGATCTTAGAACTTCAAGGTGGAAGCGGTGGTGTTTCTCAACCCTGGCTGCATATTAGAATCATCTGGGGAGCTTAAAAGGCTACCGATTCCTCATCACATTCCAGGTCAAGTATTGACTGTGGGTGGGTCCTACCTATCAGTATTTTTATAAAGTTGACAGAATAACTCTGACGGGCAGCCAGGGTTGAGAACTGCTGAAGTCCAGTCCTACTTAGAGCAGGAATGTCCCTTCTGTAACATCTCTGGTGGAACCAAGATTTAATCTCAGTTCTACCTCACTTTGAAGCCAGTAAGTACATCCACCTTTTTTCTTTTAAGCTTCCTATGATGATTATGTGCATACTTCAGACTCTTGACTAAATCTGAACTCTGAGCTTCAAGAGATCTACAGCTGCCCCTCCCTACACTCTTTCCCCTGTAATAAAGGGAGACTAGCCCCTTCCCATGATTTTTTAAAAAATCTTTCGATTCTGCCTTTAAGGGGTATGAGAAGCTGCGACAAATAGCCTGTTTGTTTTTGCTCTTTCCTTCTCCAGATTCACTTCAGACATTTTGATTGATGTCACTTTAAAGCAAATATTCAGGACAAGTCTGGAGGGAGGGGGAAATAGCAGGAGACTGCCATCCCCAGTGGAGTCATGTAAGAGAGGCTGGGGTTGGATACGAGGAAGAGGTGTTGCTTGGTGATGGTGGTGCAGGTATATGGGACTCAGCTCCTGGGCATGAACCGCAGCCCATTTCTTTAGCACCAGCTGGTGGAGCCGTCGCCTTCTCTCTCATTGCTGCCTTCCTGAATCACTGCCCAGCTGCCAGTCTGTTCTTTGTTTTCCCTAAGCTGTCCACCCTCCTCACCCAGATCTGCCCGCCCTGGTCCATCAGCACACAAACTATAATTCAGGATGTCACAGTCATAGAGGAGGTCCGCTCGAGGTCCAGTGGGGAGGTGACCCCTCCAAGGTCACATGGTGGCAAAGCCACGGCTCCCTTTCAGTTCTCTTTCCATGATTTCGGCCCCTCTCCTCAGTGAGGTTGGGTTCACTGGATGGCAGACAGTTTTGATTGGTCTGTAACTGGGTTGCTGTCTCCGAGGGGCCACAGATCCCCTTTCTTTCCAGACCTGGGCTATACTAGAGGCCTGACAAGGACACAGCAGGATGGGTGCCTGGGACGCCACAGGCCTGTGACGTGGGCGAGCCATCCTGGCTGCTGTTCATGACTTCAGCCAGCTTCAAGCTGGCCAAGTCCTTTTCAGAGAGAGTCCTGAAGAGGGCAGGGTCCCTTTATTGCCAAGACTCCTCTGTGCACCCTCTGACAAGCGGCTGGCCCCGCTCCCAGCTGCCGGCCTTGCCCATTCCCTTCCTGGTGGCTGGCTAGGGGCCACCAGAGGGAGAGAAGATGCAGCTGAGTCATGAGCTCACAGCAGCTGTTGTCTTCTTCTAATCAGATCCCTCTGTGTTCTGAAGTGGAAGCTTTAGAACAATTGGGAACATAAGCAGTATGCTAAACTCCCAAGACATGGGGACCTTGTGCTCTGGAGAGAGCGTCCAGTGGCCACTTGCCTCATCTGAAGCTGCCTCCTTCCTCCTACGGCACCGATGACTCCCGGTTCTCCGCTGTGCTGTGACGAGGAGGCCCTTATTCTCTCCTCTGCAGAGTTCCTCGAGCAACCGCTCTATTTTCTGGGATTCAGGCTCTTGTTGATTGTGACTATTTTTGCCTAAACATCTGTGCATTTAAAGAGCTTGTGGTTGTTACTTGTACATGGGTGGTGTTTATTCTGCGCTGCTGCTACCTGGCTAGAGAATTTGGCAATTGCTTAGTTTTTTGTGCTTAGTAGGTCGAAAGTCAGACTTACTACACCCATTCGTTTGTGGAGCACGAGCTTTGGATTGCAGGAGAGCAATAGGTCTGGTTATTCTCAGGCTTATTTTCAGTGACTAAATATGAAATTTTATTCGTCCTCTCCCTTATTTGCCTCATATAAAGCCAACTAATGGACCTTGGCTGAAAGAGCAAACTAATTTACCATCAGAGAGTGAAATCCAACATCTGCCTCCTTTTGGTAGAACAACAAAGCTAATTTTTTTAAAGGGGATGCTATGTAAAATGTATGATTTTAATCCTAAAATTAAAATTTCAGGTATAAGTAAGTTATGTAATAGCAAGTAAGAGCTTGGCTTTAAAAATAAATCTTTCAAAATGCAAATTGAGTTGTCAAATTCTCATGCCTTTTAGTTAAAATAGTCACTACTGCCATTTCTGGAAATCTGTGGCTCTGAATTTCTCATAGATCCTAGACTCTTAACATTTGGGCAAAACATTTAATCATTTTCCCTCTCGTGTCCTCACTTCCCAACCCTAGAATCAAAATGCAGTTTTGGAGAAGAATTTGTTGGTACTTACTAAGTATTTAGTACTGTTACTGTTCTTTTCCACAAGTTTATTGGCATTTAAAGCACTGTGCTTGAAATATCTTTACAACCAGTGATCATTAAAGCATAATGAACTAAGTACCAGGGGACCTCTTAATGATGCTGGTATTGAAGAATAATATTCCCTGCAAGAGCTGAAAGGCTCCTGCCCTTTGCTGCCGCTAGCCATCATGAAAACTTCAGGTAAATCCTTGTATGTAGAACTGGTTCCCTACATCAGGCTGTGGGTGCTGAATCGTCGTTTAAGGACTGCATGTGTGGCCTATCCACATTTTAATGATGACAAGATCACAGGGAGCTGGATAAGCACAACCACAGAAGACCACTTAGTTTTGTTTCGCCTACTTATACCCTAAGTATTCAGAATGTCATTTATATTACACACACACACAGGTCATTATCAAATACAAAATGAAGAAAGCAGGTCATTCCAATACTTTTTATTTGAGTGTGAAACCATTCATATCTTGCACAACTGTACAGATACAACTATTTCCATTTTAGCTGTAGACATGATTATCACACTGAGTGGTGTGATCAAATGTTTTATTTACAGAACAACTGCTAAAACATCCGATGTCATGTTTCCATTTATTTCTTACCCATAGGGTAATAGGTCCACCATAATTTCTTGGTGTCTTTTATAATACAGAAAGAAAACCTATGTTAATCTCTAACAAACCTCACAACTTGCTACAAATCTAACAGAAAAATGCCTACGAAAAGATTTTCCAAAAGTACAATACATTTTTGTTTCCCACATACACAGTATAGTATAGGTTCAAAGGCACAGCTTTGATTTTTTTCTATCAAAGTGTCGGAAATTATTATAGTCTTATGAAGGAACCATGAAAGTCATTTTCACACTTGGTGCTTGGTAAGTTAAAAGTTTGGTCCATTCAGATTCACAGAGTTAATATAGCAGAGCTGAGTATGATACTCAATGCCATAAATCCACATTCTCTCAGAACTTTAAAAACCCCTTTCCTGCCTTTTGCTGACACTAGCCATTGTGCAAACTTAGGACAAATACTTGCATGTAGAAGAACCGGTCCCCTACAAACCTCACTCGACTTAAGGCATACAGAACAGGCCTCTTCCTTCCCCCTAAACAGTGCTTACATTCCAAGGCAATGCAGGTACTGTGACAGACATAAGTGTAACGGGGAATCTAGAGTTTCCAGATACCTCCACTTAGCCCTGGTGCTCCAGGAAGCAGTGACGACACCACCAGGAAGAAGGGATGCTTAGGACATATCTGAGGGGGCTGTCTGTTGTACAGTAAGATGACAGCCAGATGGAGAGGTGAATGCTCTTGGTTAAATTATGTGCCCATCCAAAAGCACAAACCAGATTCCGTCTCTAGTATCCACCCTTCAAGACTAAAGAGCTTCTGTCAACAGGAAAATAGGTAATTTACTGGCAATGCTTGCCAACATAAAGTGAAGGCATGGAACAGAGGGAAAAGGGACAGGTAGGCCTGCCCGAGATAGTGCTCTATACAAACAGTCAAGTCTGGCTTGGCTACAGGAACCCAACCTCACTGACTTTTAGTGAGTCCCATTTCTGAACTAAAGTTTATCATCCCACACTGAATCCCAGCCTCATATTCATTAGGAAAATGGGCGCCTAGGAATAGTCCAGGAGTTATGATGTACTGAGATAAAATTCTTCTGGGGGGTGGGTGTTGAGTTTATTATTATTATTAATAATTATTATTAATATTAAATATGGATTTCTATGAAAGCAGTCACTTAGCCCATCCTGTGGAGGCCTCTCCGTTGATGTAAGCAAAGCCAGGAAAGTGTTGCATGTGCTCATACTCAGAATTCCTGCGCGTGGTCAGGGGTGTGTACATGTCACTAGAGTTTCCATACCTCGTGGAATGCACAGACGGGCTTGTGTAGCACGTGTTGGCTGTGGGCACCTCTGGCCATCGGGGGGTGACTGGGGTAGGATGCAGTCTGGGAGTACTGCTCATCAAACAAGGTTCCATCCGGGAAGTGGGGCTATTAAACGGGTACTTGTTGAGGGGAAAGAAATTCCACAAAGTTAAAATTAGCTTGAAGTTGCACATACACAATATCAGTCATGTTCACAGTTTAAGTTAAATTTCTTAAGACGCTGTTAATGAAAGTTGATGGGAAGTAATCAGTGAAATTCTGAAAGACTGACTCTTGGTCTAGGAAGTATATAACAGGAGAAATGCAAAGGATTTCACAGCCAGAGCTAGGCTGATAGTCACTCAACCAAAAATACTGACTTTTTGTGCTCTTAATCTGCAATATTTGGGGAAGTCAAACCCAAAAGAAGGAATAACCCCACTGGGAATACAGGAGAGAGGGGGAGAGAGAGAGAGAGATAGAGAGAGAGATAGAGAGAGAGAGAGAGAGAGAGAGAGAGAGAGAGGGAGAGAGGGAGTGTGTGTGTGTGTGTGTGTGTACAGGAGGAACAGCATGTCCAAATAGACACGGATATATGGATGGATGGTTTTGAGCTTTATCATTTTAGGAGATGTGATAGGTCCCACTCCATCAACCCAAGAGAACAATACTGCCAAGAAAAACACAATGACATCATTAAAAATAGCATTTTACAGTTGAATTCAATTATGAACTGCAACCTAAAAGCAGGCTTTTGAAGAGGAAGCAAGTCAACAGCTTCAAAGGTTATTATTAGTGCCTATCATTCAGAGAACATCTCTCTTTTTGGTTCACATTCACTGGAGTCCTAGAAGATATACAAGCAGGAAATGGTAAATTATTGGGCTTGGTGTGAACGTGGAAGAAGGAGTCAAGATAAGCCAAATGGGAGGGGAGGTGCTTTTGTGCAGGCCAGGAAAACAGGTGTTAATAGCTACAAGAAGAAGGGAAGCTGTTCTGGAAAGAATCGGGAATAAGAGGAGTGCCCCTGAAGTGCTGCTTCTTTTACATTCTTTTCAGTTACCGAGACAGCTATGCAAATAAGCCGCTTTTAGTACAATCAGAGGGGAGGAAGGGGAGGAGCTCTGGGCTCCCTTTGCGAGCTCGGGGTCTGCAGGCCAGGCAGCACAAAGATTTCCTTGCTGTGCTATGGGCCACCCCAGCAAGAGCAGGAGCCAGTCAACAAGGGTGGCAAGGGCAACGAGTAGGGAGAGCGCCTATATGTGCTAATGTCGGAATTCTTCTGCTCCCCATCTGTCTTCCCTGACAGTTGGAGAGTGGAGCCCTGAGGGATTCGGTGGGAAGCTGCCCCCTGTGAAGGAGACAGACAGGCTGAAGCCTAGACAGCCAGGAGAAGGGGTTATGACAACAGTGGTGCCCCCTGTAGTCGAGCGGGCCAGAGGGGAACTGTTCTGCGTCTTTGAGTGGGAGCCCGAGGGGCAGCAGGGGAAGGCTGTTAGGCCCAAAGCATGCGAAGAGAACCAGCTATTCACAGGTCAAGGAGGAGGGCGCCAAGTTCTAGTAGTGAGGGTTTTGTCCTACCTAGGACAGACAACACGCCTTGCGCAGTCAGAAGAACAGGTAGGCAAGAGGGAGAAGCGCGTAGCTGGTATCTGGGAGCTGGGGGGACAAGGCACCAAGGGGTGTTGCCAAGGAGACCAGGGAGAGCGCACGGAGCCTTTCATAATCCCCAAATCAGTTGCGTGGACGGCAGCCACGGTGGACCCTCAGGCCTGGGCGGTGGGATTCTAGCCTAGACCCATTCTAAACCCCAAAGAGACCGTACTGAGATTGGGCCCTGCCCAAGATATCAAGATCCCGGGTGTTAAATCGGTAATATTAAGAAGTATTATTACAAAATGGTCTCTAATTTTTTCCAAAAGGCGGCTTCCCCCTCCTGACAGTCTCTCAGGTAAGCTCCCCGGATGCGTGTCCCTTCCCTGGCACAGAGGCCTCCTCTCTGGTCCTCTGGCCTGCCCAGCTGGTTCCCACCTCAGAGAATTTTGTCCCACATGTTGCCTCTGCCTAGAACACTTCTTCCCCACCCCTACCCCCAAGCTCCTTCCATGCTTGCCTTTTCATCATTCTTCAGACCTCAGCTCAAACGTCACCTCTTCAGAGAGACGTTTCTGGACATCCTCTCTCTCCAAGCTAAGTGCCTCACCCCCCATCTCTCAGGTCGGGATCTTAGCATCCTGCTTGTCAGCTGTCTCCTTCCACTGGCTTATATTCCTAAGCTCCTGGTGGGGCTTTGTCATGTTCTCTACCATATGCACAACATCTGAAATGATGCCTGGCACCTAGCAGGTGCTACATAAGTTATCTGGTGAATGAACACCAGAACGTTACCGCTAGAAAGAACGTTAGGGATCATATAATCCAAGCCCACGTTGTACAGATGTACAGAAAACTAGGATCCATAAAGTGAGGCGCCACATGGCAAGCTAGTGGGAGAGCTGGCAGAAAAGCCCGGTCCTGAGCTCGTAACTTTCCTCCACATCAATCTGACTGGCCCAAACGAGGCATGACCCACCACAACTGAACTGCAGAGAATTCAGAGAGGAAGACACTCCTTTCCTGGAACACAGGCCATTAAACTTGAATCTGTCACTCTTCCTTTAAGCTCCCCCCTCTCCTACAGACCACAGGGTCTTACAACCCTGACCAAGCCTCAGTTTGATGCTTCTGACAGAGTCCTACTTGCCTGGCTTGTGTAGGTACCATGTCACCGTGTGGACTTGGAGGCTCCTCCCCACAGAACCCAAGAGAGCGTGTCTTTTGTGCCGAATCAAGGACCCTAGATGCAGCTGTGCCCAGGGGTTGTGTCACAGGCTCAAAAGAGTAATTGCCTGGAAATGAGACTGGCTCAAAATATCTCCAATGTGACAATAAAATTCTGTTACCACAGAATCCGGCCTGGAAAATTCTGTCCCGTTAGGTCAGCTAATTGCAAATGAGTCAGTGACTCGTCTTCCCCGTGGTGAAGAGACCATTGAGAGCTGAGAGGCTGGAGTGCCGCTGCCCGGCCTGGCCATTAAAGCCGCCAGTGAGGCCTCTCTTTAGTCTGGCGGGAGCACCCGCCTCACCTTTCACACTTCACATCCGGGTTCACGCAGGCTCCTCGGGCCCGCTGGGCACAAACCCTGGGGTCCTGAGAGCTCTGCTCCAGATAAAGGCACTTTTTGTTGAGGGCCCCTAACCAGAAGTTAGCCTTTTCTAGGTCAAATCCCACACTGTTGCTACTGATGTGAAAATGGAGATGAGTCACCAGTCCCCACCCCGTGAGAGGTGTGCAAGGGGTGTCTGTGGGCACGTGTAGGTGCACGTGTGTGTGCACAAGTGGGCAAAGGTTCCCTCAAGGGGCCGTGACGTGAGTCCATCTCAGCTGAGACTGACCCCGGGCCTCTCTGGAACCATTTTAGAAAGTGCTATTTTGAGAAGTGACTACTCACACCGAGGGCTGACTTTCCTGCACTTGGAGAGGGAAGAATGAGCCCTTTATCCCTGACCCTCGCCAAATGGACTGCTACTTGAGCACGGGTGAAAGGTGGCCCCCGTCGGGCGCACAAACTGTTTTCCTATGAAAGGCGGCTCTCACTGACCAAAGTTCTGCCAACAGGCACCCCCCACCCAGGACATAGCTCCCCCAAGACTGTGCCAGACGGTCCACATCTGCTGAGCTCTTCAGGTCAGGATTAATTGAGTTAATACATGTGAAACACTTCGAGCTTCCACACAGTAAGTTTTCAAAACGTGGTAACTATTATGGATATTCGTCTTCTTCAAGTCATAGCATCATGGTCCACTAATGAAAGGAAGAGCCTTAGTGACTGACCACCTGGTCCTACCTCTCACTTTACAGATGAGGGAACTGAGGGCAAGAGAGGGGAAGTGATCTACGTGAGGTCACACAGCAACTTACTACCAGAGTAAGGATCCATTCATCCCTTCATTCATTGATGAGTATGTCCTGAGGACCCACCAAGGGCCAGGTCTGTTCTGGGTCCTGGGAATAAGATGGTCAGAAAAAAAGGACCTGGTCCCTGCCTTCACAGAGCTAGTAGAGTTGAGGAAGACAGAAATTAATTCTATAATTAAGAAAATATAATAACAGTGGTGTTACAAAGGAGAATGATGAAAATATCCACACAGAGTGTTAACTATGAGCTAGGCCCTGTTCTAACCTTTATTAACTCACTCAAACCTCACAACAACCCTATGAAATAGGTACTAGAATTATCTCCATTTTTCAGATGAGGAGACTGAGGCACAGAGCTTATCAGAGGCAGAGCTGAGATTTGAACTCAGGAAGCCTGGCTCTACAGTCAGAGATTTTATACCACTATGGTGGGCTGCTTTTATTCCCTTCGGCCCAGGATGCTATCCCAAAGTGGAGCACGCTAAGCAAACTTTGTAGCAGTCACTGGGCCACTGAGATCGAGGACCCACTGGCCCTGGGCTGGTCCACTGGAGTTGCCGTGAGAGCTGCGTGACCGGCTGGCAAGGCTGGGCCTTGGCCATACAGACGAGAAATGCGCAACAACTTTCTGGTCCACCCTAAGTGTCTTTCTGGCCAGTTTGCTTCTGGTTGATCAAATGGCTTTTAAGCTCAAGGGCCCACTTCACATTCATGGCTGCTGACAGGGTAGAGGTTCCATGAATGTGTGTTGAATGAGGCTCAGAAATACTTTGTGGCCATGTGTTTGGTTTGTTTTCTCTTTCTGGTTGGGCATGAGAATGGGGAACCTGGGAAAGGGCAGCTGATACCATCCCTTGTTCACTTATTTTGGTGTGGACAAGTGCAGCATAGCTGCAAGAAGGGTGTTTTTCTGAAATAATTCAAACCTTACCCTGTGCAACCTGATTCATCTGGACTCACTAATTGAGAAATTACGAGGATTCAAACAGGACTGGAGGTTTACCTTTGTAGTACCCATGAAGAAAGCATGTCTTGTATAAATGAGTAGTATAAACAAGGGCACACAATGCCCTATTTCAAAAAACAAATGACTTCACGTTATTTTGTGTATATAAATGCTGGGATGTCTGCGATTACTGAACTTCACAGAAGTGTTGTATCCATTCTTTAAGGCAAACCTGGTAGGCATTTACTTGCAGAAGTTAGTTTCTTGTGCTAATGACCAACTGCATTCTTTAACCATATTCTATGGTTGTGATTCTTCTTCCATTCAGACTAATCTTTTCCCCACTGAGTCTGATGTAATGAAGTGTGATATTCAGTATTCAGGAGTAGAACGGCTTGACCTCTGCTCTGGAAAGCTAAAACTAATTAACCCTGCAGTGGATTTTCCCCTATGTGCTCAACCTTAAACCAAAGTGCCAGGAAAGGAAAGAAACACAGTATCTTGGGTGTGTGATTCTTCTCTTTGGGAACTTGAAACTTATTAAGAACAGCTGCAGTAACCTCTCCAATTTACCTCCCACCCTCCAAAACACACACCATGTAGTGTTCAGTGCCACCGGCCTGGGGTTGAGATTTGGAGAATTTGCCTTTGAGTCCGCTTTGTCACTTACTGGATGCATGACCTGGGGCAAATTACATTCTGAGGTTTTCCTCGTCTTTAACACCTGGAGAAAATGCCTTCTTCCTGAGGTTGCTCTGAGAATTAAGTGAGCCTCTGTATTTGAAAGTGCCTAAAACAGTGCTTGACCCATAAATGTTAATGAAAAACAAAACGAAGGATTGTCTTTAGACAGTACCCTCCCCAGGAGCAGTGCTGATCTCAGCCTTCTAACCCTAACCCTAACCCATCGACCTGGGCAGAGATGTTATATAACTAATGGCTCCCCACCCCACTTTACAAATGGAGACGAAGGCATTAAGCACCAAGTGGAGGGCATGAGCGGGTGGTGGGGGTCAGAGGTCGTGAAATGACCTTGCCTGAGAGCCACAGGACACAGTGGTGACGAGGCTGCAGGACCTTTTCACCTCCCACACCTAGTCTGGGTTCAGCGGGCTCCTCCACAGGCGTTCGTTTAGTCCTCAGCCCTTCGATTAGGACCAGCGATTAAATGATAATGCTCCAGCTGGGGACCGTTGTGGTTTCCAGGGTGGATGCTTCGACCTCTTTGATCACCAGGGACCGCGCGGTCCTTTAGGAGCCTTTGGCTTCTTTTTGTAGCAAAAGGCTTTAAAAATAACACCCCAGAAAAACCAGCCCCAGAAATTTCATGAGGAGGAATGAGGGAGTGAAGAAAGAGGGAAGGTAATGCCAGGAGCTGTGGCTGGGATTTTCGCTTGATCTTGCCAGTGTCTCCTTACTGGAGCCGAAGCTCTCCCAAAGCAGGCACGCTTCCGTCTCATTCTCCCCGTATTCTCAGAGGCTAAGCAGTGCTTGCCGCATAGTGGGCACTTGACAGTCGTGGGAGAGCGACTGAATGAATGAATGAGTGGGCTGCTTAGACTGTGTGTGACCCAGTCTATGGCAGCAGCTCTAAGTCATTTAGGGGGTCACCGTGGGGGAGCACAGACTCTGCTCCCAAGAGAAGCAGTACCTAGGGAACAGGCCTCTCTGTGTGACGCAGTTGGGACCTATAATGAATGCCCCAGGTGATGATTTAGAGGAATCCACTTCTTGGCTTGTCTGGGGATTATACCAGGGCTCCCCCTGGTACTGCCGATGGAAATCAAAACAGACGCCTGTTTGCCCTGAGTGCCCGTGGACCGTGGGTACACTCTGGTCGGTGCCCCCCACCCCCACCCCAAGAGGCAGGTCTGTGCTGACAGCTGATGTAACCGCAGCCTGCATCCCAGCTCACGTCCTGCCACCTCTGTTCTGGACTCCTGCAAGTGCTTCCTGGCAGCGCTCCCTGTTCTGCCAGGCCCCTTCCTCTCTGCTTCATTGTCCTTTGGCCCTTGCTGCAGGAGCTCTTTCCTAAGCATAGCTCTCATCTTGCCTCCCAAACCTGCCGCCCTGCCTGCCACACACCACAGTTGTTTATGCTGCCCCACCTCCTGTTCACTCCTCTGTTCAATAAACAGTGGATGCCCTCTATGAGAGGTGACAGAGGCTGGTGCTTAAGAGCCTGGGCAGCCAGGGTCACACTGCCTGGGTTCAAGTCCTCGGGCAAGTTATTCTTGCTTCCTTTCTGCAAGGGTTACCGTGGAGGTGTGGAAAGTGCTCGGCACTATGCTTGGCACGGGACAGCATTCAGTAAAAGCTAGCTGTTCTTTTTGATGGGTGCTGTGACCCGGAGATCCTAGACTTAATTTCTGCCTTCAGGGAGCTCTGGGGTCTCCTGTGGGTGTCAGGAAGGTCAGTGATGAGAAGTATGCCAACAGAAGAAAGCCCAATGCACCATGTGAGTACAGAGGAGTGGCACCGAATACGGTCCTGGAGGAAGGACAAGGGCAGTGTCAGCAAGTGCCGCACGGACAGTAGGATGCTCGTCCTGAACAGCAAGCAGAAGAGGTTGAAGAAGAGAATCCCAGCCCGAGGCAACAGTATCTGAGAAGACCTGGGGGAACTGCACGTGGGCTGGCATGGTTGGGGCAAAGGTGGGGTATGGCTGGTAGGCCAGAAAGGCAGGCAGAGCCCAGATGATCATGAGTCTTGAGAGAGTTGAACTTGACTTTGAAAGCGATGACATGCAAAAGAGGGACAGTGCAAAAGAGGGACAGTGTTATCGCCAGTTGGCTTTTTTTCCCCAAAAGATTCCTCCAGCTACAGTATTGGGGATGGACCAGAGATGGGGCAAGTTCAGTGGCATGGCAACAGATGGGAAGGCTTTTGTCATCATCCAGGTTGGATAAAGACCTGGTCTGAGGCAAGGACAGGGAGCGTGCAGAGACAACGAGGATGCAGAATTGGATGGAACTGGTGACCAGTTGTGTTTGGGGCCCAGTGCACAGGAACACGTCTGAGACAAGTGGAGCACCCAACACTGGTGCGACAGGTGCAGCCACTATCCCCACTCACCAAGGCCACAGAGGAGCAATGTGGTTTGTTAGACAGTGAAGAGCCAAAGGCCTGAGAATGATCTGATAAGGGTCCATTTCAGGAGGACTCTTCTGGTAAGGTTGTGTGTTTGGGCTGGACTGAAAAGGAACAGATGTGAAACTAAGAGACCAGTCAGGATGATGCTGGCATGACAGTCCTGACAGGACTCCATGAGGGTCTGACTGCACCAGGAGTGGGTGGTGGGAGAGGACACAAAAGATTCAGTCTGAGAGTGGCTGCCCGAAAAAAAGGACAACAGACATTGCAGCTGCTTGGCTCCTGGGAGAGAGGTCAAAGGGAGGACAGAACTAAAGACATGTGGTTGGCACCCATGTATGTGAAAGCAAGTAGGGGTGAACTCTGGCTGAGCACCCACTGTGGGCAGCCACTGGAGGGAAGAGATGGCACTGAGGAAAAGACCGTCCTTTCCTTGGAGACACACAGTATGCAGAAAGTGCTTATTAATTGTGTTGAATTGACTAGACCTGGCACCGTGCACACCAAGGCCTGGACAAGTGGGGCCACCGACTCACCTGTGCAGAGCTCCTGTGGTATGGGGAGTAGTGGAGCGGTCCCGAGATGGCTGTGTCGTGCGGGAGGGCCGGGTACTGGCTCTGCATTGGGGCAGGATGCTGGTTGCCATAGCTCCCGTAGTTATAGCTTCCTGTGTATCTAAAACGCATTAGGCACATTGAATATTGTGAGTAACAGCAGGGAGAACAAATCAGTTTGACACCTTTAAAAATCAACCTCATCTACTTTTGTTCCTTTTTGTTCTTTTCTTCCTTTTTGTTTTCCATTTTTCTTCTTTCTGTTTCCTACCATCTCCACTCTGCGGCTTTGTTGTGATAGTTTTAAACTCCCAGGTGGGTTTTGCTCCTCCCCTCAGCATACCTCCCTCACCACCGGGCGGCGGATGCGCAGGGAATGAAAACTAGCCCTGAGCAAAACATCATTAGTGATGGAAACCTCTTCTCCTGTTGTGGTAAAAAGCCCCATATTATAGCCTGAAGTCAAATAGGAAAAAAAGAAGAAATTACTTTGGGACTTCTGTTTTTGTACTGTTCAGGCCTTTGCTTTCCCATGTTTCTGGTGCAGGGGGGAAACACCACGGCCAACCAGGTGTCAGCCTCCGGTTCTAAGCCTGGCTCCACCACTTCCCAGCTGTGGGACCTTGGGCTACTCGCACCCTTGTTTCTCACATCTGTACTAAAAATGCCGCACATGACCCCGAGGGTCACTTTCTATTATAAAATAGTCTTGTGGAAACATAGGATACTATTACCACTATTCTTAATAACATCTTTACAGCAAAGACGCTGACATATGACCATGCAGGTGTCTGTTGTGCCATTTCTGCAGAGTCGGAAGCTCTCTGAAACAATTTCGAAGTCTATTTTAAATGTGTGGGGAAATACTCTAGGAGGCCCCGTGAGGAAATGGTGGCTGCCCCACTGATGGGTCAGGGGCACCTGAGCCTATGGAATTAACTTCAAGTATGCCCACAGCCAGGCCTCAGGCTACCACGTGGAAGGGACCTGAGCGGTCCTCCTCCGTCCCCTCCTGTATCCCCCAGAGCTGGTCTGTTGGAACCTGGCTTGTGAGGCTTACTGTACCTACATGGCAGAGTCTCGTGAGAAGAAGGGCCCTTTTTAACATCATAAGTGTTTTTCAGATAACCGCACATTAGACACTGTGTGAGGAATGTCTTTTAATAAAGACAATGCAAAGTGGCAAAAAGCTGTTACCCTTTTAAATGGATCTGTAGCTTATTCATCACAGTAACATCACTACAGATTAGGGGAAAAAATATGGGCAAAATCAATGATTTATTTATTCAGGGTCCAAAGCGCCACTGGAACCCAGGGGGATGCTCTGAACCCCATGAATGACTGCTGCCCTCCAGGGACCTCCAGCCTCGGGTGAGGAAGCCCTCCTCCTATCGAGTCATAAAAGACTTGGACTCACCATGAAGCTGTGTTATAAGGCTACAAAGTGCACGAGGACCATCCAGGGGAGCTGCGGAGAGGGAGTATTCAGTTTTCCTTCCTAAAGGAGGCAGACGCAGGCTCAGTCAGCCTGACCCTTACCAGCTGTGTGGCCTTGGGGAACTGGACTCGGTGCAGCCTCAATTTCCTCATCTGTCAAGCGGGGGTGACCCGCCTACCTCACCTGGTCATTGTGGGGACTGCATGAGACAGTTGTACAGGGGCAAGAGCACGCTGCGAACTCAACAGAGGGCGCAACCTTCCTGTCCTCAGAAAACCACTACCGAGTAAACCCTCCCCTTTCAAATCAGACGTAAAAGCAAGGCAACATCCCAGGAAAGTCACCTACCCGTGCTCGTCTCTGTGGGGATAAACTGGGATCCTGTGCGTGACCGAGGAGGAAGGTACGTGTGTACTCCTCATACAGGGCAGCTGTTGCGAGTTTTCAGCTGGAGACCCTGCCGCCGTTGTCACTGTGTATGTTAGAGACCACGTGTATGACTGCATCGCTCCTGCAGAGACAAACGAAGGTGCATCAGTCAGTAACAGTTCTCACACCCCCCAGTTCTTCCTTAGAATGCTAGTGGCTTCCCATTGCTCTTCAGCTGAAAGCCAAAATCTTTATAAAGCATGTGTCTTGGTCCTTGCTGATCTCACAAGAAGCATCCCCTACCCTCTGCCTTTGTGCTATCTGATCCAGCCACAATAGCTTTCTTTCACGTTTTCCAGAGTACCATGATTCCTGGCAACACAGGGCCTTGGCACATGCTGTTTCTGCTGCCTGGAATCCTCAGTTTTCCCTTAGTACCCACTCTTTCTTCATATCTCAATGCAAAGAAGCTGTCTCCTAACCCCAGACTAAGTCAGATCCCTTACTGCATGGTGGTGCCCACCACAATTTGTAATCTTACACCCATTAATGAATGTGATGGAATTAATGCCTAATTCCCCACACCAGACTGTAAGTTCCATGAGGGTAGGAGTCTTGTCTATTTTGCCCACCGTTAGGTCCCTGGTGCTTAGCGCAGAGACTGGTGGCCAAAAGATTTTCAATCAAAATTTTAAAAGGAAGAAAAGGGAAAGGGAAGACAGGAAGAAAGAAAAAGAGGGAGGGAAGGAGAGAGGACAAAAGAAAGCTCAGGGCGATGTAGCTCAGACGGGCTCCCCAAATAACTTCTCAGCACTCAACTAAACAGGTGTTAAGGATCCAACAAATTGCTTTAAGCAAAGATAAGTAGATTATTGGACTCTGCCTGCCCAGGTCTTTTTGAAGATTATTAGACAGTGACCTTAACGGTGACCTATTCCATACATATTATTAATTCCATTAATTTGCTTTATAATTGGATACCTTGAAAGTGCTAGGGACTGGGAAAAGAAACTGACAAAATTTAAAACCTTCAAGAGGCTTAGGAGCTTTATGAGATAGAATAAAAAATGGTAATTTAAGAAACCACTAATAGTGATAATAAAGTCATCAACTTAATTTCTGATAAATTTAGAATGCTGATATAATGGAAAGGATTAAACCTATTTTAAAAGGTAGCAGGAATAGGATTCAGCACCTCCTTGTAGGCACATGGAAGACTGAAGAACTGGTTAAGGGAGGTCATTTTTAAGGTGAACTAAAAGAGAAAACTTTGGTCCTCCAATCCTATACCTTCTACGCAGACCATGTTTAATCTTGAAATTCTTGTGGGAAGATAAAGGAAAGGTTTTCATTTAAAAGTGGAACTCTACCATAGTGTCTCTTTGCTCTGGGTCCTAATTCTGCCATGCACTCGCTGTAAGATCTTGAGCCAGCCTCTTAAATTTTATCTGCCTTTCTTTCATAATCTGTAAAATAGGGATAATTATGCCTATTATATCATGTAAGTCATATAAGTCATGTAAGTCATACCTTGTATGACTGTTGTGAGGATTAACTGAGATAATATATGTCAAAAAGCCTGGCACGTGGTAGGCTTTTAATGATATTCAAGCACTCTTCATTATGAATTCAGGTATTCTTACGTCAGACTTTCTTAAAATAGAAATTTCTTTATTTCCCATTTCAGATTCCAAGGAAGAAAAGACAAGTTTCTTGGGTCAGATTCTGTCACCAGGGGTGAAACGTTTGAATAGCAACAGTGATTTAACTAATTACAGCAAACTTCTAAACCCATGTTCTTCTGCAAAATCACAAATATCCTTATCCAGCAGTATGGCTAAAAGCACCCCTTCTTGGTTTGGATATCCACACCATTATTTTCCCCCCAAAGATAATGACTTTAGCAGGCTGTGTGCTAGGTGTCATTTATAATAAATGCAAGAAGACTAGAAGGAAAAAAAAAAACCCCAAAATGATCGTGTCTCAGAGGACTGGATTATGCCTGACTGCTCTCCTCTATATTTTGAACTTCATATGAAATTATATAACTGTTGTAATTTTTTAAAATACCCTTTTTTATTAAAACAGGTTATTGCTGAGGATGGTCTTAACATTTTTTCCATTTTGCTTATCTGTATTTTTATGTAAAGAATGTGTATTGCCTCTGTGAAAAGAAAAACATTATTAAAATGTATTAAACAAATTTCACAATTAGAAATGGAATTGGAGGGGGTGGGAAGTTTGGGAAAACAATGAACCAGCCACAGCAAGCAAGTAATTAACCCTTCAAGGCCCTGGGACCTCAGGAGAGCGCAGCGAGGTCAGTGGGTATTTTAAAAGGGGCAGTCGGGGAAGCCAAAGGATTTTCTTCCCCCAGCTCCGCAAGCAGTAGGAAGACACAGTGAGAATAGCCATCACCTGAGAGAATGCAGCACAAGTTACTTTTGTGTGAGTTCCTGGAGCACAGCAACGGTTCCTTATTCATCTCTGTATCCCCAACAGAGGGTTTGCCAAATAGTAGGTGTTCAGTAAATTTTTGTTCCATTGAATTTGTTGTTGAAGGAGTAAATGCTGCTAGAAATAGACGTTATCAAACAAAAAGCTAGTGGAACTCTCGGAAAAATGGGCTCCTGTGGTCTGGGAAACAAAACCCCTAAATGGCCATGTGCCAGCAACCTAACAGATCCACTCAGGCAGGCTTAAGCAGATTAACACCTACTGGCTTGGGTGAGAAACGCTCTCTGCCTGGGGAGCAGAAAAGAACACCCCTTGCATTCCCTTTCCTACCGGTGGGACCTCCAGTGAGGACTGCTGCTTCTTCGTTTTTAAGGAAACTAATAAAAGAAAATCTGTGCAGTTAATAGTTTGTGCTTAATTTTTAAGACAGCTCTAATGCTTTTTATTTGTTGGTAAAACAATAACAAACCTTCCATGTTTGTCTAATTCCCATCTTTCTCTTATTCTCCCCTCCCCATTCCCCCACGTCTAATTAAAAGTCTGAGAATAGTGGTGAAAGTCCCTGATCTCTGAGAATCCTCTAAAGATCCTATAGGATTTGAGAATCCTATAAAGTTGTTGTCCATGTTATAGTATTGAAACTGCTAGAGAGGAATATTTTCTTTCCTTCCCATCCCCAGTAAAACATTCTTCTTCCCTGAGTTTTTGTTGTTGGTGGTGTTTATTTTTCTTCTTTTCTTGAAAGGGGTGCCTCAGGACAGGGAGGATGCTTAGAATATAAGAGGCAATCAATAATGATTTGTTAAACAAGTGAATGAACGAATGATCATCCAATATAAACCAGTTCTCATACTAGTTTCTTTTTATATATTGACGCATTGGATCTTCACAATAATCCTTTTGAGGTAAGTAGTATTACCTCCTTTTTCAGGTGAGAAAGTTGAGGCCCAAAACTTGGTCAGGTAAGTGGCAGAGTTGGGATTTGAACCCAGATCTGCCCAACTCCATAACCTTTCCACAATAACAGTTGCTTCTCACACTTGCATGTGCGTTTGCATCGCTGGGGATTTTGTTAAAATGCAGATCTGATTCAGTGGGAGATTGGGAGTTGAGCCAGCGATTCGGCATGTATAACAAGCTTCTAAATGATGACGATGCTGTTGGTCCATGGAGTACGCTTTGAGTAGCAAGCCTCTGGGAAACACTGCCTCCTATCGTGCATCGTGTACGTTCAGGGCCATTACAGATCACAAGCTGTGAGACTCTGGTACAGACTTGTGAACATTTAAACTGCTTCCTAGCCTACCTGGCCATACCCTTCTGTCAGATTTTGGACTAAATCATTTGAACCTTTTCCCCACTAGGATTCTATGGACCATCACAGATGTTGCTCCGGTTTTGGGCCAGCCTAAGCCTTTCTTAGTACCTTCCTGAGAAATAAGCTCCTTTAAGTACGTCTAGATTCTAGAGCTGTCTTTCCCTATACATTAGCCAGTATAAATTTAAATTAACTAAAGTTAAATACAATTAAAAATTCAGCTCCTTAGTCACACTAACCACATTTCAAGTACTCAGTAGCCTCAAGTGGCTGGTATCTACTGTTTTGGACAGCTCAGATTCACAAAAAACAAAAAAACGTTTCCATCGTCACAGAAAGTTCCATTTGAACAGCTTTGTTTCGGAGTATTTGTTACTAAACAAACATTTCCTGTAACCTTCAAAACTGAGAAGAGAAAGAAGATTTTATATCTATCTCCACTCCCACTGGCTATCATCTATCCTAAAGGTGGCTGTGCTTAAGGAGAATATTTGCTGAAGCTGAAAACCTCATCTGTTTGAGTTACACTTTACCAACAGTTCCATGGCCAAACTCTGACTGACAAAACTGACCAGGGGCAGCAAATGCATCAGTTCCCAGAGAGATAAGCTGATATGGCATGACCTGGCCCCTGTCCACCTCTGCAGCTTCCTCTCCTGCACCCTCTCCCTCGTTTATATACATCAGTCAGTCCTCACTATGCCAGGCTCTTTTCTGCCTCAAGCCTGTACACATGCTGATCCCCACTACCTAAAATGATCTTTTCTTCTCCCCAGCCTTTATGTGGCTGGCCCCTTGTCATACTCCAGGTCTCAGATAAATGTCACGTCCTCAGAGAGGCCTCCTCTGACCACCATCTATGATGGGTCCCTATAGCACTTATGACCATTCAAAATTATATATTTACCTGGTGCTTTACTTCTGTACTGACTCTCTTACCCACTAGAATGTAAGGATCATGAGGACAGCAACTGCGCCTGTTTTTCTCGCTTGTGTACCCCAGGGCATGGCACAGATTAGACGTGGAATTACTTTTTGCGGAATGAATGAACAGATGAATGAATGAGCAAATCCAAAGGTTCCAACATGAAGCCAAGCCCCTGGTGGTGTGAAGTCAGGGGCAGATTAAACAATCTATTTTCAACCCCAGCTTTTATTTCCTAATTTCATTCCTTTGGAGAAAAGGAGGCAGCAGGGATGGACGAGGAGGAATTCGCTGGCAGGGACAACTCTGGGGCTCTGTGAGTGAGTCACTGCGGCTCTGTGGCGGGGCCGCAGTGTCCACCAACTCCCACTCACTTCAGCTGCCCTCAGAATAACTGAGCTTTTGTTACTTGGAAAGACTAGCCGCCAGTTATCTTTGTTACATCCTCAACTGATGCAGAGAAGACGCAGCTGGGCAGGCCAGATGTTCTACAGTTAGGGCTATTTATGAGAAATTTGCCTTTATATTTCTTTAGGCATCCTAGCATCTCAATGATTTAATTTGCTGGTTTTGTGTTGCAGGGAACCCATGGTGGGAAGTTGAAAACATAAGTTTAATAGTTAACTTTTATTGTCATTGCTGAAGGAGGGAATACTTAAAATGACATCATAAACGAGGTCTTAGAACCCTTCGGGGGCCTGACTTGCACAGAGTGGGATCTTAACGTTTTGCTTTAAAAGACATTAAAGAATTGCAGCCCAGTGTCCTGTGAAGTGGGTTGCTCTGTTTGGAACCACCTGCCATGCTCCTGAAGAGGAGGAGCACCAGTTTTCCTTAAGGAAAGCTAAGGGGCTTCTCTGGTGGCGCAGTGATTGAGAGTCCGCCTGCCGATGCAGGGGACACGGGTTCGTGCCCCGGTCTGGGGAGATCCCACAAGCCGCGGAGCGGCAGGGCCCGTGAGCCGTGGCCGCTGAGCCTGCGTGTCCGGAGCCTGTGCTCCGCAACGGGAGAGGCCACGGCAGTGAGAGGCCCGCATACCGCAAAAAAATAAAAATAAAAACAATTTAAAAAAAGAAAGCTAAGGTTTCTGAACTTGCTGGGCCAGGAGGAAGGTGGCAAGCCCACAACATTAGAAAAAAAAAGGATAAATGGGCCAGATTCTACCTTGTGGAAATCTGTTGAAATGGAACCTTTTACCCAGTCTCTTCTCATGGCATTGCCACAGACTCTGACATACCCAACCAAAACTGGCCATGCATCAGGTGGTTTGGGGTGCTCGATATGCCTTCCCTTTTCCCTCTGACTTTTCAAAACAATTAATAAATACCATCCTAAAACATATTTAGAAATACATACAGGTATGGACAGAGAACTAGATACAGATATAGATGGGTGGCTGTTTTCCTAGTGAGTCATAACTCATTCTCACACTACTTTGTATTCACTAGTCCTTGTGTCAAAGGTTCCCAAAAGGTTATGTGCAATGAATTAATTTTCTCTTTGTGCTCACCAGACAGACATAATACTGTTCTCTTTTTCACAGCTGAAAAATGGGGAAGTGTCCATCAACAGTGAGACACTGCTACATGGAAGAGCTGCAGATACCTGATTGGCCCTGACTCTCAATGAGCTAAACTTGATGACACGTATATCATCTGAGCAATGATATTCAGAGTCCTAGAAGCCCAACAAAGTCACTAGATCACATAAAATTTCATTTAAGGCGTTAATAAGCTGTTTCAGCCAAGAGTTGTTTTGTTTTGTTTAATTTTCTCTACTACTTCTTCATTTCTTGCTTCCTGACTTGGGTCCTTTTAAAAAAATTGGTTTTGCTTTTTTTTTTTTTTTTTTTTTTAATTGTTAACCACTTTAGATACTTCTTGGAAAGTAATGGTATACAAATCAAGCAGTAATTTAAAGATGGAAATAAAAATTAGCTGGTCACGAAAACCATATGCTGAGTTAACCTAAAAAAAAAAAACATGGCAAATGCATTTTATAAAATTTATAATAATTGTTCTCCAATTTACAACATTATTCAATAAAAAACTGCACAAATTCCCAAACTTAAGAAGCCTACTATAATAGATTTCCTAAGATTTAGGTGTATATCATGGATAATTTGTGCTTTATATTGTAATAGCTATAAAACCATACATGTTGTTAGGAAATTATGTTTATGTTCCCTCCAAGACCATGACCCACAATGCATGCCAAGGTCCAGTCCAATTTAGCAATGGAGTATTTCAAAAGTGGTACTTGAGAAAAATATTACAGATAGTTTTATACAGGATAACATTTTTAATGCCCCCTGGAGATATCTGAGAACAAAGCTGGAATGTGCCAAAATCTTCAAAGGCTACACTCATCTGAAGAGAACCTGTTTCACATTCGTATTTCTAAGAAGCTACTTTTACGACTCCTGAACACATTGCACAGAAATCTCTGTACACATTTATGATATTCCTGTGCCTCTGACTATCACACCTGCCATAGCGTGAGGCCTCCAAATTGCTACAAAGAAAGCCAGCAGCAGGCTCACTAGCTGGCTGAGAATGATCATGAGATCCTAGAAATCTTTCCTTCACACTCCTCCTTCCCCTTATTTCCTTAGTGTCCTCTTGTTTGATCTGTTGCTACACTGGAAGAAAGGTTCCACTCAAATTGTTTCTGCTTCATAATGCAGAACTGTTTCATTTGCATTATTTCCCTGTTTATTTTAGAAGTAAGGATGTTATCACTGACTGACTGACATGTGTGTCTCCTGGGCGGTGGTGGGAGTACGTGGGCAGGATTATTCAGGTTAGTGGCTCCTAGCTGCTCTCACTGCCCTTCCTTCCTTAGTGAGGCAGGAGACCCCCAACTCCAGTCTCCGATGGACCCCTGAGCAGCTGCAGAGCTGTGAACAGTGCTTAAGTTCTTTTCCCTTTTTATTTTCAGCGAAAAACGTCGTTCTGTACTTTTCTTCTGGAGCCTTCTAAACAGGAACTACAACAACCCACTAGGGAGAGAACATGGGAGGGAGGTGGGAGGCGGTCAAGTTCTTTCTGCTCCAAGTAGAAAACTAAATGCGATTTGAAGTGCATCTATGTAAACAAATGCAGGGATGCTCACATCTGAATTTCCACAGAAGAGGAAGACTCTCCAGCTGTGGACCCAAAGTGAAATCATCACTCCATCTAATGCCAGTTGTTGACAACCCTGCTTTTTTTCATCACCGCTCTGAAGAACCCAGTCTCCTGAGCTGTCTCTGACAAAGGGCCACTGGGTTTGTTGGCACGTTTCTGCCCCTGGCAACGTGCAAAAGAGGGCAGGCACCTTATAGGCTCTTAAACATCTGTTCATTCCCTCTCTGAGTAGCTCTGGTTCTGGAAACTTTAGTGAAAGAATTAATCAAAAGACTCCTGGAAAATGACATGCTCTCTTGCCTCCAGGCCTCTGTACTACTTACTTCCTCTGCTTGGAATACCTTTTCTCTATTATTTGGCCCCCAACCAGACCATCCAAATAGAGGCTGGAAGCCCTGCTTTGTGCTCCCTAACACTCTGACCTTTCTCCCAACTCAGCACTCGTGACATTATATTGTAACTGCTGTCTTGCTCATCAGAACCCTAACCTCTCACAATAAACTCCCAGGGTAAGGGACCACGACTCACTTGTTTGTATCACCAGCTTTTGAAGTGTTTAGCTCACAGAAACCACTTGAGAAATATTTATTAGATAAATGAATAAATGGATGGACGTGTGCGTGAATGAGCAGATAAAAGCACCTAAATATGACAATCTCATCCTATTTGATCTTCAAAAATACATAATTTAGTTCCCAGTGTATTCTAATTAGAACTGGGATATAACTAGGCCCACGCTATGAGGGGCTGGAGGAAGATTCTAACCGGGAGGATACCCAGCTTGAGAGTCACTGTGGATGTCCATGAGAGGTGGGGAAGGCCTGAACCAGATGGCAGCAGTGGGCTGGGAAGGAAAGGGTGGGTCAAGATTTGTGTTAGAACAACTGGCCTTGGGAGGTGTGGAGGAGAATGCCAGCCGTCTCTCCCATATCTGTTTCCCCTTCCCTGCCTGGGAACCCTATCCTACATTTCCCCACCTCTCTTTACAGTTACATGAGGCCATGTGACTAAGTCCTTGCTGATGGAATCTAAGTGGAAGCGACATCCGCCAGCTTCAGGCCAGGGCTTTTTCGAGTGGGTCTTCCTCCTCCAGACCCACTCTCCATTTCCATTAGCTGGTTGCAGACCTGACAAAGCCCTAAGGCAGTGGTCCTCAAACTAGTCAGCCTCAGAATCACCTGGAGGCTTCTTGAGCAAATGGTTGGGCCCCACCCTACAGTTTATGATTCAGTAGGCCTGCAATGGGCTCTGGTAACGAGCATTTCCAACAAGTTCTCAGGTGATGCTGGTACTTCTGGTCCATGGACCACACTTTGAGAACCACTGCCCTGGGGTATGGTGGAGCCTCATATTGAAGGAACTCGTGTCTCTAAATGGTTGCATTAAAGAGAGCCTTCTCTCTGACGGAAACACCCTGCATGAAATAGATTTCCACTGTGTTAACGCCATCCATGTTTGGGTCTATCTGTTACAGTAACTTAGCCTATCCTAGCTAATACAGGAAGAGCTGAGGGAGAGGAGAGCTGATTTCCAGATTTGGTACTTGGGTAAATGAGGGAGTAGAAGATAATGAATTTAATTAGCACAGTCTTAACCAAGCTCTCCACTCCAGTCTGGTCTGTTCACCTGCCCCACCCTCACCCAGGGCCATCTAGCAGAAGGTTGTTTCTGCCTTTGGTTCCTCACTCCTCTGTTAGCTGAGTCCTTCTCGTCTTTTAAGGCTGCCTTTGAGTCTCACCTCTCTCCTGAAGACTCTCCTCTGCCTGCCCGGGTTCCGGTGGGATGGACAGGGTCTGCTCCTCCCTGAACTCCTATACCCCTCTTGGCTGCAGCCCTCATCTTGTAGGCACTCCTAACAGTAACCCCTTCTATCTGGATAGCAGTGCACTGTTAACAAAGCACTTTGGCTTTTCTTACCTCATCTAATCCCCACAGCAACCATGTGAAAAAACGTGGAGGTGCACACAAACACACACGTGCATGCACACACACACACGTGTGCACACACGCACTCTATTTATTATATTAGCTAACACTTACTGCAGATTCCACATCCAGTGTATCATTTCCACAAGTCTTGAGAGCAAGGACATTTGCAGAATGACTGAATGAATCAATTTGTTTATGACTGACTGTGGTGCCTGGGACCAGGAGTTTAACCCTTCTCCACCCTTTGCTTTTCCTCCTCCATAAAATGGAACAATAATTACCTTGCAGTGTTACTGTGAATATCAAGTGAGACAATTATGCAAGGGTCCTTTGTGCATGGTAAAGCAACATTTAGACACTAGTAACTAGCTATTATTATCCTTGTAACATTTCTTCCATTTTCAAACCTTGTCTTGGCATGCAAGATCCTGCAGGATGTGACTCCAACTTACCTTTCCAGGCTTGTAACCCTTCTTCATGACCACCTACATTTTAACCACTTTACCATTCCCCGAAAAGGCCCCATACTTCCTGCCCTGTGCATTTGCATACACTGTCCTCTCCCCAGAGGCCCTTCTGTAATACCTTTGTCAGTTAAAATCAAGTTTCAGCTCAAATCCCCTCCTTTGTGAGGTCTCCAACCAGATGGACTCTCCCCTTCCTTGGGGACCCTGTAGCATTAGCTTGAACCTCCATTATTGCCCCTGCCTTGATTCTGGCTACCATGGCTTAGCATATGACTTCCTGTCTCCCCACTTTCCAGAGATGCCTCTCAGTTTCTGGCTCATGGAGGGCTCCCTTTCTTGTTTTCAAGAATGGCTGTGTTCTGTGTTTTATATCATTTTAGTGACTTATTTTTTGTGGGGGGGCAGTGGGTGGAGATTTTATCATGGGCTTGATCTGCCAACTTGAAAACAGAAGCATAAGGAATACATACAAACTAATAAATGGATAACTGCAAGTCATCCATAAATCCAGGAGGATACTCAGATTTTGGCATTGTTTTGGGAGGGGGCTGGAGGGAGAATGTTTTTCCAGATAGCTCTGGCTTTAAACATCAACTCCCCACTCAAAGCCTTTGAGGGGCTGTTCATTACCTGTAGTGCTGAGGCCAGTGTACTCAGGGGATGGGTTGCTGACAGGGGAGGAGGGAGGTGGCACTTCCACGGACGTGGCAGATTTTGCTGGAGAAAACGATGGCACTGGTGAAGGGGTTGGTGGGGCAGCCTCCGTCAAGATAATCTCCTCTCGGACTTCTGCTATGGGTAGAGAAAGGGTGGGTTCTTAGAGCCAAAGGTCAAGGCAAGTTGTCTTTCAGGGACTTTTAAAAAGCAAATATTCTTTCTAATCTGTGTCATGTCACTCCTCTGCTTAAAACCTCTGATGGTTTCCCATCACCATGGTGGCATGCAAGGGAATTCCCAGGTACACACATGCCCACTCTCAAGAAGAAAAAGACATTATTGGTTTCCCACCATTTGACTTGTTCACCATAACTAAATTCTTTGGGATGCGGAGCTAAAGAAACACAGAGCACAGAAGTAAAGATACAAATCAAATTGACAAGGAGGACGATTCCCAGTGAAATGCCGGCTTACCGGTGCTTCCTTCTCCCTTCATGGCTCGCATGAGCTCACTGGCGCGCTCCTGGCAGTGCAGGGATTCTAACAGGTAGAGCACATAGTCATCAAACATCAAGTGAATTAGGTGAAAAGACCCTGGTGAGAGAAGATCCAAACAGAAAGGTAAGTCATGTCGGCTCGGGTGTGCCCCTCAGCCTGGTCGATAACACGTCAGACGGTGCTCTGACCCTCTGTCCTGGACCCTCATTCCCTCTCAGTTACGGATCACCTTGCGGTCAGAGGTTGCTCTCCTTTGTCGTCTCCTCACCTAGCCTGGTGTTTAGCATAAGGTAAGTGTCATTAACACTGTGGCAAGTGAGTCTTTTCCTTGCTCGATTTATTAATAGGACATCATCAAAAATGGTACCTATTGAGCCATCTGTCAAAATGCGCCTGAGCTCTCACATTCGCACAGGCGTCATCCTCGTCTGGGCACCCCTCACTTTGTTCAGCATTGCTTGACATAGTGTCTTGCATTTTTCTCTCTTCCACAAGTTTATCTTATTTCCCCAACTGGACCTAAGGATATTCACGGCAGGGACTTTGCCTTCTAACTCACTGGTGTCTACCAATGTACACAACATAATTCCAGGAGCATAACTGACACTTTAAATTAGCAACAACAGAATTATTTCCTTAAATGTTTCTGAGACTTCCGTTTAGCACATGGTTGTTACAAAAGGTATTATAATGGAAAAGATTTGGTATCCTCAAGCAGTATTCTTCATTTTAAATTTAGAGTAGATTACTTCATAAAAAGGGATGTGAACAATCATTTTAAAAGATTTTTCCCATGTGCCAGCCTTTGTGCTCAAAGTATTATATTCTCTAATTTAATATCTACCACTACCTTGTAAGGCAGGTGCTCTTACTCCTGTTTTGCAAAGTCAAGTACTTGTGCAAGATGACACAGTACATTACTTCAAAACTATCTTTTTTTTAAAAAAAAAATTTATTTGGCTGTTCCGGGTCTTAGTTGCAGCCTGCGGGATCTTCGTTGTGGCATGCGGGATCTTTAGTTGTGGCAGGCAAACTCTTAAGGCATGTGGGATCTAATTGCCTGACCAGGGATTGAACCCGGGCCCCCTGCATTGGGAGCGCAGTCTTAGCCACTGGACCACCAGGGAAGTCCCCCAAACCATCTTTTCTTGCACGTCATGCTGCCACCATGGACAGTGGAAGATCCACATACGGAAGGGGCCTTCATGTCTGCTGTCATGAAGACCTCACGGATGCCAGCGTCAGAGAGGCCAAGCCTTCATCTCTAGTCCCATGTTTCCACCTCTCAAAGGGACATCTCCACATGGGCATCCTGCTGTCCCATGAAGTGTCCAAAACGTCTCACCAACTATTTACAAGCTGCCCTCCTCTTCCTATTTCCCTTGAGTTTGCTTTTTTTAGAAGCCTTATGAGACTCTGGCATTATTTATTATCTTGTGATCCTAGCATCATTATCAACACCACTATTATTGTCATCATCATCATTGTCATCGCACCTCCCATTTATTGAATGTTTACTATGTGCCAAGAACTCTGCTAAGCACTTAACACAGCTCTCATCCTTTCACCAAACTGTGAGATAGGTGGTATTATCCTCTTACACACAAGGAAATGAGTCTCTCCATTGGAATTAAGTAGGGATTGGCCTCAGTTTGCTCTGGCTCCGAAAATCCGTTCCCATTTCCCCTACAGATCATCTGGTCCAGTCTCCTCATAGCACAGACGGGGAAAATAAAGAACATGGTCCCCAGAAGGGCCATTTGAGTTGGGCTCTATGCCTTTTCAGGTCTCAGAAATAAGGTGATGAGGGCCAGTTGGGGGCTTTTGGATGACTCCTCTTTGGTGGACTTTATTAATTTTCTCCTTTTTAGCTGCACCTGGCTTCTTTGTGCATGCACACACACACACACACACACACACATTCATTTCAGATAGATTGATTCTTTTGCTCCAGAAATGTTACAGAAGAAAATCCCTGGCTTAACTCTGAGGCCACTGGATGCCCTGCAGGTCATGCACATCTACACCAATACCCCGTCTCTCCGGAGCCTGCCACCACCTATGATCCTTGTGCCCACAGAGCTCCACGTCCACGTCCCCTGTCCTGCACTTTCTTCACCTTTTCCCTCCATCTCCAGGGTGCTGTGTCTGTTTTTTGACCCCACTTGGAATTCAGCAAGGTTCAGGGTTTTTTTGAGTCATGGTGAAATGCAGACTTCCAAGACTAAACTTTCCATCTACTTCCCCAAAATGAGTCCTGTGAACCGCTGAGGAGGTACAGCATTGTGGGTAACTGCATGGGTCTGGATCAAACTGCCCAGGTTGAGTTCCAGCTCTGCCACTTAGTAACTGGGACCTTGAATGAGCTGCTCCTCGAAAATGTTAAAAATAAAACCAGCCGTTTACTGAGCCCTTGCGCTGTGGCAGCCACTGGGTTAACTGCTGCAGATTTACTATTGCATTTAATTCTCATCACAACCATTTGAAATGAGCAATACCCTCCTTCTGCAAAGGAGGAAACTGAGACTTAGAGGAGTAAAGTAACTGTCCAATGTCACACAATTATTAAGTGGCAGACATGGAATTTGAATCCAAGACTGTCTGATTCTGAAGTTGTTCTTCAATCGTGCAATATGGCTCTCTAAAAGGGAAACAGTCAAACCTATTTTACAGAAGTACCATAAGGAGGAAAAGTATATACTAGATGCTTAATAAATAGTAACTAAGGTCCCTTTTGCTATTAATGTTCTAACACCCTGTGATGTGACTGTTTTGTTCATAGAGTCAAAGAAGTCAAAAGATAGCATCAAATACCTAAAAGGAAAAGGTCTCCAAAATGAAGAAGTATTTGCTGAGATTGTGGCTCTAAGTCAATAAGGATAGTAAGAGAGAAAGACACTATGAAACCGAATTAGAATGGAAAACCCTAGATAATAAAAATGGATTTAGTAGTTTTAGCACAGGCAGGCACCTTGGGTCATCTATACAGCACCCCTGTCTAATAGATAAAGAAACAAGATCTGAGGTGAAGACACTTGCCTAAGACCACACTGTTAGAAAACATCAGAGCTGGGTTTGGAGGCCAGTACTCCAGGGGAAGTGTTGATTTGGGGTTTCAAGCTCTCTTCCTAATGACTCTGATCAGTTACCCAATTGGTCTGATAATTTTCAATCATCTTTCAAACAAGGAGAGTTTGTAGAGCTACTGCTTCTTGCTTATTACTATTGTGCAAAGTGCTCTGAGTACAAAGGAAACTTAAAGCTCAGTCACTGACTCCACAAAAGCTACAGTGTCCTTAGCAAAAATCAATCCTTAAGATTATTAGGTAACAAACAGTTCAGTGCCAGGGTACACAAAGACTGATGAGAGGGAGAGGGGAAGGAGGCAGGGGAGGGAGAGAGGGAGAGGAAAAGAGAAACATCAAAGACAGACAGGATAGAGGCAATTATAGCTAACATTCCTGCTTTATTTCTTCCCTTAGCACTTAACACCATCTGCTATACTATATACTGAACTTATCTTTATCACGTGCCTCCCTACACTAGATTGTAAGCTCCATGAATGCAGGGATTTTTATCTTTTTTTTCTTTTCCCCACTGTTCTATACCCGGTGTCTAGAACAGTGCCACCAGGCACAGTAGAGGCTCAATGGTTATTTGTTGGATGAATGAATCAAATGAGCAAGCACTGACCACTTACCATATGCTCTGTGCTAAGCCCTTTTAATTTTCCAACAACACTATGAAGGGTTTTTTTAAATTTATTTATTTTTATTTATTTATATTTTGGCTGCATTGGGTCTTTGTTGCTGTGCGCGGGCTTTCTCTAGTTGGGGCGACCGGGGGACACTCTTCGTTGCAGTGCGCGGGCTTCTCATTGCGGTGACTTCTCTTGTTGTGGAGCACGGGGTCTAGGTGCGTGGGCTTCAGGAGTGGTGGCACGCAGGCTCAGTAGTTGTGGCTTGTGGGCTTAGTTGCTCTGCAGCATGTGGGATCTCCCTGAACCAGGGCTCAAACCCATGTCCCCTGCACTGGCAGGCAGATTCTTAACCATTGCGCCACCAGGGAAGTCCCAAGGAGGTATTATTATCTTCAGTTAACACACGGGGGAAATGAAGTCTCAGAGGATTTTAAACCACTTGCCTAAAGTTACAGAGCTATTGAGCATCAGAGCCCGTTATGGAAAAAGGTACTAGGATAGAGACAAAAGGAGACTGTTGTTGTTATATGGTAACATAGTTAATGGCATCTTATAGAATCAAAGCATTTCTTTTTTCTTATGAAAAGTTTCAAACATATGGAAAAGTATAAAGAATTTTAAGGGAATTCCCTGGCGGTCAGGAGTTAGGACTCTGTACTTCCAATGCAGGGGGCAGGGGTTTGATCCCTGGTTGGGGAACTAAGATCCTGCGTGCTGCACAGCACGGCCAAAAAAAAAAAGAATTTTAAAATGAACACCAGTGTACTCAACACCAAGCTTTATAATATTTTAACATTTTACCATATTTGAATCATATTTTTAAATTGAAGATAAAAATGAACCCCCTGTGTTCCCTTCCTTAATCCTGCTTCTCTGCTTCCTGTGTTCATGCCCTGATGTAATCACTGCCTCGAATCTGGTATTTACTGTTTACATGCATTTCTATACTCTTACTACCTATATTTATATATCCATAAAAACACATGATATTGTTTTTTATTTTCAAACTTGATAGAAATGGTACCATACTTTACAGAGTATTCTACAATCTGCACGTGATACTTTGGGTGTTTTTAGATCTATCCACAGTGACACATGTAGGTCCTGTTTAATGGCTATTGTGTGACTATGCCACGATTTATTTGTCCATTCTCCTGTCGATGAAATTTAGGTTATTTACATTTTTCACTATTGGAAACTGGCTCTAATGAATATTTTTTGTACCTGTTGCCTAGGTACAAAAAATACCTGGCTCTAGGACCAGAGGTGGAATCAGTGGGTCCAAGAGCACCTGCAATCTTAAGTCTTAACGAGATAGTGCCACGCTGCTCACCAAAATCTTCTACATCCTTACTGGTAGCGTAGGAAATACAGTATTTGCCATCTGAAGGGTATGAAATGTTATTGTCTTTATAAGTTGCAGTACCCTAATTACTAGAAAGGTCCACCTCTTTTCATATGATATTGCCCATTTGAATTTCCTCTTCTGTGAACTATTCATATTCTTTGCCCATTTTTCTAATGGGGTATTTGTCTTTTAGAAATGTATTTAGAGGGATTTATCATATATTCTGGATATTAATACTTTGTTCATTATATGCATTGCAAAATATCTTCCCCCTTTCTGTGGCTTTTTTTTTTTTTGGCCACGCCATGCGACTTGTGGGATCTTAGTTCCCTGATCAGGGATTGAACCCAGGCCCTCGGCAGTGGAAGTGTGGAGTCCTAACCACTGGACCACCAGGGAATTCCCTCTGTGGCTTTTATCTTTTAATTTCGTCTATGTTGTGCTTATTAAACAGAAGTTTAAAATCCGAGTGCAGTCAACTTTGCCAATATTTTCCTTATGATTTATCCTTTTTGGTTCTTTTTTAAAGAAATAATTTCCTATTCCAAAGTCATAAACTTACCATCCATATTTTCTTCTAAAAGGTTTTAAGTTTTGGGTTTTTTTTTTTTCATTTAGATGTTTCTTTTCAGAAGGGGAAAATTGTTTCTAGGGAAGGGGTCTAATTTTATTTTATTTATCCTAAAATGCATGTCCCAGAACCTTTGTCCACTGATTTTTAATGCCATATCTCTGTCACACAGATCATCTGTACAATCCTCTTGTTGAGACAGAAAGGCAAGAATTTGATGAGGCAAAGACAAGTTTCATGTCAGTCTGTCTTGGGCATCTCTGCTGTTTCACTACTCTTTGTCTAGCACTGTTAGATGACCACATTTTCTTACTCCTTAATAAACCTGAACATCAGGTAAGCAAGTCCCTATACCTGTTCTTTATTACTCAGCCTTTTGCTTTTCTATATGAATTTTAACATCAGATTTTCAAAATCAAAGGAAGAAAAAGTTAAGAACCAGATGGAAATTCCAATTGATTTATATATTTGAAGGGCATATCCTTTTCCAGATATGAACAGGGTATATTTCAGTAATATTTAAAAAGTTTTCTCCTTGAAGGTCTTAAAATAATTTTTGTTAGAATTTTCTTCTGGGCACATTTCTATTGCTGTTGTGAATGGGATATATAGATATAGATATATAGATACATAGAGATAGATATTTTCTAGTTAATGGTAAGAATGTAAATGATTTTTAAAAAACTGAATTCAGTAACCTGCCTGAATTCTTATTTGTTCTATTAGTTTGTAGATTCTCTTTTTCTTGTCAGCCATCATGACATGTCTAGAAATAAAGACAATTTTGTGTTTTCCTTTCCAATTCTTATATTTCATTTCCTTTTCTTATTGCATTGGCTAGGACCTCCAGTACGTATCTATCAGAAACAGCATTAGAAGGCATTTGTGTCTTATTCATGATGGGAATGGGAAAACTTCTAAAGTTTCACCATTTGGTATATTGTTTTCTGCAGATTGTTGAATGCTCTTTAACATATTAAATAAATACCCTTCTATTCCTAGTTTGCCAAGAGTTTTTAAAAATTATACTTGAAAGCTGAACTGTATCAAATATATTTTTCCTTTGTATCGATAGAGATGAACATATGACTTTTCTCTTTTAATTTGTTAATGCAGTATGTTAAATAGTAATTTTCTGACTTTGAATCATACTTGAATTCTTGGCATAGGCCTCATTAACCATGATTTAAAAAAAAATTTGCCCTGGATTTGATCTGCTAGTATTTTATTTAGAATGTTTTCATCTATATTTATGTGTGGTTGAGTCATAATATTCTTTTCTTCTACAGCTCTTCCAAGATTTTGAAACTGAGATTATATTAGCTTCATAAAATTAACTGTACAGCTTTCCTTCTTTTGTTTTCATGTTCATTTTCATAAAATAAGGATTTTATGCTTCTTAAAAGTTTAGTAAACGTTGCAATTTATGCCTGATGTTTATTGAGGGAAGAGACCTTTTCATTTACTGTGGTTATTATTTGATCTTATTTCTAGCATCCTGTTTCATATTTTGAGTTTACGATCCTTTTTCTAAGCTTCTTTTATCTTCTCAATTCTTGCCATTTAAGTTTTCACATTTTTCCATTTTTCTTTGGTAACTTATGATTCTATTCTTTTAGTGATGATCATATATCCAAACATCTATTAAATCCAAACTATAAATTTTTTTCAACAAAGTCTACAGTTATTTAGTATTTCAAGACGAAGACCTTAGCATGCGTTAACTATTCCTTAAAGATTCTCTCCCAACTACCCTGTGTTTTATTGTTTCCTGGAATTTGGTTTTACCTTCTTGAAACACACACAAATTAGTTTTTAAATTACAACCAAAAGTTAATTAAATTTGCTTATATATTTTAAAATTTCTCTCATCTTAAAACAGGGCTCCCAAATTCTTTGACACTCCTTCCTGGGAACATTGTGGTGGGGGTGTCTATGCACTTCCTTCAATCTTGGTAGGTTTGTGACTGCTTTGATCAACAGAGTAAGGGGGAGTGAAACTTTCACTTCTGAGATTGGGTCATAAAGGCAATGCGGCTCCCCCCTCGGCACACTCACTCATGGGGCCTAAGCTTCCATGTGAGAGGTTCAACTGGTCAGAGGCCACTGTGTGGTGAGGAAATTGAGCCACATGGAGAGGCCACCTGAACACACTCCAATCGGCAGTCCTAGTGTTCAAGTCATCCCAGCTCAGGCACCAGACACGTGAGGGAAAAAGCTTCCAGAGGATGCCAACCTCCAGCCGTCGATGAACTCCAGCTTTTGAGTCTTCCCCTCTGAGGTCCCAGACATCATAGAACAGAGACAAGCCATCCCCGCTGGACCCTGTCCAAATTCCTGACCCATAGAATCTGTAAGCATAATGCTGTTTTAAACCACTACACTTTTGTTAAACAACAACAATAACTAGAATATTGTTGTTTCTTGTATCCCAGACCTTAGCTATGGTTTTATTTTTCTTCTTATTGAAATCCATTCTTTAATTTTTCTTTTTTTTGCGGTTCGCGGGCCTCTCACTGTTGTGGCCTCTCCCGTTGCGGAGCACAGGCTCCGGACGCGCAGGCTCAGCGGCCATGGCTCATTGGCCCAGCCGCTCCGCGGCATGTGGGATCTTCCCGGACCGGGGCATGAACCCGTGTCCCCTGCATTGGCAGGCGGACTCTCAACCACTGCGCCACCAGGGAAGCCCCCATCCTTTAATTTTATTTAAGTGAAGTTCTATGGGTGCCATATAGTTCTCTTAGTTTTTGTATAACTGAATATGTCTTTGCTTTGCCCTCACTCTTGAATAATGGTTCACAGTTCTTTGTTCTCAGTACTTAAAAGATATTATTCCATTGTCTTCTGGCATCTCTTATTACTCATGATAGTCTAATTATTGTTCTTTTCTCTCATAGCTTAAAAAATTTTTTACTCTATCAATATGGTTTTAGAAAAACCATCAATGAGGGGTAAACAAATTTGTCTAGCCTTTTTGTGCCATGCATCTGAGCCCAGGATATTTGTCTCAATTGTGGGAATTGAAAAAGCATGGGTTTTGTGGGCATGCACATCTGATTTTGAAACAGAGCTCTGCCACTTGCCATATTGATTTTGGGCAAGAAACTTCTCCAACTCAGTAAAAAGGTACCTATTATTATCTGCCTTGCAGAGTTGATGTGAGAATTAAATGGTTCTATGTGCTTCCTACACATTTGTTATAAAGAGTAGCATTATCCTGCCTTTGCTTCATGTTCTTTCACGACTTCCTTGTCTGTTATATTGAGGGCAGTAATAGTGGACCTCATAAGTTGTTGTGAGAATTAAATGGGAAAGTGCCTAATGTTATGTCTAGTGTACACTAGGCCCTGAATAAACGTTACTTTGCTTTTCTTATTACTATTCAGCTGAAGGAAGTTACAAGAGGCCTTGGCAGTGTGGCTCTAGCATGGGATAGATACCCAGGGGAGCTCAGCTTAGTTTGCTGTGCATCCTGGGCAAGCCCCCTCTCCTCGCTGGGTCTCTTGCTTCTTCTCCCGAATACAGGGAAAGCAATTCCTGCCTCCTGGTGCTTGGAGGGGGCCTGAGAGACATTTTGAATGTCAAGATTCTGCAATTTAGCAGGTTCTGGGTAAGAGAGCCAGGCCAGGACATCTAAACACTGAGAAGCAGTCTGGAGGCTCCGTCTGTCATGGCCACTTGGCCTGGGAGTTGATCCCATGTGGCCTCCCCGGCCCTGCCCGAGTGGGTGAGCTTTGATGCTAGGCCAGAAAACAAGCGTGTAAAAAGGTGAAAACCTGGGAAATGATATGTAGCCCTGCCCCCTTAGCCATCAAACCCGAGGCAGCCTTTCACAGCATTTCATGCTGAAGCACTTCCAGGAACTATTGTTGCCTTCCGGATGTTCCTAACAGTGAAACAGGGGCATCTGGTAAAAACCCATAGTGAAAGGTAAAGGCACCTGCACTGACTTGGGATCCAGGTATCCTACGAACTAAAATCAGAGCAGTCAACTGAAAATATGTTGTTGTTGCTTTTTTTAAATAGAACCTCTAGTTTCCCCAGCCCCATTAGGATGAAAAGTTCATTGCCTGCTACCCTACCTTTGCTGACTAATTTTGCTAGAAAAGTGCTGCTTGCAGCAGAGAAAGAAAGTCTGGCTACTTTAGTTCACCGCATAGGCTCTTTCAGTGAAAAGGAATTAGGGAGAAAAGAGTGAAAAGGAATTACGGAGAAGAAAGGAGTCAACTACCTTTGAAAGAGGCTGTTCTGCGAAGAGGTGATAGAGTCCCCCCGCGGGATCATTGTGATATTCCACACGATCATTGTGACGGTCAGCCTGCTACTCGGACATACAAACCCTGCACCATTCACAGCTACCAGGATCATGTGGGAGTTATAAGATATATAGAGCTGGCCCCTGTGGTTGGGGGAGGGGCCAGGGAACAGAGGGCTCTTTTTCCTAATTAGCTGTTTTTATACAGGGAACACATGACCCAAACACAACCACCAACTGTGTCTTTGACATATACAGGCAGAAAGGGGGAGCTGGGCTTTTGTCTGCCGCAAATTCTTTCAACTTGCCTGTCACCCCAAGCTGTAAAACTCAACAATGAGTCGGATGAGCAGGACCATTTCAGATAGTTTGCTAAATGGACTTGGAGACAGGTATTATTTCCATCTGTTCAGGGTTGAAAAATACTGTAAAAGTGAAATTGGGTTAATATCTTTTTTCTTTCCTTTTCTAAAAGATTTGTGACCATTTTTGCCATGTGCCTGAGTTTCCAGTGTATCCTAGAATGTGTGTGGTTCAAAAAGAAATAAACACATTTTAAGGAATAATATTTCTTAGTAATAAATTCAACCTATTCTAATTGTTCTACTGTCCATAACATTGACTGTTAACTTAGTACATACAAATGGATTTCAAAGGCTATTACAACATAGACTACTTTCCCTGTCTAATGAAGGGTGTTTGATAATATACAGTCAGTATAAGAATCAGCAACTTGAAGAATAAGATATAAAACAAGGAAAGGGTGCTTGCTTTGTGGATGTATATATACTTATTTGTGAGGTATCGTTCTTCTTTGATTTCTGAAGCAATGAAAAAAATCTCGAATATTTTTCACCCATCAGCTTAACTGAAAGCAGTTATGCACAAATGATCTTCCCAGAGCCAGAGGTAACATGTGCTAACACTAACTATGCTGAACTGGAAGTCATCAAAATGCCATGCCTGGTGGCACTGCCCAGGTAGCAGTCACCAGAGCATTTCCATATACAGCTCAAAGAGGATTTCCATCTGTAGCCATGGTGTAGGCAGGTTCAGAGAACTTCCCAATGCTGAGATTAAAGAAATCCACAACAAAACGCTTCTCCAATTGGGTAAACACAGTCTTTCATGGACAGAGCTGTTTAGAAAAAATAGTGCCTTCTTTGTTTCACCACATATTCACTGCATTGTATAGCACAACTGGGAAATAGTGACAAGACCATAAAAAGCTAGATGGAAAAGTGTCAAATTAAACCCAGAGCAAAACCCAGAGCTGATTGGCTTAATTGGAGATAATGAGAAGCAAAGCCACATCTCTACTTGCAAAGTAAGACAGAGAACTGAAGCAATTACCCAGAAAATTCACCAACAGCCCTTTGCCGAAATGCCTAGAAAACTGAGGCCAAAGGGTTTTGAGATTTCAAATGTCTGGATAATGCGTTAAAGTTCCACCTCACTTTGCTAATGATGACCTGGACTCAATGTGTACGCCATTCTTTCCAGTGAAAAATGGCATTCACCCCAAGTCGGTGATTAGGTTCCTGCCCGCAGAGACTGCTGTAAGCACCTCCGGTCAGAGATTTCAAGTCCCGTTAAACTGGAAAACAGGAGACAAGGGCTTGGGGTAGGGATGTGTCCTGGAGGTGATGAAAACCCAAGGGGTCAGTGAAACAAAAGGGAAAATGAATGCAAAAGTCGTTTACTGGGGATCACACTGGGGCACGTTATCAAAGAAAACTTTACCCACCACTGGCCTGTCAATCAAGCCGTTTGCAAATTTTGGCCTCGGAGGCTTCTTCATGTGCCCAGTCTTGGCAAATCCACACTATGACATTTGGCAAAATAGACCAGTGGAAGCAGCCACGACTGGGGACTTCCAGAAAAAGGGGAGCACAGCCACTGCTACTTACTCCTCTTTAAACTCAAATAATGTTATCTGTGTGCAAGCCTCCCATTTTCAGATATGTATACTTCTCCTTTAGCGTGCAATGCCATCTTTCTCCCCGAAAGTCCTAACAATATCGTGTCCCCCCAGAACAGAGAATGTTTCCGGGTGATGTCCTTGTGGTCTCAGAGACAGCAAGACCATGCCTGACTCCGGAGAGATGGACTTGGTACACAGAGCCCAGAGAAGACGTGTTTGGATGTGGGGAGGGCTGGGGTGGCCTTACCGAAGCTGGGGGCACTGTGCAAGGTCATGTCCCGGATCACCCTTGTGCCAAAACAGGACCACATCAAGAGGAACTGCTGGGCCACCTTCTTCAAGGACCCTTGCCTCTTGGCAGCCACCTACAAGAGAGTGAACGGCTGTATGCGTGGTTGATTTGACCTTCATTTATTACTGTCTCTTATTGAAATGACAGGAAGGCTTCGGGTCTCTAAGTTCAATGTTATAGACTTTTTATTTTTAACAGCAAAAATACACTTTAAGAAATGAAATCTTATGTCGAGACTCAACACGTACAACCGCTGAGAGAGATGCTGACCTGGTTGAACCAGGGGAGGGAGACTCAGAGTCCTGCCTCGTGACGCACCCCTCCCCCACTCCTGAGGGGGGCCCAGGCCTCTCCTTGTATCCCTACGGCTCCAAGGCTGCCGAGGAAACACTCAGCTAGCTCACTGCGGGGCTCTGTATTACCCAAGCGCCATCAAGGCGAGTGATGGGCTGCCATACCCGGGCCTGCACCTTCCGCTTCAGCTTACCAACCTTCACAACACACCGGTCCACCATGGTGTCCAGCCACTCGATGTAGGACTCGATGGGAGACTGCTCCTCCAGGAGATGGTCGAACTCCTGATACACTGTCAAACAGAGGAGACCCCACACACCATGCAGTTGTGTTTAAACACACACAGGTGTTAAAAGAACAAAGGAATACAACGGAATAAAATAAAAAGCTCCAAAGTCTTAGCAGGGCATTCAAGGATTTAGAGAATACACCCCAACTTACCTTCCCAGGCTCATCTTCCGTGCCTGTGAACACTTTAAGCCCTGGCCACCCCGGGTTACTTGCCATCCCCGCTTTTCTCAGGCAGTTCCCTCTGCTTAGACTGTTTAGTCTGTCATGAAACAGCTGAAATGATCCTCCGATGAAATCCTATTTACCCTCCCATGCCCCTTGCCGGCAGAACTGATCACTCTCCCTCTGTACTTTCACAGCACTTTACTATTTGCATTCTACCTTCACTGTATCACTAAGAACACTGCTATAGTTAGGGGTGTGCATGGGTGTGTCCCCCTGCTACTTCTTTGCCTGATAGCTTTATTAGCTGGCACATTACCTGTGCTATAGCTCTTATCCAGTACGCACCTGCTTGCATGACAGGGGAGATGCACTGCTGCTCTCTTGCTCTCTGCCCCGTGGTAAGGCACATTTGACCATTCAAATGTTTCTGAACCACAACCATACTGGACAAGCAGCCTAACCAGCCTCTCAGTGCTTGACACGTAGCAGACGCTTAATAAACATTTGTGTAAAGGAAACCATCACTGTGCCCTCCAGTTTCCATTCTGGTCAAAGGAGGATCATCATATCATTTTACAACCTGCCTTCAGGTACAAGTCAAATCATTGAATATAGAAGGACTCTGTAATCAGTGAAGCACTGCAGAAAGTAGAAACATTGCTGTGGTGATCTCCAATCTGGAACATCTCCTCTTATTACATTTCTTTGTGGTTTTGTATGTGAAGCTCAATAAATCAAACCACAATTCAGGATTCACATGTTCCTACAGTTTTCATTTCTCTGAGCAGCTTCTGTTGTCCCATTTTCCAGGACTGGCCAATCTGCTCTATTTTACTTAACTGATAACTGCTGCAAGAGGTCAGCTTCCAGGACCTGAAAACATATACTTTAGAATGAGAAAGGACTTTACAAAACCCATTTAGTTGATCTGTCTCATTTTATAGGTGAGGAAGCTATGTCTTAGAGATCAGATGACCCCCCGAGAGCCAGAGGGTGAGTTGGTGGGAGAGCAGGAACTGGAACCCAGTCTCTGACTTTCCCTCTGGTGTTCCTTCACTCTTCACGGCACTGCCTGTGCGTCTGAGCCACTGTGCTTCAATCCGTGATGATAATGATCGAGATGGCAATGAAAGTGCTAACTGCCAACATTTACTGAGTGCTTGCCGCATGCCAGGCACTCTCCTAAAATGTTTTCTACGGGCACACTCTGACCTTAGACTACCCCTAGAATGTGAATGTCATGAGGCCAGGACCTAGAACAGTGCCTGGTACACAGTAGTTGCTCAAATGTTTGTTGAAAGGATGAACGGCCCATGGAGGTAGGTACTATTATTACCCCCTCACACACACCCAGCCTTTTGACAAATGAGGCAAAAGAGGCACACAGAGATGAGTGACTTTCACAGCTGGTTAATGGCAGAGGCAAGTTTCAAACACAGCCTGACTCAAGTGCTTGCCTCTCAACCTCTTCTCTACACTAGCTCTACGCTGTGTACCATGTATGTGGCGCACATTGTCCCATTTAATCCTTTTGCATTATCCCCATTTTACAGATTTGGAAGCCGAGGTCACAGCGCACCAGAGCCAGGGTTTGAATCAAGGTCTGTCAGGCATCCCAACCGCATGCTCTTACCACAGCACCACTTAAGACTCATTCTAATCATCATGCTCAAGTTCCAATGTGTACTTTTTAATTTAAGGTAAGCCAGGCATCCCCAGCCAGCATCTACATCATGGATGTGATGGTAACCCCCTAAAGCAAGAATCCGCAGACTTGTCAACTGGTTGTAAGGAAAGGAGGGTGCAGCACACAGGTGCCCCTAGTCCTATTCAAACCGACCTTTGGTCCAGCTCATTGTGTTCAGGAACTTACTTCCCAGCTGTCTGGAAGGAGCAAGGATGACACCCGCGTGCCAGGCCACCTGCCTTCAGGCTTCCTCAATCCCCCTCATCCCGGCACTGCATCACATAGTATGTCCTCTTTGGTAAAATGCAACCATTTGGTAATTACTTGTTCAACTTCTGATTTGCCATTAGCTCTAAGCTCCACGTGGCAAGGGCAGTGTCCATCTTATTCACTGCTCTTTGCTCAGCGTCTTAACACAGTGCTAGACCCAGGACAGGCATTCACTAAGTACCAGGTGGGTTGCACTGAGCCTCATTATGACTCCCTTCCTCTAGAAGAATACAATCACAGATTTAAAGGACAACATTCTGGGCTTCCCTGGTGGTGCAGTGGTTGAGAGTACGCCTGCCGATGCAGGGGACACGGGTTCGTGCCCCCGTCTGGGAAGATTCCACATGCCGCGGAGCGGCTGGGCCCGTGAGCCATGGCCGCTGAGCCTGCGCGTCTGGAGCCTGTGCTCCGCAACGGGAGAGGCCACAACAGTGAGAGGCCCGCGTACCGCAAAAAATAAAAATAAAAAATAAAAAAAAATAAAGGACAACATTCTGCCCCCAGCCTAAGAAAGCCAGAAGAGAAAGCCCCAAAAGGTTCTTTCTTGGAGAAGCAGCAGTGACCTTCGTGCTGCTCCAGCAAAGGCTCAGAGCCCGGTCCCTAAAACAAGCAATGGTGATTGTATTTTTCCTTATGAGTCTGGGTCACATTTTCTTCCCCCCCATGAAAGGTGCTGAGGGGAGAAGAGAGCTGAGTCTAATGCTGCTAGGAGTGGTTAGCAGAACCAGGAAGTTGGATCATTCTGGGCTTCCACCCATCTATTTGGTCCTCCACAAACATTGCTGGCCCCCGCCTCTACCCCTGGCCCTGTGTGAGGCCCTGGGGACATGGCCATCAGGAGTATAGCTAGCACTGTTAGGGGGCTCTTAGCCATGCTTTCCATTGCCTTCCAGAAGGAAAAACAGAATAGGAAGCATGATTGTAAGCACTTGGAAAGATCCTGGAACCTCTAAAGCTTGCCCACATCTCGTTATTTTTTTCTCCTCTGGCATGCACTGGTGCGTGACAGTGACACCAAAACTAGACCTGGGTTCCAGGTCTAGCTCTGCTACCTTAGGAAAGGTTTACCACCTCTCTGGGGCTCAGTTTTCTCATCTGTAATATGGGGCTGATAAGTGAATCTTCCCCAAAGGGTTGATGTGGAGATTGAGGTCATGACACAGGACCTGGCATAAACTAGGCACTCTATCAGCTGAATTATTATTTGTGACAATCTCTAAAATTCTTAACAGGGGGAAGCAGGCTGGAGGCTGTTGCACAGGGAGAAATAAGAGCCTGAGAGGAGCTCTGGGGTCACTAGGAAAGAAGAAGCCCCAGGGAAGGTCCACGTGATCCAGTGCTTCAGCTGCTCCATTTGTTTTTGAAAAGAGGTCTCTAATAGGAACATCTTAGAGAACTCTGTTTATAAACATGACATGCTTAGGCTGGATGAAGAAAGTTTTCCTTCAGGGCAACAGTGTTGAGGGGGTGTAGTGGAAACCTAAGGGGCTTGGGGCTCTCAGAAGAGTAGGCCCCTCTTCTCGGGGTGGGGGACAGCCACTCTGCAGCTTTCTGAATGTCACTATTAGGGCCTTGGGCCTCACCCCATCCAGAAGGCACAGCTGCTGCCATATCCCCCACATCCAGCACAGCCTCAGCACCAAGCTTTCCAAGAGCTAATGGGGCCGGACGGACTCACCCTCTGTCCTCACGCTCCCTTCCCCCGAGGCACAAGAAGCGACGGCTGAGCAAAATAAGGAAGGAGCCAACAGACCCTGGTCCAGGGGATTCCCTGGGCAGAGGCTGTGATGGGCCGTTGAGGAACAGCACAGATGTGCTAAGAATGGGGGTGTTCTCTGGCCTTCTGTGTCCTCTGCTGCTAAGAAGAGCAACCCGACCACATCAGGATAATACCTGGAGCGGTACTCTCACCATCTTTATCCACAGGGGCATGAACATGTATTCACAGAAGTGAATCACCTTCCATCCCCTTCTCAAACATCTACTACGATTGAGAGGTTCACCTGCCAGTAAATAGGTGGGCTGACGCCCGTGACCCTCCACAGAAAAGTAGGTGGGATTTCCAGCTGCCTCCAGGCTGACATAATGGCATACACTGAGAGAGGCAGCAAGCTTTTGTCCTCATTTGTTGATGCCACCTAGAGAACAGCACCTGGCATCGAGGGTCACGGGTGGGGCCTTTTGCCTGACACTGTGTGCTGCCCAATGCCCCAGCACCCAATTTCTCCAGCAAGGTTGACCCATGTCCTTGTAAATCAGCTAGCCCCTCCATCTAGGCTGACCCATCTAACAGGAAGAAGAGAGGGGATGGGATCCCAGGGACAAGGACAGGGTGGGAATGCCACCTAATTATGTACCAAGATACTCTTTCTTTCTTTTTAAACAAATAAAAAGACACACGCCCTGGTAGAGCATCTTACACTGGATTATGAGCTTGCGGTGCTCATCTCGAGTGTCTTCCATGGTGTAGAGGGTTTGCTTGGTGATGCTGTTGAGGTCCACGTTCCTCCAGTCTTCCAGCATTTGGAATGTGATGTCTGCACTGTGGATCACTGTTCGAGATGCCTGGAATCCAATCCAATCAACTCATTAGCTCATGGGTTGTTAGGTTAAAACCCCTTCCTTTATTTCCTTTTAGTTCTTTTTAATGAATCTGTTTATGGTACTTTGCAAAGTACTCTGAAATTCAAGAAAACTCAGACGATGAGTCTATAACTCAGAAGATCCGTATACCATTTTCTCTGTGGCTCTCTCCTCAGATCTCTCTTTATAAGAAACTACCCCATGGTGGCCTAGGCCAGACCAAACCTGCTGTTCCCAGCCCCTTTGGTCTTGACCCCGTGGAACAATGGGATGAAGCCCAGAGATCTGTCAGCCTCCTGATGTGAGCTTGTGGGCGAGAGCCCTGTGTTTAATAACCCGTGTCTCTAGCGTGTGAGAAGCAACAGGCTCAGATCTAGGAAGGGTCCTGCTACCCTTGGGCCTATGATAGATTCAACCCCAGAAATTTTACAAGGTGTATTTTTAGTCTAAGTGCATTCTGAAGCAGTTTATGGTCTAGCTTTCTGCTTTTGCTTTTTATATAACTATAATAATTAAAACAAATATGAATAATTGAGATGGAAGAAAAGGAAACTATACCTTACGACTCAGTGGTCTTTATTGTGGTCTGTGTGAATGTGAGAGTGTGTGAGTGTGTGAGTGTGTGTGTGTGTGTGTGTGTGTGTGTTTAATCTGTGGCTTCCTCAGCAACCCTCATAGTAGAACTTAAATTTGTAAGCTGGAACAATACTCGGAACAACAATACTTGGAACTACCAAGTTGTAACAATACTGATAAAAGCAAAGAAAAACACTTCCAGAATCATTTCCTTTACTTGCATGTTTTCAAAAATGTCTTTAATAAAACAAAACAAGATTTCAAAGACACATGGACATTATAAGTCGCCTAATGCTTATGAATTTCCAATCAAATGTAAATACTGACAACCCTTTTACATGTAGACTGTCCGAGCACAGGTAAAATAAAACCTTACTTAAATCATTGTAGAAGTCTTTGCACAACACAGAGGCCTAGAATATATGAATATATGAAAAGTGAGTTGGGTTGGTTTCTAATGATAACTGAATGTGAAGGTCTAGGATTCTGGATTCAAATATACTTAGTGCAAATCCTGACCTTGCTACTGACCAGCTGATTGATTGGGGGCAGGCAAGCAGATTAACCTCAGTTTCCTGATCTATAAAATGGAGATGTACTAGTACCTATCTCTTCAGGAGGGCCACTGTTGAAGACTCCTTGGGGTAATGCTTGCAAGGTGCACAGTTCAGGGAGTAAGAGCTCAATAAATGAGGCTGCTCTCATGCAGGTCGATTCTCTTTGTTGTGGTCGCTCTGACATCCTAGGACCTTTGCACAGGGTGCTCCTGCTGCTGAAATGTTCTTCTCTCACCCTGCCCCGGCCACCCTGCCATCATGTGTGCTCCAAATTAAATGCAGTACCCATGGAGAGGGCTTCTCTAACCACATTATCTAAATAGGATCTAAAATGCCCCGTTATTCTCTATTTCCATTCTCTTTCCTTCATAATGCTTATCACTTTTCATTATTTTTTGTTGGGCAAGTACCACTAAGCGTAAATGTCTGGCACACAGTAGGCACTCAAAAGATTTTGTGGGATGAATGTCTGAGATATGAATGCCAAGTTGCTTGCTCAGTGTATATCCAAAAGGGCCTGGATAGTTGGCTCTTGGGTTTAAGTATCTGGGGGTGAGTTTTTGGCTGGATGTTGTTTAGTCTGACTTGCCTTGTGTGTGTTTAGGAAGGCTTGCTGGGATATTAGCTAAGATGCTCCATGGTGTTTCATTCCCAGCACTAACCCTAGTCGTTTGGCTGATCCAGAAATGTGTCTGATAGCTGTCCGGTGAAGATGGAAAGGTAGCAATTGCTGAGTAAAGTACGAACTGCCTATGTGAGAAGTGGTGAGTGTGTGTGTGTGCGCATGCCCGTGAGCATGCAGGTGGTTGTAGGCGTGGGTGTGGATGCTTTTACCTACATGGTACATTAAAGGGTCAAAGGCCTTTCTAAACTTCCTAAATGTCTACTTTTAACTATGTCCTAAAACCGTATCTAGTTCCCTGATATGACCCAAAACCAGCTCTTCCAAGCTGGGAAGAAGAACCAGACGGCATGCACCCTCAGAAACAATGCAGTCTTTCCTTTTTTTTTTTTTTTATAAAGAATATCTCAAATCAATTTATTTTATATACACATTAAAATCTTTTATATTTAATAAATATGTAAGATACAAAGACAAAAATGACAATTCCCAAGACCCAATACCCATGATGAATATGAGTTTCCCTGACCCAGAATTTACCATCATTAAGGTCTGGAAATATTTGCTTCCATCTAATCACTGTTTTTGTTATTGTAAAATTATTATTGTTTTTGTTTTAAAAAGATACACATATTTATGCAATTGAAATTTAATAGAAAAAAATTAAACAAGAAATTTTTGATCTTTATGTGTAGATACTGTATGTTTAGTGATATTAATAGACCCCTCAGGCTTGTGTTGAGTCCCTCCTAAAACCTTTTGATGGACAGAGGTAGGATTTGAAAACTAACCCTGGCAGTGTTTATTTTGTTACTATGCATTTTATTTCCTGAATCCCATTAACCTGTGAGGCTCTGCTCTACCCCAGAACAGTGCCCAGGTGTGGCCTCTGAAACAGTACAAACGTGGAAGGTTTCCCTCTGTGCCATTTATGCCAGGGGCAGGGCTGAAACAGTGAGGGGTGTGTGTGTGGGGGGGCGGTGGGTGGGGGGCGGTAGTTTTACACTTTCTGGTTCCTGGCCTGGAGCCTTCCTTCAGGCCACTCTAACTAGAGACCCCTCCCCCTCCCACCTTGACCTTGAGTAACCCACACCAACCCAGAACCAACAATATAAGGGAGAGGTTACAAACCCGAACACATAAACAAGGTAGGCAGGTGAAGTGTATGAGTGTGGTGGGCCAAGTGTAAGAGAAAGCGGAGGTGATGAGAGGACCCTGCCTGCTAGAGAAAAGCTCGGCCCATCCAGCTGGTTATTGCCCCGGGGAAATTAGCTCTGGGGTTGCCAGCTCTTACAATTTTTCTACAGAAAATGTGGGTGTTTAGTTGTCATCTCCTAGTTTCAACTGTTAGTGACTAAGTAAAAAAAAATTTTTGAACATATGCCAATCAAACAAAAATAACCCCACACATCTGCGGGCCAGATTTGACCTGCAGACACCAGTTTGTCCCCTGGGCTTTAAGGTCATTAACAGTTTAATGAATGTTAATGGCCTGCCTTAACAGACTTAGATTCCCTTCCTTGAGGTTCAAAATTAACAGAAATGCAAAACTTTATGCCATCAGTTAGAACTACAGGGCTACAGCGGGATCTTCCACTTTTTACTGCACGTATATACTTTCATTAATTAAAAAAATTTTTTTAATAGTAAGCAAATGTCACTTTTGTGCTAAAAAGAACAGAAACCTGGGGAAAAAACAAAATTGGGGTGATTTTGCACCCCCCAGGCTACACATGGCCATGGCTGGAGACATTCTTGACTGTCGCAACCAAAGTGGTACTTGGGGGTGGGTGGTCTTACTGGCATCTAGTGGGTAGAGCAAAGCAACTCCCCACAACAAAGAATTACCCAGCCCCCAAAGGCAACAGTGGCTGAGAAACCCCGATGTACTTAAGCAAAACACAAAACTTGTGGACCTAGAATATATGAAAGGTTAATGGGGAAATGATGCCAGAAATTATTCTGTGTGTTACTTGAAACTATTTAGTGATTGGCTAGTGTTTCAATTCCTCATCTGTAGAAATTTAAGATAATGGTGAGAGTGTGCTATTAAACAACCATGCCCTGGCAGATCCTCTCCAGAGTTGCTGTGGATCTGCCTTTCATTTTCAATGACTTAGCAACAGAACACATAACACAGGACAGCTACCTGGCAAAGGTGATTTAGGGATGTTTGTCGTCTCAGAATTTGGGAAAATCTTCTCGACACTGCAGGAAGAAAAGAGTGAGTATGACATATTTTATGCTTTATGGTCCGACCTTGGATTTTCCGCAGGCCGATTTCAAAAAGTAGCTTCCTTGTTTGCCTAACTTTGTCACTGTCCAACCCTGTTTTCTGCACCCACTGGCAAAACCCTGCATTTGCTTCTTTGTCCTCCCATAGGGACAACTATTTCCTAAGATGACGATATTTGGGGTACATATTTCAAAGTGGCCCACACTCCACACTGGCAGGTGTGAGAAACTGTGGCGTCAATCAACCGTGAGTAAAAGCAATTATTTACTTGTCTTTCATTTCGCTAATTGCAAGCTCAATCACTTCTCCCCATAAATAATTGCAGGAATCAAGTGGAAGCTTTGAAGAAGGCCCTTTAAAAAGTAGTATATCTACTAGGAAACCTTGATTGAGCAGGGTTGCTTCTAGGATAGAACCCTGGGCGGCACCTTGAATGTGGCTTTGCATTCATAATCTGTCGTTTTCATCCAACAGTCTCCACGACCTATTTGTATGGATGATCCTGGGTCCTATGCTGACATAATAGGCTGATGCTTTGAAGTGGGGTGATCTTATATCTGTAGGTTTCGAAGCAGACAAGCCATGTGCCAGCCCAAGGTCTTCATCCTTACAGAGTCCTTTGGAGAGATGTGTGTCTCCACTCCTTGCACGTTCTCGAAGTGCACCCCCAAGGCTCCCTGGGGAGAGTGGGCGCCTCCAGGCTCCCATAGGTGGCAGGTCCGACAAACCTCCTGGCTTCGGACTTTCAACAGATTTGCTTTGCCAGCGTAATTAAAATGGGCACGGGGCTTCTTCTCATTAATTTCTGAACTGGTCAAGAAACAATCAGAAATTTCCCTGGGATTATTCTAATTTGTACTCAGAACCAGCTTGGTTGGAAAAATAGGGCATGGGGTGGAGGAAGGGGGGGGCAGGTGGAGTCGGGGGACAGATGAACTTCTAATTTTCCAGGCCGATCAATCGTTAATCCTTCTCCTTAATTACTTTTTCTTTAACTTTGTGATGTGGAATTTAGTGCTCATGGAAAGAAAAGAACTGAGAGCCGTGAAATAAAGCAGGCTTTATCAATAGGTGATGGGCACGGCAGGCGGCCTCAAAGCACGTCTGAAAGGGCCCCCTTTGCCTGTGGAGAGAGGGTAATTTGATCTCCTTCATTTTCCTTGCTGGTACTTATTTCAGGCAAGCATGGCCAGCTGTATTCAAATGGGGTTTTAAGAAACATATATCTTAAAACTTTATTTGGCTTAACATCATCTCACCTTGGCTTAATAGCACGTGAGACTTCCCACAAGTAAAGACACATCGAGACAGAGAAATAGGACCAGTTTTCTCAGGCAAAATAAATGCTGGGGAATGAGTGGTGATGCTCAGCAGAGAAAAGATTCACAGTCCGAATCCCCCATGAGAAATATTAATTTTGCTTTCTCATTAGGCAGAGAATTAAATAGATGAAGCCCTGAAGCTCTTGTCTGTCTTCTATTACCCCCACTTTGTGGACAGGAGCTTCGGGGAAATCTCCATTTTAGGGTCAGATAGGCGTGAGTTTGACTCCTGGCCCCTAATTACCATCTGTGTGTCTGTGTGGCTTTGGCGAAGTTTCTTTGCCTCTCGGCGCTTCACCTGTAGAAGAGGGATACTGTTTCCTACATTGCAGAGATGGGTGAGGATTAAATGGGATAAGGAGTGTGGTGGTGACAGCAGAAACTCTGGCATCAAACAGACCTAGGAGCTAATCCTGCCTCTGCTGCTTACTTCCTCTCTAAACCTGTTTCATTTTCTGTAAAGGAGAGGTGTGCCACCCATAATAAACATTTTGTGAGGATTAACGAAGTTAACGTATGGAAGTGCTAAGCATGATAGTTGGTGCTTTGTAGGCATCAGTACATTCTTAGCTATTATTATTATTTTATTAACAACCTATGTAAAATATCTGGCACTAAAATGTTACCCTCCCTTCCCCCCTGCTCCCAAACTTCATACTTACATTCAAACTTGATGTTTCGTAAATTTTCTGGGAGGTCATGGAGAGCCACTTTTAGCCACTCATCCAGCTGTTTGGCAAACTTTCGGATCACCTGAGTTAAGCTAGAAAGAGAAATGACACATGCTAGGTGCCTTGTGTGTTGCCCAGTCCTCCCCACAGGCCCCTATAGAGTCTTATTTCCTCTGATGGTGTTTTGACTGCAACCATTAGGCGCCACTGAAAGCAGCAACCTCAGGGACAGGGTCAGCAGTCCATGCCCTGTGGAGAGCTGGTGGGTCTGAGAAGGGCGTGGACAGAATGTGCTCTGGTGCCCACGCTGGTCGACAAGGGAGACACAGCATACACAGGTGTGGGGAAAAGCCCACTGCAATGCTTGGCATCATCCAGAACCCTGTCTGCGAGTAAGACACCATCCTTCGTGTTTTTGAAGAGGCTTGTGGGAGGGGTGATGACAGTGGACAGTGGGCCTGAGAGCACCATTTGCAACTGGCCTCTCCTCCTCACGCTGCTCAGTCTTGTTGGAGCTCCCCAGGCGGGCAGGAACCCCATCTGCAGCGTACCGCCATGCCTGCCCACACAGCAGGGACTCAGGCTTACTAAAATGTTTGCCTCTTGGTAGGAACTGGGAAGCAAGAGTAGATTTTTAAACTGACAAACAACCCTGACACAGACCTGGAAGCCATGTCAGATTTGGAAAGTCAAGGACTGTTTGGGGGCAGGAGGTGGGGTGGGGGGGGGCTAGAGGGGTGAAGGGTTGAGGGGGCAGTCGGTTGCGATATGAGATGGGAATCTGGAGTCGAGGAAACATTAAGCACCATTTTCAGGCTCTCACCATCAAAAGCATCTGCTCATCACCATAGGTCCGGTGTCCTCCATGAGGTCCTCCTTAGTCATGCCTGCCACAAGGACCTCTCCCCACCCTCACCATCCACACCATCCTTGCCTTCCACCAACACTGCCTACCCTGCTCTCATTCAGTCCCCGTCGGATTCTCCCCCTAGCTAAGCAGTCCTAACTGTGTTCCTCTGCTCACTCACTCTTTCCTTTTCCATGACTTACTACAACCTTCTCCGTGTCCCTCACACTTCCAAACCCCCACCTCCCCCCTCTCCACCAGCAGGTGGCATCACCTCCTACTTCTCAGGGAAAACACCCCAAAGAAGTCAGCCTACCTGACAGAATCAAGGAGCCAGCCCCATCTCTTCCCCTCCTGCCTTCTCAGGAACCTTCCACTGCTGACTGCTCCTTCTACTGCATATTCACCTTTTCCTCTCTCTTGATCATTCCTCTTGTCATTTTAACATGTTCAAAAATGTCTCACCTTAAAAACAAAAGACCGTCTTCTTTCCTCACTCTATCTCCTCAAGCTACTATCCTCTTTCTTCCACTTCACAGACATACTTCTTCAGAGTTGTCTAGACTCTCCGTCTCCTCTTCTTCACCTCCCATTCACTCCTCACCTCACTCCTGTACCTCCGCCTACAAAGCTCCCACCCAGGCAGCAACTTCCATCCATGACACAAACCCATAGACTCATTTCGGTCCTCACATTGCTTGACATCTGGCAGCATTCGGCTCCGTTAGCCCTTCCTCCTTTTGGAAACGTTTACTTCACTTGGCATTTGTGACCCCTCCACCTTCTGGCTACTTCTCCCCAGTCACAAAGCTCAGCCCCCTCTACCTGGCCATTACATCATCCAGTTCTTCCTAGTCTAGTCCTGGGCCCTCGCTTATCACACTGTATTCCTTCCTTGGATAGTTTCTCCATGCCCACAGCTTCAGTCACCATCTCTAGAACTCTGGACCAACTGCATGCAGGACACGTCCATTTCAAAGCCCCAAAAGGTCCATCGAACTAAATATGTCCAAACAGAATTCATCATTTCTCCATCAGACCTGGTTCTTTTCTGTGGTCTCTATTTCAGTGTGCACTCTACTTTGTTGAGTTTTGTTTTTAACATTTTTATTATGAAAAACTTCAAACCTTCAAATACCCATGACCCAGCATCAATAATTAGCAACATTTTGCCAGTTTAATTTACCACATGCTTCTTTTTCTTTTCTAGAGTGTTTTAAGTGAATTCAAGATGTTATGCATTTCTAACTGACAAGTTTTAAATATGTATTTATATATGTACATACATGCACAAACACTTAAAACCACCATGCCATTGTTATACCCAACAGAATGAATAGTAGTTCCTTCATATTATCTAATGCTTGGTGTGTACTTAAATTTCTCTATTCCTCTCAAAGACATCTTCTAGTTTGTCTGAATCAGTATCCAAACAAGTTCCACACATTGCATAAAAGATATAATTGCCTTGTTCTATTTCTTAAGCCTTTAAAAAAAATTCTATTTCATGCCACTGATTTATTGGCAACATCATGTTATTTGTTCCATGGAACGCCCCACACTCTGATTTGGTTGATTTCTTCCTTGTAGTGACACTTAACTGTTCATTTATCCTGTGTGCTTCCTATAAACCGGGCACAAAAGGAGGAAAAAAAGAAACAAAAGCTGAAGGAACTAACAGAAAACAACTAGCAAGACAGAATATTTTAATCCAACCATGTAAATTAATTACATTAAATATAAAGGTCTAGACATAGCAACTAAAAATTAGAAACTGTCATATTGGATAAAAAAGCAAGACCTCATTATATGTTGAGAATATGAAATCTACTTTAGGTATAAAGACATAGAGTAACGGAGTGGAAAAAATATATATCATGCAAACACTAATAAAAAAAAAAGCTGGAGGGGCTTCCCTGGTGGCGCAGTGGTTGAGAGTCCGATGCAGGGGACACGGGTTCGTGCCCCAGTCCGGGAGGATCCCACATGCCGCACAGCGGCTGGGCCTGTGAGCCATGGCCGCTGAGCCTGCGCATCCAGAGCCTATGCTCCATGGCAGGAGGAGCCACAACAGTGAGAGGCCCGTGTACCGCAAAAAAAAAAAAAAAAAAAAAAAAGAGCTGGAGTAGCTATCTTACTAATCAAAGTAAACTTCTGAACAAGAAATATTACCAGTGATAAAGAAAGGTTTTACATTATGAAAAGCAGGCAATTCATCAAGAGGTCACAACAATCCTAATGTGTATGTACTTAATAGAGCTTCAAAATACATGAAGCAAAAGCTGAAAGAAGTAAAGAAAGAAATAGACAAATCCACAATTATTGTTAGAGACATCCATATTCCTCTCTTGGTAAACAATAGAACAAATGGGCAGAAAATCAACAAGGGCATAGGAAACATAAAAAATGCTAAAAATAAACTTGACCTAATTGACATTTATAGAACATTTATGGAACATTCCACCATATGAGAGCAAGTACACATGGAATATTCACCAACATATTCTGGGCCACCAGACAAGTCTCAAAAAAATGTGAAAGAACTGATACAATACAACATATGTAACCTGACTATAAGAAAATTAAGCTAGAAATAACAGAAAGATATGTCAAAAATCCTGAAATATTTGGAAATTAAACAACTCACTTCTAAATAACATATGAGTCAGAAAGAAAGTCACAAGGGAAAATATTTTAATTGAATTAAAATGAAAACATAACATCAAAATTTGTGGGATGCAGCTAAGCAGTGATTAGAGGAAATTTTATAGCATTAAATGCTTTATTAGGAAAGTAGAAAGATTTATAATCAATGACCTAAGCTTCCACTTAAAGAAAATTAAAAAAGAAGAGTATATTAAACTCAAAGCAAGAACAAAAGATAAAAGCTTATATCGATAGTATTGAAAACAGAAAAACAGTAAGAAACCAAAGAAATCAGAGAAACTAAATGATGGCTTTTGGAGAAGATTAATAACATTGATAAACCTCTTGGGACACTGACCAACAAAAGAAAACATGATATAAACTACCCACATCAGGAATGAAAAAAGGGACATCACTACAGATCCTACAGATATTCAAAGGATAATAAGGAAATACTATGAACACGTTTAAGCTCACGGATTTAAAATTTTAGATAAAATTCTATACAAACTCTTACAGAAAAAGGAAGAGAGGGACTCATTTTATGAGGCCAGGATTACCCTGATACCTAAACCAGAAGACACTAAAAGAAAATAAAACTAAAGATCAATAACTCTCATGAATGTAAATCCTCAACAAAATATTAGCAATTCAGATGTAGCAATTATACATATGTATGAAACTATCATGACCAAGTGAGTTTATCCTGAGGATGAAAGCCTGTTTCAATATTTGAAAGTCAAACAATGTAACCCACCTTATTAACAAACTAAAGAAGAAAAACCATATGATGATCTTGGTACAAAAAAGCTTTTAACAAAATTCAAAATCTTTTCATGATAAAAATTCTCAACAAACTAGAAATGGAAAGGAATTTCTCCAACCTGATAAAGTGCATCCATAAAAAAAACCTATGGCTAGCATCGTTTTTATAACGAATACTGAATGCTTTTCCTTAAGATCAGGGAAAATGCAAAAATGCCACCCCTACTTAAATGGGGACATCATTTGAGAGGTGCAATAAGACAGGGGGAGAAAAGAGTATACACATTGCAAATCAAGACATAAAAGTGTCTTTATTCCTAGAGTACATGATTATGCTCATAGAAAATCCCAAAGAATGTACAAAAAAGCTATTAGTCAGTGAGTTTAATAGGATCTCATACAAGATCAACAAACAAAAATCAATCATTCTTCTTCAACTATCAATGAACAACTGGAAACTGAACGTAAAAAATAGTAGCATTTACAATAGCACCAAAACCCACAAAATAATTAGATATAAACCTAGCAAGACATGTACAAAATCTATTTGCTAAAAACTCCAGAACTATGAAACACCAATGAAGAATATTAAAGAGGACCTAAATAGATGGAGAGATACACCACATTCATGGATTGGAAGACACAATATAGTTAGGATGTCAATTCTTTCAAAATTTATCTATAGATTCAATATAATCCTAAACAAAATTTCACAGAACTTTTTGCAGATTCTATGAACTTAATATGCAGAAGCAAAGGAACAGTTTTGAAAAAGAAGAGCAAAGTTGGAGCACCCATTCTAACTGACTTTAAGACTTACTACAAAGCCACAGTCATCAGAACAGTGTGATATTGGTGAAAGGAGGACATATAAAGGAAAGGAACAGAATTGAGAGTCCAGAAATACACACACACACACACACACACACACACACACACACACGGCCAAGTAAGTTCCCACAAAACTTCAATGTAATTCAATAAATAAAAGTTAAGTCTTTTTAACAATTGGTGCTAGAATATTTGGACTTTCATCTGCAAAAAATGAAATGAACCTTTATCCCTACACCTTACACCATATGGAAAACTCAAAATGAACCAATGTAAAGTCTAAAAAATTATAAAATGTAAAAATTGTAAAACCTAAAACATCTAGAACATAATCTAGGGAAAAACTGTGACCTTTCTTGGCAAATGATTATTAGATACAACACCAAAAGCAAAATCCACATCATAAAATATTGATAAATTGGACTTCACCAAAAGTTGAAAATTCTGCTCCTCAAGTGATAATTGTGTATAACGTGAAAAGCCAAGCAAAGATTGAAAGAAAATAGTTTCAAAACACAACTCTGGAAAAGAACTGCACCCAGAATACATAAAGAATTCTGCAACATCCATTTATGATAAAAACTCTCTGGAAGGTGGGCATAGAGGGTACATACCTCAACATAATAAAGGTCATATATGACAAACCCATAGCTAATATCATACTCAATGGTGAAAAGCTGAAAGCATTTCCTCTAAGATCAGGAACAAGACAAGGATGCCCACTCTTGCCACTTCTATTCAACACAGTTTTGGAAGTCCTAGCCACAGCAATCATACAAGGAAAAGAAATAAAAGGAATCCAAATTGAAAAGGAAGAGTAAAACTGTCATTTTGCAGATGACATGACACTATACATAGAAAATCCTAAAGACAACACCAGAAAACTCCTAGAGGTCATCAATGAATTTGGTAAAGTTGCAGGATACAAAATTAATGCACAGAAGTCTCTTGCATTCCTATACACTAACAACAAAATAGCATGAAGAGAAATAAAGAAAATAATCCCATTTACCATCACAACAAAAAGAATAAAATACCTAGGAATAAACCTACCTAAGGAGGCAAAAAACCTGTACTCTGAAAACTATAAGATGCTGATGAAAGAAATTGAAGATGACACAAAGAGATGGAAAGATTTACTGTGTTCTTGGACTGGAAGAATCAATAATGTTAACATGGCCATACTTCCCAAGGTAATCTACAGATTCAATGCAATTCCTATCAAAATACCCATGACATTTTTCACAGAACTAGAACAAATAATCCTAAAGTTTATATGGAACTGAAAAAGATCCAGAATTGTCAAAGTAAACCTGAGAAAAAAGAAAAAAGCTAGAGGTGTAACCCTTCCAGATTTCAGACTATACTACAAAGCTACAGTAATCAAAACAGTATGGTACTGGCACAAAAACAGACACATAGTTCAACAGAACAGAATAGAAAGCCCAGAAATAAACCTATGCACTTATGATCAATTAATCTACAACAAAGGAGGCAAGAATATACATTGGAGAAAAGATGGTCTCTTCAATAAGTGGTGCTGGGAAAACTGGATAGCTACATGTAATGAAATTAGAACATTCTCTAACACCATATACAAAAATAAACTCAAAATGGATTAAAGACCTAAATGTAAGACAGATACTATAAAACTACTACAAAAACATAGGCAGAACATTCTGTGACATAAATGGCAAAAAAATTTTTTTGATCTCTCTCCTAGAGTAATGGAAACAAAAGCAAAAATAAATAAATGGGACCCAATTAAACTTAAAAGCTTTTGCACAGCAAAGGAAACCATAAAGAAAATGAAAAGACAACCTATGGAATGGGAGAAAATATTTGCAAACGATGCAACCAACAGGGCTTGATTTCCAAAACATACAAACAGCTCATATAGCTCAACAACAAAAAAAAACAAACAACCCAATCAAAAAATGGGCAGAAGACCTAAACAGACATTTCTCCAAAGAAGACATACAGATGGCCAAATAGGCACATGAAAAGATGCTCAACATCGCTAATTATTAGAGAAATTCAAATCAAAACTACAGTGAGGTACCACCTCACACCAGTCAGAATGGCCATCATTAAAAAGCCTACAGATAACAAATGCTGGATAAGGTGTGGAGAAAAGGGAACCCTCATACACTGTTGATGAGAATGTAAATTGGTGCAGCCACTACGGAAAACAGTATGGAGGTTCCTCAGAAAACTAAAAATAGAATTACCGTATGATCCAGCAATCCCACTCCTGGGCATATATTCAGACAAAACTATAATTCGCAAAGATATATGCACCCCTATGTTCACAGCAGCACTATTTACAATAGCCAAGACATGGCAACAACCTACATGTCCACTGACAGATGAATGGATAAAGAAGATGTGGTACATATACACAATGGAATACCACTCAGCCATAAAAAAGGTTGAAATAATACCATTTGCAGCAACATGGATGCAACTAGAGATTATCATACTAAGTGAATTAAGCCAGACAAAGACAAATGCCATATGATATCATGTATATGTGGAATCTGAAATATGGTACAAATGAACCTACCTACAAAACAGAAACAGATTCACAGACATAGAAGTTGCCAAGGGAGAGGAGGAGTAGGAGACGGATGGACTGGAGTTTGGACTTAGTAGATGCAAACTATTACATATAGAATGGATAAACAACAAGGTCCTACTGTATAGCACAGGGAACTATACTCGATATCCTGGGATAAACCATAATGGAAAAGAATATTAAAAAAGAATGTATATATGTGTATAACTGAGTCACTTTGCTGTACAGCAGAAATTAACACAACATTGTAAATCAACTATACTTCAATTTAAAAAAAAACAAATTACTGTTACACACAACAACATGGATTATGCTAAGTGAAGTGAGGCATACTCAAAAGGCTACTTACCATGTGATTCCATTTATATAAGATTCTGGAAAAGGTGAAAGTATAAGCACAGAAAATAAATGAGTGATTGCCAGGGGCTGCCAGTGGGGAGAGGCACTGACAAAATAGGCGAAGTTTTTGAAGTGATGAAACTATTTTATATTTTGTTGTATACACTAAAAATGATGAATGTTAATGAATATAAGGTATACTTCAATAAACTTGAATTTAAAAAATAAAATTAAATTAAAAGCTATAAAATATAAATAATAATATAAAATAAACTGATAGAACTAAGAACAAAAGTATCTCTTGTATCAATAAATGTATATGGGCTGGACTTACCTTATAAGAGAAAAATATCAGATTGGATAATAAAACAAATTCTAATGGTTCTGTATACAAGTGAGTTATAAAGGTTAAAAATAAAAGAGTGGGCAAATGTATTCCCTCAGATGAAAACAAAAAGAAAATAGAGGTCATGATTTCAATATCGGACAAATTAAATTCTGGGCCAAGAAAAATTAAATGAGACTTTTTAATGCTAAGAGTGCAATTTACAATGAAGATGTTGTAATTCATAAGGAAGGCATTACAACTCACACTGAACACGAAGCAATTAGAAATATCAAAGCACTAACATTCAAAAACAAAATAATAGGAAATACAAGGTGAAATATGTTGGCACACATTAGAAATCAGTCTTTAACTTGCTAACCTTTCTCAGTCCATAACAGTCTAAGTGGACAAACACTAAGACAACACAAGAACTAAATAACAATAAATTTGGTCCAAATACATATATGTCAAAAAGTCTGTATGAAGACACAGAGTGCTTCTTCAAGTGTAACAAAACTGACCATATATTAGACAACAAAATCTAAGCACAGTCTCAAAAGAAGAAATAGTTCAGAAAACAGTCTAATCACAAAGCAGTACAGTTAAAATGAATAACATAACCAGGAAATAATAGCTCCAAACAACTGGATATTTTTAAATGCTCTATTTAAATTCTTAGGACAAGAAGGAACTCCAAATCAATTGTTGCAAAATATCTAGAAAATAACAGTATTAAAATATTACATATCAAAACCTATGAGATAGGGCTTCCCTGGTGGCACAGTGGTTGAGAGTCTGCCTGCCGATGCAGGGGACACAGGTTCGTGCCCCAGTCCGGGAAGGTCCCACATGCCGCGGAGCGGCTGGGCCTGTGAGCCATGGCCGCTGAGCCTGTGCGTCCAGAGCCTGTGCTCTGCAACGGGAGAGGCCACAACAGTGAGAGGCCCGCATACCGCAAAACAAACAAAAACAAACAAACAAACAAAAAAACCCAAAAAACCTATGAGATAAAGCTAAAATAGTGCTCAAAGGAAAAAGCCGAGCCTGAAATACTTATGTTACTAACCAAAAGTAAAAGAAAGTACAAGGGACTTCCCTGGGGATGCTGTGGTTAAGAATCCACCTGCCAGACTTCCTTAGTGGCGCAGCGGTTAGGAATCCGCCTGCCAATGCAGGGGACATGGGTTCAAGCCCTGGTCTAGGAAGATCCCACAGCTGCAGAGCAATTAAGCCAGTGAGCCACAACTACTGAGCCCACGTGCTGCAACTACTGAGCCTGTGTGCTGCAACTACTGAAGCCCATGCGCCTAGAGCCTGTGCTCCTCAAGAGAAGCCACCATGATGAGAAGCCTGCGCACCACAATGAAGAGTAGCCTCCGCTCGCCGCAACTAGAGAAAGCCCGTGCACAGCAACGAAGACCCAACGTAGCCAAAAAAAAAAAAAAAAGAAAGAAAAAAAATTCAGAAAGAAAAAGAAAGTAAATACATCAAACATCTATTTTTTGGTCAATTTTTTTGGTCACTGATATAACCCAACTTCCTAGATCTGAGTCAGACACGTAGGAGGCACTCAATAAATGTGTGTTGAATAAATGAGCAACAGAGTAAACTTAAGAAAGGAAAAGGAGTTAAAAAAATAAAGGCAGGGCTTCCCTGGTGGCACAGTGGTTGAGAATCCGCCTGCCAATGCAGGGGACACGGGTTTGATCCCTGGTCCAGGAAGACCCCATATGCCGCGGAGCAACTAAGCCCATGCACCACAACTACTGAGCCTGCACTCTAGAGCCCGTGAGCCACAACTACTGAGCCTGCATGCTGCAACTACTGAGGCCCCATGCCTGAAGCCCATGCTCCGCAACAAGAGAAGCCACCACAATGAGAAGCCTGCGCACTGCAACGAATAGTAGTCTACGCTCACTGCAACTAGAGAAAGGCTGCACGCAGCAACAAAGACCCCATGCAGCCAAAGATAAATAAATAAATTTATTAAAAAATAAATAAATTAAAGGTAGAAATTAATATGTTAGAGAAAAAGAAATAATAATAATATCAATAAATATATCCAAGAGCATTTTCCTTGAAAAAAATTAAACAAATTAGGTAACCTATTCACAAAGAAATGGCAGAAAACACAACTATGCAAACAAAAATGCAGTAAAACAGAAATAATCACAGACACAAAGGAAACTCAATGAATCTACAAACCCACTTTGTTCAACACTAAGCAAGTAAATTTAAAGATCTGGAAGAAATTGATAATTTTCTAGGAAAATATAATTTACCAAAACTTACTTCAGAGAAGATAGAAAACCTAAACTGACCAATTACCATAGGAAAAAAAGAAGAAAAATTTCAAAGATTTACTCCTGCAAAACACTCGGCCCAGATGCCTTCAAAGAGAAATTAATTGTCTAATCTTCAAGAGCAAATAATTTCAATGCTATTTAAACTGTTTCAGACCTTAGGAAAAAAAGTAGGGGCAGAGGGAACCTTCCAGATTCCTTTTATGAAGCAAAAATAACGCTGATACCAACAATTGACAAAGATTCAACAAAAAAGAAAAGTGCAAACCAATCCCACTTCTGACTCCTGATGCAGAAATCCTAAATAAAATAGAAAATAAAATCCTGCAACACATTAAAGAAAATAATAGACTATGAGTAAGTGGGTGTATTCTAGGAATTCAAGAATGGTTCAATATTAGGATATGGATAATATGATCACTTCTATAGATGATGGAAAGCATTGGATAATATGCAACAACCATTCTTCATCAAAAGTTTAATGAAATAAGAAAATACAGATATTCCTTAGCATGATAGAATATCTCATTCTTAATCCAAAGCCAGCATCATGTTTAACCGAGAAACAATAGATGCATTCTCATTAAAGTCAAGAGCTTTTAACATGTTCTTGAGGAATAAGCCAACATAATTAGATAAGAGAAATAAATTAGAAAGACATTTTTAGATAATATAATTCTAAGCCTGGAAAATTTAAGAGAAGCTCCCAAAAGGAATACAACATTAAGATAGTTAAATTTAAAACAGTCAGGTCCAAATATAACACACAGAAACCAATAGCTTTCATATATATAAACAACCACCAGTCAAGAGATATGGAGGAAAAGACTGCATTTACAATACCAACAAAAAAAAGTAAGAATGAATTTAATTTTAAAAATATATATGATTTATATGAAAAAATATTTACAACATTCCTGAAGGCCACAAAATTTAAGAGCAGAATAAATGGCAAGGCAAACAGTGTTCTTTTCTAGAAATTCTCAATACCATAAAGATATAATTCTCCCTAAATTAATCTATAAGTGTAATGTAATCCCAATGAACATACATATATTTATATATAAATTTTTATATGTATATAAATACTTAAATAGACAAACTGACGCTAAAGTACTTAACATGGAAAAATAAGAGACAATAATAGGAAAATTCTACAAACAGATATAAGTATGAGGAGCTAGCCTATCAAATATTAAAATACGTTTAAAAGTGCAAAACTTAAAGACAGCGTGACCCTGGAACATGAATATATACAAATATCTATGGTATAGCCTAGCAAGTCTAGAAATAGCACCAATACATATAACATTTACTACATTCAATAAGAGGCACCTCAAATCTGTGACGAAAAAATGGAATAGTTAACATATGTATGGGGATAGGGAGAGCTGTTGGGGAAAAAATGAAGCCATACTTTACATCTTACACAAGGTGTATTCCAAATTGGATAAAAGTTCAAAAGTACAGAATCAAAGCATAAAGTTTGTAGCATAAACCACGGGAAAATTATTTTGTAACCAGAGTGGGAAAGACTTCTAAAACAATGAAACAAAATCCAGAAGCCATAAAAACAAGGACTGATAAATTCAACTACACAAATATATTTTCTGTATGGCAGAAACAAAGGAACAAAATGAGAAAAGATTTGCAACTCTTATTACAGATAAATGGTTAATATTCCTAAAAAATAAAGAGCTCTTAAAAATCAATGAGATAGCCTCATATACCAGAGGGCAGACAGCAGAAGCAAGAAGAACTACAATCCTGCAGCCTGTGGAACAAAAACCACATTCACAGAAAGACAAGATGAAAAGGCAAGGGCTATGTACCAGATGAAGGAAAAAGATAAAACCCCAGAAAAACAACTAAATGAAGTGTAAATAGGCAACCTTCCAGAAAAAGAATTCAGAATAATGAGAGTGAAGATGATCCAGGACCTCAGAAAAAGAATGGAGGCAAAGATCGAGAAGATACAAGAAATGTTTAACAAAGACCTAGGAGAATTAAAGAATAAACAAACAGAGATGAACAATCCAATAAGTGAAATGAAAACTACACTAGAAGGAATCAATAGCAGAATAACTGAGGCAGAAGAACGGATAAGTGACTTGGAAGACAGAATGGTGGAATTCACTGCTGCAGAACAGAATAAAGAAAAAAAAAAAGAAAAGAAATGAAGGCAGCCTAAGAGACCTCTGGGACAACATTAAACGCAACAACATTTGCATTACAGAGGTCCCAGAAGGAGAAGAGAGAGAGAAAGAACCCAATAAAATATTTGAAGAGATTATAGTCGAAAACTTCCTTAATATGGGAAAGGAAATAGCCACCCAAGTCCAGGAAGCCCAGAGAGTCCCATACAGGATAAACCCAAGGAGAAACACGCCAAGACACATAGTAATCAAATTGACAAAAATTAAGGACAAAGAAAAATTCTTGAAAGCAGCAAGGGAAAAATGACAAATAACATACAAGGGAACTCCCATAAGGTTAACAGCTGATTTCTCAGCAGAAACTCTACAAGCCAGAAGGGAGTGGCATGATATACTTAAAGTGATGAAAGAGAAGAAACTACAACCAAGATTACTCTACCTGGCAGGCATCTCATTCAGATTCGACGGAGAAATCAAAAGCTTTACAGACAAGCAAAAGCTAAGAGAATTCAGCACCACCAAACCAGCTCTACAACAAATGCTAAAGGAACTTCTCTAAGTGGGAAACACAAGAGAAGAAAAGGACCTACAAAAACAAAACCAGAACAATTAAGAAAATGGTCAGAGGAACATACATATCGATAATTACCTTAAATGTGAATGGATTAAATGCTCCAACCAAGAGACACAGGCTTGCTGAATGGATACAAAAACAAGACCCATATATATGCTGTCTACAAGAGACCCACTTCAGGCATAGGAACACATACAGACTGAAAGTGAGGGGATGGAAAAAGATATTCCGTGCAAATGGAAATCAAAAGAAAGCTGGAGTAGCAATACTCATATCAGATAAAATAGATTTTAAAATAAAGAATGTTACAAGAGACAAGGAAGGACACTACATAATGATCAAGGGATCAATCAAGAAGAAGATATAACAATTATAAATATATATACACCTAACACAGGAGCACCTCAATACATAAGGCAACTGCTAACAGCTGTAAAAGAGGAAATCGACAGTAACACAATAATAGTGGGGGACTTTAACACCTCACTTACACCAATGGACAGATCATCCAAACAGAAAATTAATAACGAAACACAAACTTTAAATGACACAACAGACCAGACAGATTTAATTGATATTTATAGGACATTCCATTCAAAAACAGCAGATTACACTTTCTTCTCAAGTGCGCACTGAACATTCTCCAGGATAGATCACATCTTGGGTCACAACTCAAGCCTCAGTAAATTTAAGAAAACTGAAATCATAGCAAGCATCTTTTCTGACCACAATGCTATGAGATTAGAAATCGATTACAGGGAAAAAAATGTAAAAAACATAAACACCTGGAGGCTACACAATACGTTACTAAATAACCAAGAGATCACTGAAGAGATCAAAGAGGAAATCAAAAAATACCTAGAGACAAATGACAATGAAAACACGACGATCCAAAACCTACGGGATGCAGCAAAAGCAATTCTAAGAGGGAAGTTTACAGCAATACAGTCCTACCTAAGAAACAACAAACATCTCAAATAAACAATCTAACCTTACACGTAAAAGAACTAGAGAAAGAAAAAAAAACAAAACCCAAAGTTAGTAGAAGGAAAGAAATCATAAAGATCAGAGAAGAAATAAATGAAATAGAAACAAAGAAAACAATAGCAAAGATCAATAAAACTAAAAGCTGGTTCTTTGAGAAGATAAAATTGATAAACCATTCACAAGACTCATCAAGAAAAAGAGGGAGAGGACTCAAATCATTAAAACTAGAAATGAAATAGGAGACGTTACAACAGACATCGCAGAAATACAAAGCATCCTAAGAGACTACTATAAGCAACTCTGTGGCAATAAAATGGACAACCTGGAAGAAATGGACAAATTCTTAGAAAGGTATAATCTTCCAAGACTGAACCAGGAAGAAATAGGAAATACGAACAGACCAATCACAAGGCATGAAATTGAAACTGTGATTAAAAATCTTCCAACAAACAAAAGCCCAGGACCAGATAGCTTCACAGGTGAATTCTATCCAACATTTAGGGAAGAGCTAACACCCATCCTTCTCAAAATCTTCCAAACAATTGCAGAGGAAGGAACACTCCCAAACTCATTCTATGAGGCCACCATCACCCTGATACCAAAACCAGACAAAGATACTACAAAAAAGGAAAATTACAGACCAATATCACTCATGAACATAAATGCAAAAATCCTTAACAAAATACTAGTAAATCAAATCCAACAACACCTTAAAAGGATCATGCACCATGATCAAGTGGGATTTATCCCAGGGATGCAAGGATTCTTCAATATACGCAAATCAATCAATGTGATACACCATAATAACAAACTGAAGAATAAAAACTGTATGATCATCTCAATAGGTGCAGAAAAAGCTTTTGACAAAATTCAATACCCATTTATGATAAAAACTCTCCAGAAAGTGTGCATAGAGGGAACCTACCTCAACATAATAAAGGCCATATATGACAAACCCACAGCAAATGTCATTCTCAATGGTGAAAACCTGAAAGCATTTCCTGTTACTGAACAGGACAAGGATGTCCACTCTCACCACTATTATTCAACATAGTTTTTTAAGTCCTAGCCATGGCAATCAGAGAAGAAAAAGAAATAAAAGGAATACAAATTGGAAAAGAAGAAGTAAAACTGTCACTGTTTGCAGATGACATGATACTATACATAGAGAATCCTAAAGATGCCAGCAGAAAACTACTAGAGCTAATCAATGAATTCGGTAAAGTTGCAGGATACAAAATTAATGCACGGAAACCTCTTGCATTCCTATACACTAATGACAAAAAATCTGAAAGAGATATTAAGGAAACACTCCCATTTACCATTGCAACAAAAAGAATAAAATACCTAGGAATAAACCTACCTAGGGAGACAGATGGCCTGTATGCAGAAAACTATAAGACAGTGATGAAATAAATTAAAGATGATACAAACAGATGGAGAAATATACCATGTTCTCAGATTGGAAGAAGCAATACTGTGAAAATGACTATACTACCGAAGCAATCTACAGATTCAATGTAATCCCTATCAAATTACCAATGGCATTTTTTACAGAACTAGAACAAAAACTCTTAAAATTTGTATGGAGACACAAAAGACCCCAAATAGCCAAAGCAGTCTTGAAGGAAGAAAACGGAGCTGGAGGAATCGGGCTCCCAGACTTCAGACTATACTACAAAGCTACCGTAATCAAGACAGTATGGTACTGACACAAAACCAGAAATATAGATCAATGGAATAGGATAGAAAGCCCAGAGATAAACCCATGCAACTATGGTCAACTAATCTATGACAAAGGTGGCAAGGATATACAATGGAGAAAAGACAGTCTCTTCAGTAAGTGGTGCTGGGAGAACTGGACAGCTACATGTAAAAGAATGAAATTAGAACACTCCCTAACACCATACACAAAAATAAACTCAAAATGGATTAGAGACCTAAATGTAAGACCGGATACTATAAAACTCTGAGAGGAAAACATAGGAAGAACAAACACTCTTTGACATAAATCACAGAAAGATCTTTTTTTGATCCACCTCCTAGAGTAATGGAAATAAAAACAAAAATAAACAAATGGGACCTAATGAAACTTAAAAGTTTTTGCACAGCTAAGGAAACTACAAACAAGACAAAAAAACAACCCTCGGGCTTCCCTGGTGGCGCAGTGGTTGAGAGTCCACCTGCCGATGCAGGGGACACGGGTTCGTGCCCCAGTCCGGGAAGATCCCACGTGCCGCGGAGTGGCTGGGCCCGTGATCCATGGCCACTGAGCCTGCGTGTCCGGAGCCTGTGCTCCGCAATGGGAGAGGCCACAACAGTGAGAGGCCCGCATACCGCAAAAAAAAACACAAAAAACAAAAAAACAACCCTCATAATGGGAGAAAATATTTGCACACGAATCAACGGACAAAGGATTAATCTCCAATATATATAAACAGCTCATGCAGCTCAATATGAAAAAAACAAACAACCCAATCCAAAAGTGGGGAGAAGACCTAAATAGACATTCTCCAAAGAAGACATACAAATGTCCAAGAAGCACATGAAAAGCTGCTCAACATCACTAATTATTAGAGAAATGCAAATCAAAACCACAATGAAGTATCACCTCACACCAGTTAGAATGGGCATCATCAGGAAATCTACAAACAACAAATGCTGGAGAGGGTGGGGAGAAAAGGGAAACTTCTTGCACTGTTGGTGGGAATGTAAATTGATACGGCCACTATGGAGAACAGTATGGAGGTTCCTTAAAAAACTAAAAATAGAATTACCATATGACCCAGCAATTCCACTACTGGGCCTATACCCAGAGAAAACCACAATTCAAAATGACATATGTACCCCAATGTTCATTGCAGCGCTGTTTACAATAGCCAGGTCATGGAAGCAACCTAAATGCCCATCCACAGACAAATGGATAAAGAAGGTGTGGTACATATATACAATGGAATGTTACTCAGCCATAAAAAAGAACGAAATTGGGTCATTTGTAGAGACGTGGATGGATCTAGAGACTGTCATACAGAGTGAAGTAAGTCAGAAAGAGAAAAACAAATATCGTATATTAACGCATATATGTGGAACCTAGAAAGATGGTACAGATGAACTGGTCTGCAGGGCAGAAATTAAGACACAGGTGCAGAGAAGAAACGTACGGACACCAAGTGGGGAAAGTGGTGGTGGTGGTGGTGTGATGAATTGGGAGAATGGGATTGACATATATACACTAATATATATAAAGTGGATAACTAATAAGAACCTGGTGTATAAAAAAATAAATAAAATTTAAAAAAAGAAATCAATGAGAAAAACATCAACTACCAAATAGAAAAATAGTCAAAGGATAAGAACAGAGAGTTCATGGGAAAGAAATAGAAATCACTCTTAAAGACATGAAGAGATATTCAACTCCATTCGTAATAAGATAAATGCAAATTAAAACCTCACCGAGACAAGTTTAAGTCACAGACCCTTTGAACCAGGAATTCAGCCCTTTAGGAATTTATCCTGCACATATACTCTATGTAGTAGGATGAAGGGTTGTTCCCCCCAATAATACGTCCAGTGGAGGTACGTGGCCAGCCGGGGGTGACCTCATAGGGAGGGAGGTAGTGAGGCAATCTCCTGACTTCACTCTCCTCCCTCCCTTTGATGTCCCTTCTGACCCCCTCCCCACCACCAGCTGATCAGGGCTGGAAGCCAGAGGGAAAGGGAGCCCCGTAAGGAGTTCCATGCAGCCCACCCTCCCCACCTACCCCTCACCGGGCAGAAGGCAGCATGGAACACAGCGGAGCCTGCATCTGAAGGGGCACAGAAGCTGCCCAACACAATCTCCAAGACTTGTTTTTTTGAAACAGGGTACAGAACAGCATACGTAGTATGTCATCATTTGAGTAAGAAGAAGTATATGTCATGCACTGGTTACATGTGCATAGCAGATCCGGACGGGGCCCTAAGAAAATGACTGTATTTGATGCTCTGGGGAGAGGACCTGGGTATGTGGGGAAGAAGATTAGGAGACTTTTCACTGTGTAACATATCATCCTTTTTAAATTTTGAATGATACAAGAGGTTCAAAATGTTAAATTTTATTTATACTGGAAATACTAAATTTTATTTATATTCAAAAATATAAATAAAATTTAATATTTTAAAGTCCAATATTAATGGTCTTTACAAGGGAGGCCCCCAGACAGTGCATGGTTCTATTCAATAAATGAGAAGCAGGAACAATACCTGCTGAGGACAAACCAGCCATGAGGGGATATGAGAAGAAGCGTGCCCACCTGTCAGGTAATGCCTGCAGCACAGTGGGCATCAGCACTCCGGAGATAGCTTTGTAGAGGATGGAGTCACACACGCCGACGATGTTCACCACCGTGGAGGAGCCCAGCACGGGCAGCATGTGGGGCGGCATTCCTTGCCAAAAGTGCAGAAGGAAACTTTGAACCTGTATCAACCCACAGAGAGAAGAACCGTTGAGGTTATACAAGGCCCTCCCAGCAGAGCCTTGGGACTCAGCCAAGGCCAGCCCAGTCCACAGCGCTATTCTCTTCTCCCCTTGCAGCAGCAGAGGCCGTCCCAGCCTGGGTGGCTTACGAGGCCCTGGAAGGTCCTCCTGTCCCAAGTGTTCACCCTGCCCGTCTGGGTGCATGCCCCCTGCTGGAGAAGCACTTGGCCTGGCAGCCCAGGGTCTATCCTGCCCTGGGAGAGAGCAGTAGCAAGTTAACCCATCTGCCCCTTCATGCTGACCGTGGTCTGGGTAAAAAGTTTAAGAAAGGGAAGGTGGGATGTTGCTTCTAAAAAGCTCAGAGCACTACAACTATTCTTTGGGCCTGTTGGTGCCTCGGGGACCCCAGGGTGTTCTGGAAAGGAAGGGAACATTGTGCGAGTTGCTGGTAAGAGGACTGTGTCTAGGAGGAAGAAGAGTAGGTGTCACAGACAGAAGTCTCCTGATACAATCTTGTGCGCCCCCAAAATGGATAAAGTGCAAAGGCCTCTTCGTGGCCAAATTCGACTATTTTCTCAAAGAGCCCTTGGTGCAGCCTTGGCTGGCTAGCGTCACTATGGGACGCTAGACGGTGCCATCTGGACAGTAAGGTACGAGGACACCCAAGCCCAACCACTAGCACAGGACAGACATCTAGCGGGCACTCAAAATGTAGTTATTGTTATTAATATGAGGATAGCAGGCCCCCTACCCCTGTATCTTCCAGGGTCTGAGTTGGAGGTCAGGGAGAGAGCAGGTGGGGGGTGGGACAAGATAAGGGAAGTGAAGTGACACGGTAGAAGATGGTTATCTGGTACGTATAATAACACTAAAGATACCTAGACTTCAGCTAACATTGAGGAGTGACTCATCTTAAAGTTAGGGAACAAATAATTGAAGTTTTGTGAATTCTTACAAGCTCAACTTGGTTCCTGTACTATGTATCTTTCTTTCCTCCAAGATGGGCACTCCTGAACCCCTGTGTACAGCACTTCCCACATCCCTGGTTCCCCAAATCAATCCTGACCCAAGGCAGGAGGTCATTTAGTACCCAAGTCTAACACTTTGGAGGTGGTATTGTTAATGGTGTCAGCGTTATGTATTTATTGAGTGCTACTATACGTCAGGAACTTAGCACAGGTTCTCCCAGTTAATACTACAGCTTAGGATCACTGCTCCCATTGTGTAGAGACATTAACTTATTTGTCCAAAGCCAGACAGCAAGTCAGGGAATGGATGAATTTGTCTTTTCACAAATCAGTCTAGTGGCTAGTTTGCTCTTCACGTGGGCTTCTACCCCATTCCTGAGACCTATGCCTCTTCTTGGACTGCTGCCCACATCCCAGCTTTCTGCCCCAGCCTTCAAGCCCCTCTTAGAAGTAGGGTCTTACTTTCCTTTGACCAGGCTTCTTCTGACCCCAGCTTGGTGACCTGAGCTCAGCCTCGGATGGACAGAATTCCCTGATCCCCACGGCCAGGCTGGAATTCCCAGCGTAAACACTGGATGGGAGCCTTTGGGGGTGAGGAATGAGGAGAAAAGCATGCCCCCTGACTTCCTAGAGGGAAAATGGTAATTTCCAAAAACAGGATCAAAGTGGTAAAGGAGGTCAGGTTTGTAACTTATGAAACTCAAAGTCACAGTTCTGTTAATTCCACGAGAGTGAAAATATTGCAAAGTTTACAATGAGATTGAAAATTAAAACCAACAAAAAAAATCCAAATGAGTGAAGACTGCCTTCCAGGGTTCTAATCCTGTCACCACTACCAACTAGGGGTATAATATCTCTATGCCTCAGTTTCTTTACCTGTGAAATGGGAATAAAAGTAGTATTTACTAGATTTTGGTAAAGATTCCTAAAAAGTACTTATTACAGTGGTTGGCACATAGTAAATGCTCAATAAAGGTTAGCTGCTATTATTATTACTATTATTATTATTTGTATCATGGAGGCACTACAACTTTGAAGCCCAAGAAATCAGTGCACTGCCCTAAGACATTTGAGACACCCTTGCCTACGTTTCTGAGCGTCACCCAGCCAGGATCCCCATGGTGGCTCTGCTCACCTTTCAAGGTTCCTGTTCTTATTGGGACACCTGGTAGCTGACTGCTGGCCGCCTTGGGCCTGGAGGTGGCCACATCTCTTAGACAAGGTGCTTACCCTCCAGACAACCCTCTGCTGTCTCCGGATCCCATCTCATCCCTGGGCACTGGCCTCTGGCCAGGTCCTGGACCTCCCTGCCTGTCCTTCCAACTCTGAATAAGCATTGCCCAGTTGATTCCTAGTATTTGGTAGATTCTGAATTCATCTGCCTTTCTAAGCTCTCCTTGCATGTAGCCCTACTCTTTTTTTTTTTTTTAATGAGTAGTCAATTTCCAGCAGAAATTCTGGCAAGCATTAGCTGCTGTGTACATTAAAACAAGTCTGTAGAAAGTCACTCTCATTAGCAGCCATCCGTCTTTTTCAAATCTGTTCAAGTGGCACAGGGAGCCCTGATCAGTCCTGGTACCAGGGCAGCCTTTGTTGAGGGCATATTATCCAGTCTTGACCTCCCTTCCTGCTCTGCATTTAAGAGCATTTAATGTCCAGTGGACTAGTTCCTCAGAGTGAGAAGGAAAAAAAAGGAGGAGAACAGTGTAAAGCTCAAGGGCTGATACTTGGAAGTCAGGGGTGAAATGGACAGACACAGTGTTCATATCAGGAGGCTGAGCCAACAGGACCTCCTGATAGACTAGATATGAAGCGTGAGGGGAAAAGAAGAACCGAGGTTTGTGGTTTGAGCAATTGTGTGTGGTAGTGGCAATCTAAGACTTGGGAAGCACAAATCTGGGAGTGAAAATCAGAGCTTTGATTAGACCACCGTAAGTTAGGCGGCAAGTCATTTGAATCTAGAGCTCGGACTAAACGAATACACAAATATGAGAGTTACCAGCCTTTACAAAATGGAGATGGTACCTGCCTATCAGTAGGATGAAATAAGATAGCTTGTAAGATGCCTGGCATGATGAAGGCATTTAACAAATGGAAACGTAATTAATAGAAGGGAAGAGTTCTCCTCACTCCTTGCAAGCATTAATGGTGAGCGAGTCAGGGGTAAATGACTGAAAATGATTATTTAAACCAAGTTTCCTGGATTATCTACTTTAGTCCCTTGAACTCCCAGCCCTTTTTCTCTCTGTTCAATGAAGTATCAGGAGATGATTTCCTTAAGAATACCTAAGTAAGTTTTCTATTTCTTTTCCATGCCTATGTTTAGTTCATTCCTAATATATTGGCACCTTGTGGAAACATATCTGATGACTTCCAGTCATGGGTACTTAATTGCTACAGTGTTAAAAGGAACTTGACAAAACAATAACTACCAAAATACCTACCACTTATTATGCTCTGAGTTTGAAATCAGACACTTTATCTATACAATTTCCATGTAATCATCACAATTTTACTATGAGGTAGATATAGTTATTATCTCCATTTTACAGAAAAAAGAAACTGAGGCTCAGAGAGGTTAAGTACCTTGCTCAAGGTCACAGGCTAGAAAGTGGTGAATTTGGGACTCAAACACAGGACTATCTGATTTTACAGCTCTCTGTGCAATGTAGTTTGGAGAAGGCTTTGCAGCAAGTCCCCTACATGCAGACTTGGACTCTTTGTGCTTGCCTGACAATGCTATAAGTCTGTGGCGGTTTTCCATCCATCCACCCATCCACCCATCCATCCATCCATCCACTCACCCACCCAAGAAACATTTACTGAGAGCCTGAGAGTATAATTGACCTGGATACAGTAGTAAGCAAGACAAACAAGGTCCCTGCCCTCAAGGGCTTCCATGGTGGTGGTAGGAGACAAACAATGAACAAGCAAACAATAAGATAATTTAAGATTGTAATACTAGTCTACATTGTGACCTCAATGGATATTAAAGATCTTGAAGACCTGAAACAAACTACATCATCAAAGTGTACCAGATGCATCCACCATTTATTTACCAATGACTTTTCTCAGCTGTAGGAGAAAGCCATGCCCATCAGGGGTAAAATACCCCCCTTCATTCTTTTGTGTTTGGGTAGAATGAACAACATCTCGATCAGCCATCTCAAAAATGGCCACCAAATACCCCTGCCCAGGGGTAGAAAGAATACTGGACCAGCAGTGTTAGGTGACAAAGATCTAACCAACTGTGTGACCTCTCTTAACTCTCTGGTTGACGTATCTGACGAGAGCAAGCTTTTGTATGACCTTTTACCAGGCATTGTCTCATCTCCTCCTTCCAGTAATCCTGTGAACTGGATAGGCAGGGATGATATTTTTATCTTCATTTCTAGGATGAGGAATTGAGCCACATCTTGAATCCAAGCCTAAGCTCCAAGTCTAGCACTTTTCCCGCAGGAGCACTCAAGCCCTCACAAGGTTTCTGGACCATATATTCTGCATCCTAATTGCTGGTGTGCGTGCCTTTTTTTTCCCTCAAGACTGTGTCCTGTCACCCCATTTCTGGGGGCTAGAGCAGCATATGGCACCATTAGATGCCCAACAAGTGTTGGAATTGATGAATGGAATTCAGTGAAGTGAGATGATGATCAAGTTTTGAGATGTATAAAGCTAGATATGAACATAAGGGAGGACTGTCACCAGTTTTGTTGTTAGTACTTTTGTGGCAGAGAGGGACAGCTATCCACCAGAGCTCCTCTTCTCTAGTAGTATAAGCTGCCGCCCAGTGAGGGGCCACACTTCCCAGCTCCCCTTACCTCAAGGTGGGGCTGTGAGACCAGCTCTTGCCAATAGACTATGGGCAAAAGTGATGCATTTTATTTCTGGGCTGACAAGGTTAAGAAAGGGGATGTCTTCCCTGTAATCCTTTTCCCCATCCATCAGCTGAACATGGGACTCCAAGGCTCTAGGGCAGGGTGTGGCCACAAGGTAGAAGAAGCCTGGGTCCCTGAACCACCCCCAGAAACCAGCCTTCCAACCAAGGGCGTCCACGTTGGATTGTGACATGTATTGTCTCACTGTGTTAAGACTTGGGGCTTATCTGTTACAGAAGCCAGGGTTGTCTTAACCAGTCACGAGTCATGGTTTGCCCAGATCTCAGTGCACTGTCTTTGATACGTGAGACATAGCCAAACTACAATACGAGAGAAAGCAGTGAGTTTGCTTGCTTTAAAAAGAAAATAATTCCACGTAAATGGTCACTCAAGGAATTTGGGAAATTTAAGAATCTGGTGGATGGAAGTCAAGAACAGGAAGAATAGTCCTTCTCTGCCAACACGCTGCCACCTCTTCTGGAGCCATGTCTAAGAACCAAGCGATAGCTCACATATGGTGGTACCACTGCTACACTGGGCTCCTGAGGGAACTGTAAACAAGCTGCACAAGTACCAGCAAGTGCTCAACAAGCATTCACTGCCTTACCTCATCCTCTTCCCCTCCATCTCCAACAGCACATGCCCCCCCCAAAACACACAAAAAGGGAATCTCCAGCATCTTTTTCACCAATAATTACTGATTTTTATAGCCCCTGTAGAGCCTGGGTTATCTTCCCTGAAATTGAATGCCCACACCTGATCTCAGGGTGGTGTCTTTGGTTTACTTTAGTTTTTTTTTTTTTTTTTCCTGCCTGAAAGGCATTTTCTTTCAACAGAAAGGCCTCAGGTTTATGGGGTGAAATGTGCGGTTTCCTGCCATCCTGTTGGAAGATTCTTTTGGATGGCATTTTAGGCAAGAAGATTTTATTGTCTCTTTGGTTATATAACCAGTGCTTCAATCCTCCCTTATTTCTCCTCACCATTCCTTAACTGTAATTTTTAAATGAAATGAAATTCTTAGATTGTTTGGATTCAAAGATGGTCCTACCGGCAGTGTTAGATGGACATGGGGACCAGACCTTGAGAATGGAGGGTAACCAGCTCCAAATGCACTCAAGTGGATGAGCCTCAGGAAAAGGTTAAATCAAAAATAAAGAAAAGCTTTCCTTTAGTTTTTCTGAATGTATAATTCTGGGTGTAATGATACCTTGGCAAAACTGTGTTCCCAGGAGGCCAACTGGGCAGGATGCAGTTCACTAGACAGAGCAAGTAAAAAGCCATGCCAACTGCTGTTCACACAGAGAATCTGTAAAATGGGGATAGTAACAATGCCTGCTTCCTAGGATCACTGTGAGGATTAAATAAGCTAATGTACATCAAGGGCTTCCAGAGGCCTGGCAACTAGCAGGGAGCTCATGAAATAGAAGTTAGTGTTATCATAATATTTTAACGCAGAGTATTCATAGCTCAACACTTGTTGACCTACCTCATCAAAGTTGGCTCTTATTACAGTGTCCAGTATTCTCTGACAGTGTGTTCTGTACATCATAATAAAGGTAGAAACCTGTGAGGGGGGAGGAGGGATCAACAATAAAGGCATACATTAATACGTGTTACTTCTGCCCTTGGGATTTCAATTTCAAGTCATTTATTCTATGTGGAGGGGATGAAATTCGCCTAATTCCTACTCATCCTGCAAGACCCAGACAAAACTCATTTTCACTAGGTGGGGCCCGCTGACTCTCAGCTCCCTCCTCTGTGCTCCCATAACACCTGAGTGTGTTTCTCCCTCAGAGCACTCACCCTGTGGTATGGAAAGCATGGGTTTCTCTCTCTGCCCCATCTCCACCCCCTGAAACTGTGGACTCTGGGAAAATAAAAATAGCATATTATTCATGCTTGTGTATCCAGCATTTAGTACAGTACCTGGCACATAGTAGAGGCCTACCGAATTAAATTCTCATCAGCTGAGATACTGAAAAGTTAAAACCCAGCATGTGCTCATAAGAAGAGGTGCTTTTGCCCAAATCACAAAAAGACATTTGGAAATTCTCTAGAATCTGCTTAGCAAAAGAATTGCACCTCCAGCTCCATTTAACTAAGAATTTTAAAGCAATGGTATAGGAAGTTTGTTGAGCAAGAAAGCAAATTTGAGAAAAAATAAGGATTTATCTAGTTCTTAGATTTAAAGCATTCTTTTCAGGTATTCTTTGTGTTTTAGAACCTAGATATACGTTTTATATAAACTTAGTTTGCTTGTGCAAGCATCTGTCTCCCTGCTCGACTGTAAGCTTCCTGAGAGCAGGACTCAAGTCTCATTCACCACTGCAACCCAGTGTGATATGTAGAAGCTCATCACCTGCTGGCGCACTGGGCAGCACAAGACAGGTGCATTAGGATGTGACCACCCGGGGGAAAGTCTCCAAATCTGTGTTTCCAATTATTTCTTCCCAATACCCTATGGCCCAAACTATCCGATTCACTATACCTATAAAATCTTCTTTGTCTATGGGACTATAGTTTCACCACATCCTCTGCAGCACATGGGAAAATAAACTTTATCCAATATAAAAGCAATCCAGAGGAGGGGGCCCTTGTGAAATGAGACAGTACAACATCATAGATGGGTAGGAAGGTAGGTAAGATAGATAGGTAGAGAGATAGAAACTTTTAATTTTAGAATAGTACTGGGTTGTAGTACAGTTTTGAAGATAGTTCAGGCAGTTCCCTTATAGCTCAAACCCAGTTACCTCTACCGTTAACATCTTGCATTAGGATGGAACATTTGTCACAACTAATGGACCAACACGGATACATTGTTATTGTCAACTAAAGTCCATACTTGAATCTGATTTCTATCTTTATATTTTTAAACTCACCATTCTGTAATAAAAGTGTGTGTGTGTGTGTGTGTGTGTGGTGTGTGTGTGTGTGTGTGTGTGCGCTGTGGCGTGTGAGAGAAAGAGAGAGAGAGAGAGAGAGAGAAACCACCCACTCCCAGCAACACTTCAGACGTGGTCACCTTCTCCTCTGGCAGACTGGCCGGCAGATTTAGATCTTTGACATTTGGAAACTCTGGCAGCAATGTTCCAAGTTTGGACCGGGGTGAATATGCCACCGTCTGTTTGCTCACTTCTTTCTTGCCCGTCTCGCTCACCCAGGCGGCTCCTTTCTTGGAATACATCACATCATAATATTGGGAGCTTTCCTTCACCGCGATGCCGTAGTAATGATACCTGGGCCACAAAGGAAGAGAGAGAGACCTACATGCACCCTCATCAGGCGGAGGTTCCTGAGCCGCGGGAGCCCAAGGCCAAAGACTGGAGCTGGACCCATCCTCCCTGAGCTAGAAGAGTTAACTCCTCTGCAAGGCTCAACATGTTGGAAGTCTAGAATTAAACCAAAGTTCCATGTTGCCAGCCATCAATCAGACAGGTAAAAATAACCAAAATTGCCTCCTACAGAAAATGTTAAGTCAAATACTTTGCAAAGCAGAAAGTGGGATAAAAAAATTTCCATTTGTACTTAATCTCTTATATACACGGACCCAAGAAGAAGAGTGTGTTTATGACTGCTAACTGTACCACCAACAAAAATTCATTTGGTCTATGTTTTTCTTAATCAATAAATGGCAGTCTTAAAGAACTGTATCTTAAAAAGGATAAACTCAGTGTCTCAGTTGACACTGAATGTAAGACAAAGACCAGGACCTTTTATTAACTCAGAATGGGCTTAATAACAGCAATGTTTTCAATTAAGACTAATGAGGGATGGAGGCTGCATTTTGTTTGGGTTTTAGCTACAATCTATTGAACACTTGCTATGTGCTGGGCACTTTGGAAAGTGCTTTACATACATTAATTTGTAAAATAATTCTATGAAATGGGGATTATTATAATCTTTCTACAGATGAGAAAATGGAGGCAAGAAAGCTTAAGTAATTTGTTCAAGGTCATACAGCTGTTTAGGGGAGGAAGCAGGTTTGACTACAGAGCCACTGTGCTACACTAAGAAAACACACCGCATGGTGGTGTGACAAACTTTAATGTTTGTCAGAGCCACTTATGGACTGTAATAAAAATACAGATTCCAAGGCCCCTTCCCAGACCTAAGGATTCAGGACAGGGAATAAGGGGCCAAGAATCAGCACTGAAATGAGCACCACAGATAATTCTGATGCACATCCATTTGAGATCAGCAAGCCTGCTGGGTTAGGCCCCTGCATTACATTCCTGGCTCTATGAGACCGCCATTACCTACTATTCTAACACAGCAGCTAACAAGGTACTAAGTGCTTTACACACATTGCCCGATTTCATCTCACAAAACCCCTGGGAGGCTAGAACTAATTATTATCCCCATATTACAGACTAGGAAACTAAGACCCAGAGAATTTAAGTAACACACCCAAGATCATATAGTGAGTAAGCAGTAGAGGCAGGATTTGAACCTCTAAAAGTGCTTTTAAGCGCTGAGCCAGTGACTGTCAAATTTTACTACTAATAAGAATCACCTACAAAACATATTAAAATACAGACTCCCAGGCCCTGCTTCCAAAGATTCTGATTTAGCAGATCCAGAGTGGATTTTTACGATCACATGGCAATACTAATGTAAGTAATTCATGGACCTCACTTTCAGAAATGCTGTACAACGTATTAACTACTCTTTTCTACTCACGGAGATATGGTGGTGACAGTCACGAAATAATACAAAAGAGAAAGCAGTCTGAGTTCTGGGAGAGGCTTCCCAGGGAGAGGAGAGCTGAGCACAGGTAACCTTCCCTTTCCCCGCTCCCCCTTCACTCCTGATACCATTCTGTGATACTTCTGTTTAGTGGACATCTTGCCTCTATCTGAATGCCTCCTGGGATGAAGCACTCAGACCCTCCGAAGGTAGCCCAGTTCATTTTAGGTTGGTGCAGTGATCAGAAAGTTCCTCTTTGTGTTGAGCTGATCTCTGTCTTCTACGCCTTCTACTTCCCAACTGTCATAACTGCCTTTCCACCTGGAGGGCACTCCTTTGGTAGTGGGGGTGGGGGCGGGTTCCATTTGCTCTGGAAGCCCCTCCAGGCGGGAGGGCAGTTATGACACGCCTCCCTAACTTTACAAAGTCCCCCCTTATGCTTTCTTAAGATCAAGCTAGTAATAACATGTTCAGATCAGACCGCTTCTTGATTTTTCAGACTGTATGTTGCTAGAATTGGCAACTGCAGCGAAGCTAGTGCTCTGACCACTTCTCAGGTTTCTATTTCAGGTCTGTAAGGCACGTCAACACACTCTCCATCAGCCTCCTGCCCCCCCCCCAATTTATTCTGTCTAAGTAAATTTGCTGAGGGATTTTCTCTAAAAGGCCAAATGGCATGTTGGAGACTACAGCTTCTTATTACCTTTCAATTGGTTGAAGGTGAGACCAACCTTGGAGGATCCTTATGGAGAGGATACAATGAAACTGAATTTTTAAAGAAGATATTGCCCAATTTGCCAACCTCTAGGTTAAAGAAAAAGAAAACAAAAAAACAAAAGCAGGCTCTTACATGTAGACAGAAGGAAACTTTCTCCAAACTTATGCAGGATGGGAAACCATGCTGTTCTATCTTTACTACTTTTACTGCCTGTCTTTACTATCTATCTATCTTTACTATCTATTTGTACACTTTTATCTCAGAAATGGCAACAAGGTATTGGAGCCAGTGACTCTAAAAAGACCATAAGCTGGAGAAAAATAATTCCTTGCCATTCATTCAAGAGTCTTCCAACCATCCACTTCTCTGTGGATTGATTTGCCTTGTGTGCCATCACTGTGCTCACCAGCAAACAAATAAGGAAGAATCTGGGTTTTCTACTCTATACTCTTACCAGGGCTGAAAGCTCATTTTTAAACAAATACTGGAATTTTTCATTATGAATGAGATTTGTTCATGAGAGGAGTCACCCTGAAAAATTATTAGAAATTTATTCCAAAATGTCCCTTGCTCAAAAATTTTCTGTAAGTCTCTTTGGAAATTGCCCCCAGAGTTTCTGAGCCACATGAAAAAAATGAGCCTCGTTTATTTTCAGAACTTTACTACAAAGGGTTTTCCCCAGTTTGATCATCCACTTTCCACTTTCTTTACCTAATTTGGCTCCAAAGTTAAACCCACCCTTGGAGGATGGGAATGTACTGCCTGGGGATGGCCAGGGGTAGGGTCAGGGGGCAGTATTGGACATGCTGCTTTTGAAACATTTTTAGTGACAAGTCTTACAAGTCCTATGTGGTGGTTGTTTTTTAATAAAAAGTTTCATTATTTTATAAGTCAGTATGTGTTGATCTGCTACTCAGCATGGTAAAAACGTTTAGAAATGCTGCATAATAAGGCACCCTCTAGTGGAATCACGGTGTACAGTAGTATAATAAAGGTTCTGACAAGTCCTGCATAAAGGACCCTGTTTAGCTCAGTGCTTACCAAACTTACATGGCCAACAGACCTTCTTCATGGAACACCTAGTCACTTCCAACAGTTTTTTGAAACACCCTTCGAGGCAAGTCTCTATAAATCCAGATTTTAGTGAAGCCTGGGCTAAATAGGCAGAGTCCCTTCCCATTGACTCTCACCTGGCAGACAGGCATCCACACAGCCTCTCACTCCTCGGGTCACCTCCTCAGTAAGCCCTTCCAGGGATACCCTCTCTAAACCAGACCAACCTTTTGTTATTCTCTAGGACAACCCTCTTCACAATCTGATGATCTTTTTTTGTCTGTCTTCCCCTGGAGAATACATGTTCCATCCAGGAGGGCGGAAACCTGTTTGCTCGTGTGTCCGTAGCACTTAGCACCATTTATCTGACATGCAGAAAATGTGAAGCAAACATTGGTTGGTTGGTTGGTTGACCGAATGGATGAATGGGAAGCAGTATATCCTGGGTACCACAGCATGGCTGGAGCTTTCCACCCCATCTCCCTTGCAGGGATTGGTACAGGGTTGCTTCTCTGGCAGACTGGATACTGTCAGAGTAGAGAGTTTGTTGACCAAAACAATCCAAGTAACCTGGAGATTGGTCAAGGAACCACAAGGCGCTCCTTTTAAAGAATGCCCAAGACTCTTTCACAAAAACAACTAAAGGCAGGGTGGCACCATGTCGGATTCCTTAAAGCAGCTGGCCTTTTGGACGGCCTTTCTCTCAGGGCTCCTGGGAGAGGGAGCCACTCCCGCCAGCCACAGACTTCCCCCCCAGGCCTGTGGACTGAGCTCAGGATGAAAGGCCTGGGGTCCCGATCTGACTGGAGGCCCGTGGACATGCACTCTGCAGGTGGAAGGGCTGTCGGTGCTTACTTTGACTGTCCTCGGGTTCCGAGTCTTCTGGTGGTTAACTGGGGAAACTGCTGCCTTATGATCTGTAAGTCAACACAAGAATCAGTTACGCACTGGGAAAAGCTGGGGGCACAGTGCCGGAGTTTACAAACAGCCATCTAAAGAATGAAACCCCGAGAAGACCACTGGTGCTGGGGACGCCGGAGGGGGGAGCACCTGAGTGATGGTGGGGCTCTGGATCCTCAGGGGGGTCTCACTTGGCCACTCTGGGCTTCACCCCCCCTCCTCACAACGTAGGCAGTGTACGCTTTCATCCAGAACCTGTTACCCCCGTTTACAGCCCTCCAAAGTCTTCCGCTGCACCTGGTACTCACCCCCACCTCAGCCTCTGTAACCCAGTCCCTGCTTGCCTCCTGGCCTTCCTCTCCTCCGACTCTCGCCCTTCCTCACTGCATCCCAGCCACACTGGCTTGCTTTTTATTTTATTTTTTCCCTGTTCCTGAAACATGCCAGGCTTCCCCCCCTCACTGGGGGCCTTTGTACTGCAGCTCTCTCCATCAGGAATGCAATTTCACGCAGATCGTCACAAGATTAGCTCCTTTTCCTACAACATTCGGGCCTCTGGGCAAGGTCCCTCTGCCCAGAGGCCTTCTCTGACCAGCGGGTGCAGAGTAACCCAAGCAGCACCCCAGCATGCGACCCTGTTTTCTGTCGTCCTCTTGGCACTCTCCACAGTTGTCTCGTTCGCTTACTCTCTGAGTGCTTATTTCACATCTCCCCCCACTTGAACATAAGCTCCATGAGAGCAGGGACATGGCCCAGGGCACATGCGAAGAGCTCAGTCCATGTTTGTCGAATGAAGGCATGAAGCCCGACCCCTGGCCTGGAGAGTACCCTTTACTCATTTGCCAAGTGGATGACGCTAAGTGCTGCTTCCCAGGACAACCACGTAGATCTGCCAGAAACCTAGGAGGAGGGGCCTTCTGCCAAGGTGAAAACACAACCAATGGGCCTCTTTCTTGGTGTGTACAGTGATGGTGTTTGTGAAGAGGCAGTACGGTAGAGGGGTTCTGTGCAAGGGCTTTGGAGCTAGATTACCTGGATTAGATCCAAGCTCAGCCATTTGTTATTCTGGGGCCCTTGGGCAAGTTATTTAACATTCAAATGACTCAGCTTCCTCATTTGTAAAATGGGAATGATACCAACCCCTACCTCAGAGAATTTTTGTGAAAATTTAAACAGTAAACATATGTAAATAATTAGCAACAGTGCCTGGCACTTAGTAAGGGTTCAATAAACATTGCCCATTATGACCAGTGATTATCCTGATGACTCATTCATTCCCTTTTATTACCAGGGATGTTTAAGTCTAGCCACATTTCTTCTAACTCCCTTCTCTTCTAATACAGCCTCGAGCAGGCAGGTGTGGTCAGACAGAGGGAGCCTGCACACTGTCCTTCGTAAGAGATGCTACTGCACAGGCTTCCCTGGTGGCGCAGTGGTTGAGAGTCCGCCTGCCGATGCAGGGGACGCGGTTCGTGCCCCGGTCTGGGAAGATCCCACATGCCGCGGAGCGGTTGGGCCCGTGAGCCATGGCCGCTGAGCCTGCGCGTCCGGAGCCTGTTGCTCCGCAGCGGGAGAGGCCACAGCGGTGAGAGGCCCGCGTACCGCAAAAAAAAAAAAAAAAAAAGAGATGCTGCTGCTGATTTCCCAGTGGCAGGGCACGAACTATGAGCACCTTCTCAGAGGTGGGGATGAATCTCTACTGATCCACTTACACCCTCTTCCAAGCCTTTCCTGATCCCCTGACCAGGTAAGAGCTCTTCCTTCTCCAAACCGGTGCACCTGCTACTTCCAGTCTGTGACCAAGTTCCATCCTCCCTCTATTGTGAATATACCCTGATTCTCCCCGCATCTCCATCTCCATCGGCCCCAGGGCCATAATCTCACACCTGGATTGCTGCAATGGCCTCACTGCCCCTGCTGCCAGGCATGCCTCACCTCAACCACTCCTTCATGAAGACTCCAGACAAAGTCCAAACCCACCAGGTTCTGCCTTCATTCCAGCTCACCTCTCGTCGTCCTCTTCCTCTCCCAATCCCATCAAGTATTGAAGGGTATTACCACTTTTTAAAAATGTGCTAAATTGGAGAGCCAAAAAATGACCTGTGCCTCTTTCTTCCATTTGAGCATCAGGCTTTTTCATCTATCAAATGGGGATAATGACACTGTTTCAACCCATCTTCCAGGCTCTGCCCCCCGCTTGAAGTCTTCCAGGAGCATCACCCTTTTCTAGCACATTCTCTTCATCGACAGAGGTATCCTTCAAATCCTTTGATGGCTCTTCAGAGGATTCTCAGAAAACCCAGTTTCCAGGCTTTTGTGGTTATCTTATGGTCTCCCAAGCAATATATTTGCATGGTTAGAATCTTTAATTCCATTTGTGAAAATACTTTTTCTCCAAAAATATTTGATGGCCAAATCCTCTCCTCCTCCTCCAAAAAGAGAGAAAGGTCATTTCAAATAAAGCACGAAGAGGAAAGGAAGCCTGTTAGGAGTTGGGGGTGGGGGATGGGTGGAGGCCCTGCTGCACCACATCGCTCTCTGCCCAACTGGAGGTCAAGACTTTTCCCACTCTGAGCAAAGAAAGCTGTTGCAAGACAGCACCTCCTCCTTCCAGCCGCAACAAAAACCTGTGGGAAGGGAGTTTGCTTTTTTTTTAAGTGTTTCTTATGGGCTGCAAATTACAAATTATTCTCCTTTCCTTTCACCAAATAATCAGCTGGTCCCTGAATCTGAAAGCCCAGCACAATTTAGTTTGAGTCTCAAAATGCAGGGTCGGTTCAGCCCTGCTAAGGCTGTTCAGCTTTTAATTTCTGGAGCAAGACTCAGCAAACAGTCAAACACTTTTGTGGAGCTGTGAGAGTTGAGCTTCACTGTTTGATAAATGGGCAGACGGCAGGCAGCCCCTCTTTCTTTTTTTGTATGGATTCAATGAAGCCTGCCTAAAGAACACCACATGCTGTTCTAGCTACTGATCTAACATTCCGCGACATCCCAGCCTTCCAAATTCCCTTTAATTACTCAGGAATCCCACCCTCTGCTCTTTCAGCCTGGGCAGACGGGGCTGGGGTCTCCATGGGCCAGGGGTGGGATGCGCAGAAGCTCTGGCGAACCAGTCTCTCCGGGGCTGCTGGCATCCTTTTTTAGGTGGTGGTCAGGTTATTCATCTCTTCCATCCGTTCTTCTCTCCATTAAACACATGGCTCCAGGTGGAAGGAAACTCAGCACGCAGAGTACCCTGACATAATTTTGTGGTTGTAGTTTTTTAAGAAACATGAGTGAGTTTGGGGCAAACGTTCCTGAAATGGCATCTTCAAACCACAGGCCTCATTTAAGATAAGGAAGGGGAAGAGTGAGAAGAGGAACTGACACCCATTGGGCATCAGTAGGCACCATGCACTAGACGAAGTATTTTACTCTCGGTATTAAATTTATCCTAAAAACCACACTGGAGGAGAATATGATGGTCCTTGTTTCACAAATGAGGAACCGGGGTCTAGGGTGATACAGGCTGCTCAGATTCACAGATGCCAGCGAGTAGAAGCAGCAGGGATCCAGTTCCACTGTCTCCTGTTCATCACTTTCACCGACACCCAAGGGAGCCAGCAAGGGTCCACTGACTGTGCACGAAACCCTCAGCATTCTCTGTGGGTGTCACCTCAAGAGACACCTTCAGAGCCACATAGCAAAGCCACTCGGCCTCATTACTCTACAGAGAGGCCTTGTTTGACTTTGACCCCACGTCATATGGTCTTGCTTGATCCAGCTTGATCTCCAAACTTAGTCATCAGGGATGCTCTGAAAAAAGGCTTTTGGTTGTTCCCAAAAATTCAATCCACCCTCAGTAGGCAAAGATTTGCCACCAACAGGAACTGATCCAAAAGAAGTTCCAGTGTAATGGAATAAGTGGATATTCTCCCCCACTCCGAGGGAGACAAACTCGTGTATACAAAGAATCAAGTATGCTTAAGACGGTTTTAAAACAAGAGCTCCCGGTCTTATTTCAGAGGTCATCTGGGTGTGGGAAAAAGAAAAGGGGCTTTTCAAGCAGCAAGAAATTATAAATTCAGTACAATGGCAAGTACTTGTGCCTTCTCTTTAAAAACACACACAACAATTTTTTGAACAAGAGAGAGAAATGGTTAGGGAAAGAGGTTAAAGGGATTCTAATTGTCACAACTTTAAGTCTGAAAGTGGGGTACTCTCTTTGCTGGCAATAGACCTTGAGCCTTTTTCAGAGAAGAAAAAATAATTAAGCCTGGTAGTATGAATAAGTTTTCCTAAACACTTTCCATCAATGCTACCATCTTGAAATGGGTGTTTGCCAGAGTAATTTTACTGTGCTGGTATAACTCTATCCATTTAACAATTTTGGGAGGAGTAACACCTACTGGGTGCCAGGCACTGGAGGTTGAGGTGGGTTCTACCCGGCTGCAGGTTCCACAGGAAATTCCACAAAAGAAATTTTTTAAAATTACAAGAAATTTACATCTAGAGCAATGAGACAGAAATGGAATTTCAAATTATGCATACGGATTGATGAAGGATTCCGAGCAAACACCCATGGCTAGAGAGGTAACAATCTGTTGCCCCCGATAAGTACCGTGGGTAACAATTCCAAGAAGTCCAAAAATCTATATGTGAGCCCAGTATTGTCCTTGGGATGTTGGGATGATGTGTCATGTCTGTGAGTGTGAGAAGAGACAGTCATCATACACCCATTTAGCTAGAATGTGGTGAGTTACATAAGATAGAGGTTAAGTCAAAAAGGGAATAATTCTGAAGATGATAATACGAGAGGGTGAGGGTGGTGATGGTAGCATGTGTGTGATGTGGGAAATTTTTAGAACAATTGTTCTCAAAATTGTTCAGAAGGAAGAGCAGCTAGAAAGGTTGAAACATTCATATGTTAGTGATGATATATTAAAAACATGATGTATTAAAGTCATGAAATGTTGCGATGGTAAACTGAAATCATAATTATAGCTAAAGTGCACTGAGTGTTTATACTTACCAGGCACTGTGCTAAGGCAGCCCTTTTAACAGTCATTATCTCAACAGTCCTCAGGTGGTTGGTGCCATGTCCCCATTTTACAGAGGAGAAAATTGAGGCTCATAGCTATTAAGAAAGCTCCTGAGTTCACACAGCTGGTAAACGGTGGAGCTGGGATTCAAACCCACACAATTTGATTTCTGAGCTTTTACACTGCACATCAGTAAAGACGTGTGAAATAACAAAATATGGAATCTGGTGTGAAATCAGACATTCTGACATCATAGCAGATACTAAGGGTTAAGAAAAACATATGCAAGAATTTAAAGTAGAAGGAAACTGTCCATGTGCTTAATTTTTTTCCTTTGCAAATTGAAAAAAGACCATCCCTGAAGAATCCTAAAGATGCCTCAAGAGTACCTTTATCTCCCTCTGTGTCCCTCCACAGGTGCGCAAGCAACCTGGGGTCAGGGCAGATTGTGAGCGCTCTTGAGGAAGAGGGCAGTCATGTAAAACGAGAGGAACCTTTAGCCTTATCTCTGTTCCAGGCATATGTGGCTGACAGAAGCATAGGTCCCCAGAACACTGTTGTCTGTCTGTCTGTCCGTTTGTTTCTTGCATTGCTCAAGCATGGGCGGCGGGGAGGAAGGAGCCATATATTCAAGGAAGCAACACCCACAGCCCAAATGGCTAAGTACCTCAAGCCCTCACGGGGAAAAGGCAGGATATAAATAAATTCAATTCATACAAGTACATCTGCCGCCCCAGATTCCCTTCCTCCTGTCTCCCTACCTCTTACTGGAGGGGGGGGGGTCCCTGCCCAGCAGGTGGCATCCACTGGTCTCCCCCCTTCCCCTCAGATCCAGCCCTGCCACTACACATCGGACCTTGGGAAGCCCACTCAATCTCTTTGACTTTTAATGTCCTTGTCTGGAAAATGAGAAGGTCTCACCAATAGATCTTTAAGTTCCCTTAATAGATTAAACTTCTTTACATTGAGGTGTTAGTAACTGGTAAGTATTAATGAATTATCCTGCTCTTTTGTAGTTGCATTTCCACAGACTTAAACGAAAGGAACTGAGGATCTTGAGATATCAGCAAGCCTTCGGGGGAGGTGTATTTGCGAGGTTAAAGGGCCTCCCGACATATTCAAGTCGCACTGTGTCACAGCTGTCTAGTTGCCTATCCATGAATCAGCCTCTTCCTGACAAGCTCAACAAATCTTTGACCATAAATCATGCTACCCCACACAGTCTAAGCTACTCACTTGGTGCACTTATGTTTCCTCCCATGGGCTCCACATTTGAGAGTACACCCTGCACTCTCTTAGGATCCTGGGTTCCATTTTATAGTCGTGACACATAAAAGGACACATGGAGAGAAATGGGTGAAGGTGATCAAAAGGTACAAACTTCCAGTTATAAGATAAATAAGTCCTGGGTTGTCATGTACAGCATGCTGACTATAGTTAACAATATTGTACCGTATGATTGAAAGTTGTCAGGAGAATAGATCTCAAAAGTTCTCATCACAAGAAAAAAAAATGTGTAACTCTGTGTAGTGATGGATGTTAACTAAATTTATTGTGTTGATCATTTTGCAGTACATACATACATCAAATCACTACACTGTACACATAAAACTAATACGATGTTAGATGTCAATTACATCTCATTTTTTTAAAAGAAAAAGGATACGTGGATTTCTGAAATGCCCTTATGTGGATAAAATGGCTAGTTGTCTGCCCCTTTCCCTTTCTAACCAAACTCTAATTTTTTAGTCCAGGAGGCGATGGACTACATTTTCCCACCTCCCTGACAGCCAAGGGCAGACAGTGAGACAAAAGGGGAAATCACTGGGCAGGGCTCTGGGAAAGCTTCTAAAGACAGCTGACTCAGCTGGAGTTTTGACCTTTCTCTCCCTACACCCTGTTTTCTACTTCTTGCCTGGAATTTAGGCTTTGTTGTCCAGCAGTCACTTTGGACCATGAGGTGACCTAGAAATTAGAAGCTATCTGCTAAGAATGGCAGAGCACAGAGAGAGAAGGAGCCCAGGTCCCTGATGCTCTTATAGAGCTGTTATACTAGGATAGGTTACCTTCTTTTAAACTTATTCTATGTGAAGAAAAGTAAAACCACAAATTTATTTAAGCCATTGTTTGGGAATGAGGAGAGGCATCTTTTACACACAGCCCCAATACAATTCCTAACTGATACACCTTCTGATTTCCACCCAGGATTTACCTCATAGGAAAGGTTCCAGGGACCCTGGAATCAGCTATCTCATCTTTAAACAGGAACAAAAAACGGCATCTAGTTCACAGGGCTGTGTGAGGATTAAATAAGGTAATATGTGCAGAAGGCTTGGCCCAGTGCCTGGCAAAGAGTGTCAGTGTTACTGTCATTATGATTTCTCATTGAAAAGTGTTTCCAGTTCATATGGTAAAGACCCTCACACCTTTGTAGACTAACTTCCCCACGTGATAGATGGAGGGACTGAGGTTCAGACAGGGAAATGGGACCTGTCCAGGGTAATACAGAGAGTAAGAGTGATAGATCCTCAAATTCAGGGCCCAAAACTTGGCGTTATTGGAAACTCCTCACCTACTGCACATGGTGGACCCTCAGTAAAAGTCTGTGGAAGAAGACATTCTTTTGCCTTTAATCCTCCACCAGAATGCCTGTTACAAATGCATGGAAAGCAATCCAATTATTAAGAGATATTCTCTTAGCTCAGAAATCTGAGGTCCAGTTTTTCTTTCCAAAAAAGCTTAGCTCTTGCTAAGCACAGTAATGCTCCATCTCTGGGCAGGTGGAGCTTTTAGTTTCCAAAAGACCAGTGGAAAAGCAGGAGAAAGAAGCATTTGGTGAAACTGAAACTCTCGCTTCAGCTTCCATGGATCCCGCAAGTCTGCAGGTTAGGAGAAGGCAATACTAGGTACCTAGAGGTACTCCGGGATTGACCTGGTTCTCAGGCTGCCCTCACTCCCCACCCCGAGGACGCAGCAGTTTCCTCCTCTGCGTCCCTCTGATCCTGGGTGTTCATAGCTCAGGGGGCACATCTGCCATCTTGCTTTGCAGTTTCTCACATGCATATGTCCGTTTGCAGCCTCCTCCCCTAGAGGACTCCATTTCCCATCTCCTGAGATAAATGCATACCTAATAAATACATACCTAAGGTTCACTTGGGTGAACCCAAGTGTTGAGGGGGAAGCAGAATGGGAAATACTGACAGGGGGGTTCCCAGTGCCTGGAACACCCTGGGGGGAAGATCTGAGGGGAAATTTCTCAATTGCAGTGACCAGCGCACTTGACCCTGAGAGACAGGCTGAGACTTCACTCCCAAATTTGATCGTATGGAGGTGTCCAAGTGACTGCTAATGACAACACCAAAGTCAAAAGGACAACTGTTTACACAAAACCTGCCTCTACACATACGGACCGTACCCCCAAAATAAGTTGCTCTGTGTAAATGAGACAGTTAAGTACAGGGACTCTAGAGCCAGACTTCTCAGGGTCACATTCTGAATCACACATCTACTTACTGGCTGTTTGACCTTGGGCAAATTACCTAACTTCTCTGGGACTCAGTTTACCCATGTATGAAATGGGGATAATAGTTTCTACCTCATAGAGTTGTTTGGGGGATTAGACAAGGTTGACATATGTCAAGCGCTTAGAACAGTGCCAGGTAATAGAAAGCACTATGTAAGTGTTCGCTATTTTTATTAATTTTATTAAACATCTGTGAATGCTGCATTCATAATTAGATATAGCTAGACACTTCTAATATCTGTTAAAAAGAATTGTCTTTAATAAGCTTGGGTAATTTATGTGAGTATGATGTCATGTGTAGGCCAATTCTGATATTACCTTGTGTTTGTTTCAATTTACAGTTGTGTTGCTCTCTAAACATTTATTTCACTGCTTTTGCTGGAGAACTAGGGGTATCATTTTGGAAGTGTTTTTTCTCACCCTGACAAGCCTGGAGGCACCAGTAGCAGGAAGGAAAGGTTAGGGAAGAGCAGAAGGTCAGACCACTCTCCCCTCCCCCACTGCAGGTCCCCAGGCCACACGTGGTCAGTCCTGAGGTGGGGTGGAGGGGAGGAGTTTTCAAATGGATGAGAGACTGTAGGTTTCAACTAGAGCACTGGACTGGACTTTAGTGTCTACAAGAGCACCTAAATTATTGAAAAGAGGCTTGTTTTTTGTTTTAACATCTTTATTGGAGTATAACTGCTTTACAATGGTGTGTTAATTTCTGCTGTATAACAAAGTGAATCAGCTGTACATATACATATATCCCCATATCTCCTCCCTCTTGTGTCTCCCTCCCACCCTCCCTATCCCACCCCTCTAGGTGGTCACAAAGCACCGAGCTTATCTCCCTGTGCTACGTGGCTGCTTCCCACTAGCTATCTATTTTACGTTTGGTAGTGTATATATGTCCATGCCACTCTCTCACTTCGTCCCAGCTTACCCTTCCCCCTCCCCGTGTCCTCAAGTCCATTCTCTACATCTGCTGAGGCTTGTTTTTATAATCAATAACCGAAAAGCTATTAAACCTGCCACAAAACCATCAGGGGTCAGGGAAGGGAGTCTGGCCGTAACATGGTTCAGAAACAAAGCAAAGCCATTTTCTGTCTGCACATCACCAAGGTGTGCCTGTTCCATACCCGTCACACTCGTGGGGGCTCCTCTGGGCTTCTCTAAGAATAAAAGCGTAACATGAGGCATTCAGAGAGCTGGTCAGAACCCTCCAGCATAAGGCCAGAGCCACAGGGTGAATCCTCAGCGGAGAAGCAAGAGCGGTGGGCAGTGGGAGGTCAGCTGGAGAGCACAGCCCTTCAGCCAGTGTGGACAGAGATCCAGAGGGTCTCCCCCCAAACCCACCACCGGACCCCTTTCCCCCAGCGTATGGATGACGATCATAGCACAGGACACTGATAGCTGGGAGGAGCCTTCAGAGAGCACCAGCTGGTCAAAAAGATTCCTGTTGCCTTTCCTCTAGATACCCTCCCCCTCTGTCCCCCTCCCCCGACCCTGGAGGAGTCAGAAGAGGAGAGAAAGAGTCCCCCCCTTCCCTTTCACAGAGCAAATTCGGAGGCATCGTGGGGGGAGGTCTGCCTTCCATGTGAGATGGAAGTTTTAAATTGGACAGAACTGTGCTTTTTCATAGCTGAGAATGAGTTTTAATTATCCAGCCAAGACTGATATGATGGCTGATGCTGTGGGATTGCCCTGCAATGTTGTCAGAGGGCAGAGCAGGAACGACGGACAGAGGACTCTGAAGGCAGCTCTTTAAAGTAAGTGAAAATACAACCAGTTTCCATTGGTACCTCAACAAGTTCATCCCTACTCAGCAAATGGACTAATGGAAAGTGGATACAATGCCAATTTCATATGGTGACCATAAGGCTTAAGCAAACTGCCACATGTCAAACGATTCATGGTGTTCTTAGCAAACAGCAATGATATAAATCATTCAATCTTCAAATATCTGAAGATCTATTATGTGCCAGGCACTATTCTGGGGGCTAGGGATGCATAGTGAACAAAAAGGTCCTCATGGAGCTTCCATTCTAGAGAAAGAGATGGACAAAACACAAGCAACTAAAAAATATATATGTTACATATTTATTAGTTATATGTATTAATAATTGTATATTATATGTAATAAAATATATAGATAACTATATATATATTAGTAACATCATATATATATATAGTAGTTCAGACAGTGATAAGTGCTATAAAGAAAAATAAAGTATGGTAAGAAGATAGAGGAGTTAGAACAGAATGCAGCCAATTTTAGAAAATAGTGATTTCTTCCATTGATAGAGAACTCTACAGTTTTAAAAAACATTCTCATAAGCACTGTCTCATTTTATCCCTGGAGTAATCTGGGACACTTCCCATCTAAAGGTAAGGAAACGGGAGCTCAGAAAAGTTAAGTGACTCCAAGTTGGATGACCTTTCATCACCCCAGCCAACAGCAAAAGCAGGCACAAGAAGTCAGCTCAGCTAGCAGCCTCAGGACGCTCTGCAATTCCGAAATTAATTCCAGGACCCAAAGTCAATACAACATTACTGGAAGCTAGTGCTTTTGGAGCTTGCCCACGAGGTTGGAGAGGGGATTTTTATTTCAGATCTTACTTGCAGCAGAGCAATCGTTGCCATCCACTTTACCAAGAACAGGGTCCCAGCCAGGCGACATGGGGACAGCTTTACCACTGATGTCTGTTTCACCTCAGCCCACTTGCAAGCCAGGTGGGAGGACGACCATCAATCTAATTTTTCTCTAAAACCTAAGCTGAAATAGTGAACTTTGCCTGCTCTAAGTTAAAAGTTCAGAGATGAATCATAAGTTTGGACGGCTCGGCTCAAAGGAAGACTGTCCACGATTACACTCCAAGGTTTTACAGAACTAGTCCCTTTCTCTCAAGGAGGTGGCAGCTGCAGTGTGCCGGGAGCCCTCAGGAAGGGAAAATGTGTCTGGGATTTCAATTCAACAAGCTCAATGCGAAAACCCTCAGCAGGTACCTTCTGTCCTCCGTGGCTGGAAGGACAGCCCCAATTTCCAGTGTACTTGAAATTGATGGCAAGGCAGCTGCAGAGAGCTTTTGCATTTGTGCTTTAATTTCAGTTAGAGTATTTCCTTGTTTTGGGACTGGAGATAAGACAGAGTTCGGATGCTTTTTTTTTTTAACATCTTTATTGGAGTATAATTGCTTTACAATGGTGTGTTCGTTTCTGCTGTATAACAAAGTGAATCAGCTATACATATACATATATCCCCATAGCCCCTCCCTCTTGCGTCTCCCTCCCACCCTCCCTAACCCATCCCTCTAGGTGGTCACAAAGCACCAAGCTGATCTCCCTGTGCTATGCGGCTGCTTCCCACTAGCTATCTGTTTTATGTTTGGTAGTGTATATATGTCCATGCCACTCTCTCACTTCGTCCCAGCTTACCCTTGGATGCCTTTTATTTATTTATTTGTTTTTTGCGGTATGCAGGCCTCTCACTGTTGTGGCCTCTCCCATTGCGGAGCACAGGCTCCAGACGTGCAGGCTCAGCGGCCATGGCTCACGGGCCCAGCCGCTCCGTGGCATGTGGGATCCTCCCGGACCGGGGCACGAACCCGTGTCCCCTGCATCGGCAGGCAGACTCTCAACCGCTGCGCCACCAGGGAAGCCCTTGGATGCCTTTTTAAATGACTATTTTGGAAGCACCTGGCACTGTAATTCTTCTTAGAGAGGAAATTTATTATTTGGGAAAATATTCTGAAAAGCCATTTGGATTAAATGAGACTTGTGGGCATAGATGCCAGCAGGAAGCGAGGACTAGAAAATAGAGGAAATTTGGTGGAGGTTGTCCCAAGAAGGAAGGAGAGGGAGAGTGCAGGGGGCAGCAGGAGGCGGTAGAGGAGGACAGGAGAGGCAGCAGAGCAGAGAGGGCGGGACCAGCTGTGGGGAACTGGCAGGAGGGCCAGGGAGCGTTTTGGGATGGGACCCCTTTCCATGGGACCACGTTCCATGGGACCACGTTTGGGATGTAAACTACCGCTGCACACTTCAGTCTCCTAGGATGCTTTAGCCTACATGGATGCTTTCTGTGGACTGCCTTGTGCAAAGCAAAGAGGACCCTGAGTTTCATCCCTAGCTCATGATGGTACAGAACAGGGCTGTCCACTAGAACTGTCTGTGGAGATGGAAATGTTTTATTTGCACTGTCCAATATGGTAGCCTCTAGTTCCATGTGGCTACTGAGCATCTGAAATATGGCTAGTGTGACTGAGGAACTGAATTTTAATTTTGTTTAGGTTAAACAACTGGGTGTGGCCAGAGGCTACTGTACTGATAGCACAGGTGTGCAGAGAGGGGGTATATGCAGAAAGAGGAGTCTCAAGTCAAGGTGACCCTGAGGATGCAAACACCCTGGGACTTGCTGAAATCTTGGGGGCAGATTTGAGACTTGAAATAGGAATGGAACTGGGATGCTGGGAGGAGAGGAAGAGTTAAATCGATTTTACCTAGATCACAAGGTCAAGGAAACCCTGAGCTGACAACAGGGTTACAAAAGAATTTGAGAGAAAAAGGAATAGAAGGTCCTTACACAGGCAAATTGGAGTTTCTAGAAATGCTGAATTTTTTTGTTTTTTGGTTTTGTTTTTGTTTCAGAATCTAAGTTAACAAATGGCTATCTGTATCTGTGCACAAGCATCTCATGGAAAATTCATAATAACAGTTGTAATGGCACATGGTAGGTGTTACTAAATATCTGAGCGACCAGATGACTGAGTGCCCAGTACCCTACATCAGCCCGCCACCCTCTCAGATGAATCTTGCAACATCCCAGGAAGAAGGCAGGGGTTAATTCCCATTTCACAGCTGAGAGGACTGAGTCTCAGAGAGGTTAAGTGATAAGTCCAGGAGAGCTAGGATTCTTGGTCTTTTGGTTCACCCAAACTGACTCTCCATTTCGGCCTCTGGGAGGGAGTGTGTAGATGCAAGAGAATGTTCCAGGATCCCAGACACAGGACAGGGATACACTCCTGCTGTGCTCTTCCTTCTCCCACTGCTGAGAGGCTCTCAGTGCCCCTCTCTAGACTGGGAGCCCCTCCACAGCAGGACCCATACCGGGATCCCTCTGAGTCTCCACTGCCTGACACAGTGCATGCCACACAGCCAGTCTCAGCCAACACTGCCCAGCTGAAGAAATGAACGAAAGAAACAGCAAAGGTGGTTTCGCCACTGATTTTTTTAAAAATTCTTTTCACTTTGGAGAAGGAACATTATTAACCCATCACACAAGCATTTTTCCCTTCCTAAGTCACCACAGAGCATCTTCCCATTTACTGAGTGGAGCCAATTCTCAGCCACTCAGTTTCAGACTCTCCGGGGTGGTTGGCTCAGGCCTAATATTGCCCTTTGTTTTTTCTTGCTGATGATTTATCTGTTGAGGATCTGAAAAGAGAATTTCTGAAACACTGACCCCTTCCTGCCATTTCAGTCCTTGTTACGCTTGCACTCAGAAAACTGGTAAGGAATAGTGGTGCAGGACAAGCTTGCCTATTTTTCATTAGTCGATGTGGAAAAATAGTTACACACAGGAAAAAGAAGCTAATAAAAGGAGAAAGAGTTTAGATGTATTGACTCAAATTAAACTGAATATTTTTGGGGTGTAAAAAAATCTAGATCTTTATCAAATAAACACATGAGTTCCAATAGCCTTCCTTGGCCAGCTGAATATGAATGATCAATGGTGATGATTTTTTGTAGAGAGAGCCCTGAGTGTGGAATGTATTTTTAGCATAAGTGGATAGAGAACAGTCAGGCCTGCAGTGATATTACAAACAGTACCACCCCCAGCTGAGGACTCCCAGACCTCCAAGCTATGATACAAGGCCACTTCCCAGTTTCTCTAAGGCTCTCACATTACTAAGCCAAGCAGTTTGCCTGTCCCAGGCTCACTGACATATACATAACACACTTGCAAGTTCAATATTTGCCGCTCAGAGAAAAGAAGTTACTGTCTGCAAATTAAGTACCAAGGAAATTCAAGGTAGACATTCACTTTTACTTTACAACGTGTCTGAATTGTTTGAAATATTTAATTAATTAATAATTACTTTGGTATTACTCTGTTTTGGTATTTGGTTTGGTATTACTCTGTTAACAACTGTTTGAAATTTTTACAGCAAAGTAACCAATGTATTTACTTTGGTAACCTAAAAAAAAAATTAAATGATTTAAAACATGATTAGGAACTGTGCATAAATTACTTAGAAGTAGGGAAGAAAAGGAAAAAGTCTGGTGAAGTTGGACTCACCTTTCCGAAGCTGGCAGCGTTGACGGGCTGGGTGTCATTCTTCTCGCAGAAGTCCAGGTAATGCATGTAGAGGGCACTGCGAGGGATGCAGACCCCTTCTGCAATCTCATAGTTCTCCTCCAGCCTGGGGAAATAAAAGCCCAGTGAACAAACCCAAGAAAGAAGGATCTGTTCTTTCTAGTCCTCCTGCAGAGATGGGCAGACCTGAGAAATAACTCTTTTCTTACAGATGGGGAAACCAAGGTCCACGAAGACAAAAGTCTGCCTAAGGTCAGGAATGGTGTTAGCAGGTTAGCAGGATCAGACCCCGGTCCCTTTGGGTATGACCTCAGGTCACTTTTCCAGTCCAAATTCCCAGTCCCTTTCCTCTGCGTTGCCATTGGCCTGACCACATTCTGGGTGAATCAGATTCCCCCAAACTCCAAAAAATGATAGAGGATATTGCAGGTGCTCCCCTCAGCCAAGCTACCCACTGTGTAGCCATTCCTGATAGGTGTTAAAATCTTGGGGCTTCTTGGCTAACAAGAGCAGCAGAGTGAGACAGCCTGGGAAAACAAATGCCCCGGCACAGGCTGGACAGCTAGACAGCCACTAACCCACTGCTGAAGGAGGTTACATGACCACAGCAGGGAGTTGAATTGCTTGTTTCCTTTAGGCTCACCTTCCCTGCTGTACTGGGATTATATGATTCTACACCCATTACCTTCTTAATGACTATAGGTTAGGGTTTCAGGGTAGGAACTTTTCCATCTGGGTTCAAATCCCAGCCTTATTACTTGCTGGCTTGGTGACCTCGGGTAAGTTACTTAACCTCAGCCCTCAGTTTCCTTTTGGAGGTACTGACTGTAACCGCCTCTCAAGGTTGTCATGACAATCAGATGTAATGTGTGACATGCATCAGCATGGGGCCTGGCACATGGTGAGAGCTTAGTAGGTGTTAGACCTCATTATCATCCACTTTTCTGCTCCATAAAACATTTTGGGGCACTCAAGATGTCCAGAATTTGCGCTAGATACTGGGAACATAAAAGTAAACTAGATACAGTTGTTGGTTTTTTTTCCCTCTTTAACCCAAACACCAGAATGTAGGCATCCAATCATCAAGTTCCCCCTCACCACCATGTCAGCTGTGAAGAAAACAGAAGACAACAACCAACACACTGGTGTTCATTGTGGATGTCAAGGCCAACAAGCACCAAATTAAACAGACTGTGAAGAAGCTCTATGACGCTGACGTGGCTAAGGTCAACACCGTGATCAGGCCTGATGGAGAGAAGAAGGCATATGTTTGACTGACTCCTGAATATGAGGCTTTGGATGTTGCCAACAAAGTTGGGATCATCTACACTGAGTCCAGCTGCCTAATTCTAAACATAAAAGTTTTCACTGTTAAAAAGAAAAGAGGGCTCCCCTGGTGGCGCAGTGGTTGAGAGTCCGCCTGCCGATGCAGGGGACGCGGGTTTGTGCCCCGGTCTGGGAGGATCCCACATGCCGTGGAGCGGCTGGGCCCGTGAGCCATGGCCACTGAGCCTGCGCGTCCGGAGCCTGTGCTCCGCAATGGGAGAGGCCACAACAGTGAGAGGCCCGCGTACCACAAAAAAAAAAAAAAGAAAGAAAGGAAAGAATGTAGGCGTCCAAAAGAATCAGGCTCCTTTGTCATGGACACTTTGGAAGGTTAAACATCTCTTCCAACAAAACTGCTGGGGCACGTGACAGTTTGGGGACTTCTCTTTGGTCCCCGCTGCCTTCAGAGTGTGGGGCACACACTGTTCAATAGAAAATACTTCTCCTCTGACTGTGAACTGGATATTAGGAAACAACCCCAAGTCATTTGGAACCAAGTTTGAGGGCTAAAGTGACTGGAATAACCTTTTTCTCCCAACTGTTTTTCTAGGGGTTCAAAAATAAGGCATGATGTTAAAACAATGAATTGAATGTCCTCAAGTGGCTTCTAACTTTCTCTGAGGGCACTTGCCAAAGAAGTGGTCCAGTGCTGTTGTAACTGAAGTGGAATGAGGACACGGCCTCCCGAGGTGCCCACTTGAAAGGGCAGTGCTCATTCGGCTCATTGCAACATGTGGTTGAAAGAAAATCCGTTCAATCATTTCATATCCAAACCCCACGGATGATGCAGAGGACCAAACAACCCGAGGAACGCTCAGACAAATGAAGATGCCTGTGCTGAGCCATCCCAGGTAGTCGCACCCACTCTCCCCTCTTCTGGGAAGGGGAACACTGAGTAACGCCTGACAATTTTTATAAGTGTTCCAGGAAATAGTTTATGCAATCCCTTCTAGGCAACCTAATTCCTTGAGGCTGGGGTGGTATCTGATTCACTTCTGCATTTTTAAAGTCCAACAGACTCCATGGCACACAGCAGGTATTCAGTAAATGTTTGATGGATAGATTGTGTCAGTCATATATTCATTCAACAAATATTTACTGATCTCTTATCACCCAACAGGTGCTGGGGATACCATGGTGTGCAAGATAGCCCTTGTTTGTGCATGGAGAACAGATTAATGGTGGACAGGTGGATAAAGACACAGGTAATCTTCAATTCAACAAATATTTATTGAGTGCCAGGCAGTGTTCTAGACTTTAAGGAAACAGTGGTGAACAAAACAAAGGCCCTGTCCTGAAAGGGCTTACATTCTATGTGTCCCCAACATCATACATTGGAACTCTAAATGTATTTCCCTGTGGGAAAATGGTTTCACATAGAGATTAGGTTTCTTAGGAGTATCCTAAGCCTCGGGGCTGGTGTGAATGGGGATCAGCCGTCTAGTTTAGCCTGGACCCCTAAATGCCATTCACAGTATTGTTTCCCTATAAAAGTGAGTTCAAAGGTCCAAATAACCAGCTTATGCACAAACTCGTGGGGGTCATCTGAAAAATGCAGCTGTCACAAAATGGGGTCTCACAAACATTCTTTGTTTGGCCTGAACAGTGTTGGCCCAACTTTTAAAATTCAGGGCATTTCACATAAGAATCTGGATTTCTGGCTTCTTTTGAAAAGGCTGAGATCTGGCAACACTGGGCCCATGTTCCCGCGTGACAATTGGGCAGAGTTACATGTGCCCTCGAGTTGGCCAGAGTCCTCACTCCTCCCTATTTTTCTTACACCCAATCTATTTTCTCTTCCTTGTCTGCCTCCTGTAGTAGTACTACTACATAGTTTGTAGTAGTACTACTACTATGTAGTAGTAGTACTACTACATAGATTGTGTTGACATAAGACACAATCTATGCCCTAGTTCACTTTGCAGTTTATTGTGGGGAGAATAATGCACAGAAATAAGAATATCTAACTACTACAAACTCCCAACCACAGGTGCAGAGGAATGTAGGAAGACAGAGAGATTATGGTGTAGATGGGAACAGATGACTAAGGTTTCATGATGAACTGGAATTAGAACTTTGTAACAACAACAACAGCTAGCATCTGTTGAGCTCTTACTAGGTGCCAGGCACGGGGTATACCTTATCTCACAATAACCATTTGATGCCCCTATTTTAGATGAGGAAACTGAGGCACAGAGAGCGAAACTCATTTGCCCATGGTCATGCGGCTGGTAAATGGGAGAGTTTGTCTCACTGTGAACCACTGTGGTATTCTGCCTGGGAGACGGAGGGGGTTCCAGGCAAGGAGAACAGCAAGGCTAAGAGACAAACGTGGCTCAAGTTTTGGATGATGGAGACACTGGTCTGAGTGGAGAAGAGGGCTTGTAAAGGAGTATCTAAAAGGAAAGAACCATGGGGGAGGGGCATGCCGCATAAGAGAATACGGCTTGGCCTAAGAGTCTAGCAACCTCCAGAGTTGAAGAGTTACTATGAAAGTCTTATTTTCAGAAGGTAATGGAGTGTTACTCAGACAGGATTGAAAAAAATATTCAGAGACAGGAAGACCTGAGTGTTTCCAGGATGCTGTAGGAATAATACTAATGTAATCAAATACAATAGAATACTGCTCAGCCATAAGAAGGAATGAAATAATGCCATTTTCAGCAACATAGATGGACCTAGAGATTATCATACTAAGTAAGTCAGAAAGAGAAAGACAAATACCATATGATACCACTTATATGTGGAATCTAAAATATTATACAAATTAACTTATTTACAAAACAGACTCACAGACATAGAAAACTTATGGTTAACCAAAGGGGTAAGGGGGTGAGGGACGGATAAATTAGGAGTTTGGGATTAGCAGATGCCAACTACTATACATAAAGTAGATAAAGAAGAAGGTCCTACTGTATAGGACAGGGAACTATATTCAATATCCTGTAACAAATCATAATGAAAAAGTGTGAAAACTAATATATATGTAACTGAATCACTTTGCTGTACACCAGAAACGAACACAACATTGCCAATCAACTATACTTCAATTTTAGAATGTAATCAACAACAGTAACTAGCATTAATTTAAAGTTTAATATGTTGTATTTGCCAGCAATGGATTGAGACTAAAAGAACGTTTAAAGAAAACAAAAAACAAAAAAAACCCCAAGTCTCATAGGTTTCCCCTTAGACGACTGAGCATGCCACTAAGCAATTTCCTTAGAAAGCTTAACTTCAACTCTTTAGGCTACTGTGTTGTGGGATATTTTCCAGTTTAATGCATAGACAAGAACAATCTGGGAAGCTGGAACTTTTTGCATAACCAGCTGTGTGCTTTTTGCTTATATTTACTAATGATTTTCTAAAATTGATTTTGGCCAGAAAAATCCATGGACACATTCAACAAACATGCATTTCAAACCATTCAGAATTCATCTTATAAAAAGCATATGGGGCTTCCCTGGTGGCGCAGTGGTTGAGAGTCCGCCTGCCGATGCAGGGGACACGGGTTCGTGCCCCGGTCCGGGAAGATCCCACATGTCGCGGAGCGGCTGGGCCTGTGAGCCATGGCCGCTGAGCCTGCGTGTCCGGAGCCTGTGCTCCGCAACAGGAGAGGCCCGAGTACCGCAAAAAAAAAAAAAAAAAAAAAATGCATATGATCCTTCAAATTATAGGGAGCCAGTTAAGTTTTTAAAGCATAGGAGTGCCAGGATCAAATTTATTCTCTGGAAAGGTCACCTTGGCACCTCTATGGTGAGTGGACAAGGAGTACTAGTGAAGACTGGCACATAGTGGCTGACTAGGTAGTACTTGTAGAATGAATGAGTGAATGAACGAACAAATGAGATCGGTTTGGAGCCACGTTAATAGTCAGGGCAGGAAATGATGGAGCATGGATTGAAGGAGTGGCTGTCAGGGCAGAGATAACACCTAGGCTGTGGGTCTCATGCTGCCAGATGTGAGGAGGATGGGAGCAACCAAGGAAGCCCTCAAGTTCATAACTGGGTTGAATGGGTGCAAAGGGGCTCCATCCCCACGATTAAGAAAAGCTGAGGAGGTGAGTTACAGGGGCGGGAATAATGCTTCCAAATGTTGTGCTAAAGGGCATGGGTTCCCAGATAAATTCCTGGCTCCCCCCTCATTGGTTACTTTACTTAAGCCCCCTGTGCCTCAGTTTCTATTTGTTGTTTGTATGGTTCGTTTGCTCACTAAATCTGGTCAAGAAATCAGGATTAAATACAAGGTCAAGTTTAAAATACATCCCATTAAATGAATCCATAGCTGCAACAAACTATCACTATTTGAATCGTATGGGTGTAAGTCACAGTTCACACAGGCTGAGCTAATTAAGCAGGTACCTGCCAAAGGCCAGAGCCTTCTAAATAACTATATTCTTATCCACGTTTTGTTTCTCTTACTGGAGCTTCTTTGCCTCAAGGTATCTAGGTGGCTTATGACTATGAAGCATTTTAATAAGCTCTATGAGTGAAGACACGTAATTGGAGTTAAGGGCAACTTTGATGCTTGATGAGTTTCTACAGGAATAGCATCATGACACCTTTCCCCAAACCTTCTTACAAACCCCAGAGGGTCCGTGCATGTACCGAAGTTGCTAATTGAAATGCCAGCTTCCTGACCAAGGCATGGCAGAAAGGCAGTTAATTATTGCTCTTCATATCTGATGAAATTTCCCCTTTTCCTCCTCACTTTTACAGGACATCATTAGTCTGACATGGTGAACAATACTCCATTATACCTGGATATATTTTTTTTAATGATCACCAAAACATTCTCCACGTCTTCCATTTTCTGATCTTCTATTTAACAACCTGATCATATTTGAATTGAGCCTATCCTATTATGGAGTGATAATGACCTCGGCCCACTAGCCAACATGAGTCATTATCTGCAGTATACATTTTTAAAAGACCTCCTCACAAGGTTTCAGCATGTGGCATCCGGGGGCACATGGTGGAAGCTTCGTATTAGCGCTTTACAGTGAAGAGCAGATGTCTCAGCGCGTAGCATAATTTCTCCCTCTGCTCTCATTTTAAACGTATGTTTTCTTCTATGTTCACGTGGGCTTTCAGTCCAGCCTCCACTCCTCGAGTCCTTGTAGACATGTCTGGGACAGAAACTTTTTTCTTCTATTTTACCCAAAGAAAAGAAAACAGGATTTTTTTTTTTTTTACTTGCTAAACATCATAATTTATTACTGAGGTTATCAGAGAGATCTGAGACTGCAAAATATGTGAGAAAAAAAAATCTGGCCAAACAATCAGAGCCAAACAATAGTCTAAACCCTTCAGTGGCTCCCCTCTGCCTCTCACAGAAGTTCAGATTCCTTACCTTGGCACCCAAGGCCCCCTATCTCTCTGACCCTGACTACTTCTCCTTCTCCAGGCTTCTCTGGCCTCACTCCCCTACACATACACTTCTCTCCAGCCGGCAGGACTGTCTGCCATTCCTCAAACATATCTTGCCACGCTCCCCACTACGGTACACGTTCCCTGGCCTTCCCACCATGGGAGGGGACCCCCTCTGCTGGGCCTCACCCTTCAAGGCTCAGCTCAAATTTCTCTTCCACCAAACTGTGCTTAATTTCCACCCAGCCCCAACTGCTGATCACTCCTTAATCATTTCTTCCTTGACAAATTCACGTATTCATTCATTTGATAACATGTAGAGTGCTGAGTTATGTCTGTAGAGGAAAACACCTTGACTGAGCAGACACATCTTCTCCTCCTAGAGCTCTCACCGCCTCCTGGGGATTTCCACAGCTCTTCCGAACAGCTTCACTGAGAGACAGCGGTTTTACAGTCAGGGATCACTGAGTCTGAATCTTCCTCCACCACTTGCAAGCACTACAGTCTCAGGTGTGTTACCTGAGCTCTCAGACTCTTGCTTCCTTCATCTGTAAAATGAGGGAAACGATACCCAACACCCATCTCCCAAGGTTGCTGTGAGGGTTAAACAAGAATCCAAGCAGAGACCTCAGCCCTCCAGCTGGCATATGTACATCACTCAACGGAGGGTAACTATTGGTGTCATTCTGTATTAGCGCAGAATATTCAGGTAACACTTCACATCTTAGACTGAAAGTCCTGTGAAGGCAGGGACCAAACCACACTTCTATTTATGCCAGCATAGTTCCTAGCACTGTGACCTGAACACGGTCAGTAACAGTGTGGAAGGAAGGAGGCGGGGCGGGGGTGTGTGTGTGTGGCAAGGGCTGGGGGCAAGGAAGGGAAGCAGGCTTTTGCACAGATCAAAAAAAAGTTTAAAAAAATCTTAACACCTGGGGGGTTAAAGGAAAAGCCTGTTTATATTAACAGATCTGATTTATATTTTCAAGCGCCTGCTCTTGTGCCAGAGATGTTCATATTTGCTATCGCTACTCCCACAAATGGGTAACTTTATCTCCATGACATGGAGGAAGAAATGGAGAGTTGGGGAGGCTAAGTGACTTACCCCAAACTACTCGGCTGGGAAAAGCCTGCCTTGGAGTATGAACTCCGGGACGATGCTTCTAAAGCTCTCACTCTGTGCTAGGGACTGACATCCATGTGCTCAGTGAGTCAGCATTACCTACTGAGCACCTACTATGCGCCAGGCACCGCAGAATACAGCAGTGAACGAGAAGACGCGATCCCCACCATCGCCTTGAGGAAGCCGACAGTTTCTCAGAAGGAAGATGGGAACCAAGGAGAGAACACCGCCAGATGATAAATAAGTACAAAATGGTGGCATTTGGCTCATGTGGGCTCGGATTCTACAGAAGGCCAAAACAAATAAACAAAACCCACCCAATCTATTTTATTAAACTGCAACAATTAAGCCCACAGTTTGCTGCTGGGTGACAAACACGAGTTCAGGTGGGTCCCTGGTGTTTCTCCTAGGACCTCGCTGGCCCCGCCTCCCCTTGCTTGAGGGTCTTATAAGGAGTCAGGCATTTCCCCCATGTGGGTGGAGTGAGACTGGGGCCATCTGCTGTGTTGAGTTGCCCTCTTCCAATAGGGGTAATAATCCTGCCTCCTCTACCCGATTTTCGTGAGATCCAGTGAGCTCAGCCAGCAACATCAGCTGGGGTAAGCCTGGCACACCAGGGGTATTGGCTCAACCTGTAAGTTTGGTCCTTGCTCAGCCATGGACTGAGTCAGGGATTTATTTCTGCCATTGCAATGACTCAACTGGACCAGAATCTACAGTAATCTAATCCAAATCTTGTGCTTTGCCTATGAGCTACCAAACTGGTGCTCCAGAAAGGCCTGGGATTAGCCAGCTTCTGGCACCCCTCTGTTCACTTTTTGATTAATCAAGTCCTTTTCTTTCTTTCTTTTTTTTTTTTTTTTGGACAAAAACTAGGCAGTACAGTAGCAGAGTGTCACAAGTTCTGTGCTGCTGCTAACCCACCTGTCGGGGCCTAGGCTACAGGTTGGCAGCCAGAGCGCTGGTGGCCCCGAATGGCAGTGGAGGGGATTTTGGCACCATCCTCTACCATAAACCACCCCCTTCAATCTTCCCTTTCCATCTCTCCCCTGCCTCTACTCATCTCCACTTCACCGTTACAAATAGGGCTGCAAAGAACATCTTCATATGTGTCCCCCTGCACGCCTGGGGGAGTGTTTCTCCATGTCAGTACCCAGGAGTGGATGCACATATTAAAATGTTAATGGGACGCAAAATTGCCCATTCAAATGGCTTTACCATTTTATACCTTCATTCACAGCACAAACTATTTTCTGAAAATAAGAATCTAGCTCTACAACATAGCATCTCATTCTCTGAGACATTTACACCCTTCACATTGTCCTGCTTAAGCTACCTTTCTCCATCTCTGGCTGAGGACTTCTAGCGGGACATAGTCACACCTATTGGCACTATATGTCACTTCTGGTTACATTCAGAGCTAAAAATGTTTAGCCTCCCTTTCTGGAGTGAGGTGGACTAACTCATACTATGAAAGCAAATAAGGTTTTGCCACCGTTGAATAAAGAATTAAATCAGAAATGGGTACACAACGTCAGGTATTGGTGACATCCCGTGGGTCTGGTCTAGCAGCTGTGGCCGGGTCTAAAACGTCACCGTACTTCTTTGGCACACTACCCAGCCCAATTTTCTACCTCTGGCCTCCGAGAACATTTTAAAGAGAAATTTATTTTGTTTCATATTGATTTGAAATATTGAAAGCCTAGCAATCACCCAAGCCTCATTTTTATTTTTTCAAAAGAAAGGAAAATGTCTCCCACGAAAGTGGCAATTTGGTCTTCAATCCTCTTCCTTTAGGAAGGGCCTCCCTTTCCCTGGAAACTGCAGACAGGGAAGTGTCTCCCCCCTGATGGCACACAGGAGCTAAGAGTGACACTGGCAACAAGAGAGGTGTGTGAGAGGGCGGGGCAGTGGAGGTGGACACGTGCTGGCAGCGAGTAGGCCAGGACAGCAGACAGGCTGCTTTCCCTGCCGAAATCCTCTTTGTGAATAGAGGTTATTGTGTGGCCAGGATTCCAGCAGGGCTCACCATCCCCAGTGGGTTGGGCTTTACTAACCTCATGACCAAGGATGCTGGAAAGTGTTTGGCGGAAGGCATTTGACAATATTTGCAGGCAAATATTCTGCTGGGAACTGCCTCCAGATTACGTGGCCCTGCTTATTTTCAGCTGCTTGGCTGTTGTATTATTTGTTCTTAGAGTGGGGATGGTCTCTAGGGTGATGGGGAGGGGCTCTCGGCAAGGTGGGAGAAGGCAGAGAGGCAAATAGCTCCTAAACCAATTCCAGGAACAAGCCAAGCGTCCTGGGAGAACTGGGCACTATCAGGCCAGTGGCTACCACCTTGGCGGTGAGGCCAAGGTCCTTTCCTGGGGCTGCCTGCTACCCCTGGAGAGAGGGGACAACGTGAAGGATATAGATGCCTCGGAGGATGAGATGCCATGTTGCGGAGCTAGGTTCCCATTTTTTAAAAAACAGCATTTTGTATACTTCGGCTGAATATAAAATGGTAAGGCCATTAGAGTGGGCAATTTTGCAATCCTGTTAACATTTTCTGTGCGCCCAGCACTTCCACTGCCTGATACCCAGAGAGAAGAAACACTTCAGCAGGTGTGTGAGGGGACATATGAAGATGTTCTTTGGGACTTTATGTGTAAAGGCAAAGATGAGATTTGGACACAACCTAAATGTAGGTCAAAGAGGGAAATGGCGAACTGAATTCTGCCGCTGTCTTACATGAAATTCTGTGCAGCAGTTAAAATGAGGTTGTTCTTTGGGGACTAATCTGGGTATAGCTTCGGGGTATTCGACTAAGGAGAGAAAGCAAGCTGTGGATCAAGACAGTGTGACAGGTTGTGGAACAATATTTTTAGTGTTCTATGTCTGTATTCTTTTTATAAAGGAGAAAATACTAAATAAAAAACCACAATTCAGAAACTTCTATCAGTACATATGCATGTAAATGCATAGGCAAGGGACAGTAAAAAAAAAAAAAATAAATATATATATATACACACACACACGCAGGTATACACACCCACACACATACATATTTCTCACTGGTAACAGCGCTGCTCTGGAGGAGGTGGACTTTAACCTTATCTGTAATGTTTTTGTTTTAAAATAAGGAAATGCATTTTGCGTAAATAAAATAAAATTTAAATGTAAATGTGTATTTGTTGAATTTATTTGCACCTTGCCTTTTTCTAAACAGCTAACAAAATAAACACAAAAAGAAGAAAATTAGACAAAGGAAAGAGATTAAAAAGTATATAGGGCTTCCCTGGTGGCGCAGTGGTTGAGAGTCTGCCTGCTGATGCAGGGGACACAGGTTCGTGCCCCGGTCCGGGAAGATCCCACATGCCGCGGAGCGGCTGGGCCCGTGAGCCATGGCCGCTGAGCCTGCGCGTCCGGAGCCTGTGCTCCGCAATGGGAGAGGCCACAACAGTGAGAGGCCCACGTAATGCAAAAACAAAAACAAAAACAAAAAAAAGTATATAAATATCAGACTTAGCTCTGAACTCCCTGGCAGCCAGAGCAAAGAGGGGACATATGGTATAAATTATATCACTTTCCCTTGTAGAGTGGAGGGTGCATCCAGTTCCTTTTGAGAGACAAAGTTTTTATACTGAAAGTCTAGTCTAAAAAAGTTTACTCATGTGGAACTTGATATAGGATGTCACATGTCCTCCACCATGGTTTTAAGCATGGCTCTATCCCTAAGTTTAGAGAAATGTCCTACTTTTTCTTCCCTGCTATTTACATACTCCCCTGCCTCCTTCCCCCATCTCATCTGTACTGCTGTCTTCCTTGCTGGCTATGCTCCAACCACACGGGCCACCTTCTGCAGCTCCTTGAACAAGCCCAGCCTGCTTCCAGCCTGGAGAGAGTGGAGGATACTGTGGTCTGTGCCCAGGTTACCTTTCAGGACTGAGGCGTTCCTCCCCACCGCTGAGACGTTGATTGCTGAGGCTGAATCCTTCCTGGGGAGTTGTCCTCAGCAGAATGGGAACTGCCTCGCCCAAAGTTATGCCCCCTCACAGGGCTGGAAGGGGAGGTGGGATGAATTGGGAGATTAGGTTTGACATAAATGCACTACCATGTGTAAAACAGATAGCTAGTGGGAACATGCTGTGTAGCACAGGGAGCTCAGCTCAGTGCTCTGTGATGACCTAGATGGGTGGGATGGGGGGTGGGAGGGAGGTCCAACAGGGAGGGGATATAGGTATACATATAGCCAATTCACTTCACTGTACAGCAGATACTAACACAACATTGTAAAACAATTATACTCCAATTTAAAAAAAAAACCCACCAAAATTATATCCCCTCTCCCTCGGGGCAAACTACCTGCAGTGATGAGCAAGATGGGGGAATAAAAACCTGAATCCATTGCCTCAGTTCATCTCTGAGGCCCACCCTGGCTTCAGAACTCCCTGTGAGGTCGCTGAAGCCTCTACCGTAGCCTCCTCCCAGCCCGAGACCCCCTCTGCCCATCCCCTCATACCCTCATGGTGTCAATACTGGGTGCCTTACATAATAGGCCACCTGTAGGCACAGCTCAGAGTCTGCCTCTGGGAGAGCTTGACCTGCAATGTTCCCTCTGCCTAGGACGTTTTCCTGATTTTAACATCGTCATGGTGTCTGAGGGCTTCTTGTCATACAAATATTCACTTAAATATCACCTCCTAAGGGAAGCTTTCCCTCACCATTCAACCTAAAATAGCCTCTGAGATATGATCATATCAGCCAGTTCTAATTCTCCACACAGCACTTATCCGTATCTAATACATTCCTTGTTTATTTATTTATCATTAATATAATAATTTTTTAAATTATCACCCAACTTTTTCTCTCATCGGCCCCTATTCTTGGTCTGTCTTATCCACCACTGCATTCCCAGGGCCTAGAATAGGGCCTAGCAAACAGTAGGTGCTCAGTAAACATTTCTTAAATGAATTAATAACTAAAATTCTATCTTAAAAATATAATATAAAAGGAATTAGAGGACAATTTGATGTTTGAACAACTTGTTGCTTTTGATAATAATACTCAAATTTATACATTTTCAAACCTGATCTGACTCTGAAAACAGAATTTTTTCATCAAAACAAATCCACTGCCTAACTCTGTGAATTGGAGGATGAAATTTCTTCCGGAATGATCTATGTGACCTTTTATTTAGAAAAACCCATATTTTGTATAGAATTATGTACAGTAGAAGGAGAACTGACAATGCATATGTCAGGAAGGAGGGAAGCCCTATTCTGGGATGTCCTTGTGGGACTCAGAAGGAAGAGGTCTGCTGAGCAATCCATGGCTAAGATTTACCTAGCACCCACCCTACACCAGACACTGTTCAAGCACTCTGTATATACGAACTCACTTCCTCTTTGTGACTACCCCAGAAGGCAGTGGTCCCCAACCTTTTTGGCACCAGGGACCCGTTTCATGGAAGACAATTTTTGCATGGACGGGCGGGCGGCAGGGGGATGGTTCAGGCGGTAATGTGAGCGATGGGAGCGGCACAAAAAGCTTCACCTGCCGCTCACCTCCTGCTTGGCGGCCCGGTTCCTAACAGGCTGCAGACCAGTACCGGTCCACGGCCCGGGAGTTGGGGACCCCTGATATAAGGTAAATACTACTGCCATCTCTATTTTACAGGTAGACTGAGGCACAGAGAGGTGAAGGACCTTGCCCAAGGTCACACAGCTAGAAAAGCAGAGCTGGGAGTTAATTCCTGGCAGTGTGATTTAAGAGATTACTCTATCTACAGCCTTGCTGTTGCCAGGCAAATGTCAGAGAATCACAGAAAAACAGACATGAACAAGGTGATTTTCTTCTAGTCCCTTTCAAATTTTTTATTCTGAAATGTATGACATGTTCAGGTTATTAAAGCAAGAGTGTCTGTTGATTCCTAGCATTTCTAGAAACTCTCACCCCCAAACTCTTTTATGTTGATGCCTCATTCAGTGTGCTAGCATTATGAGAATCTGTGTGACCATAATTTGGGGGTAAGGAGTGCAGGGAGAGATATGACCAGGGAAGTAAAGTAGAATTTTAAATAAAGCAAAAAGCAGCAAATGCAATGAGAAAAAGAATGTAGGGACACACTGATGGAAACAAGCCAAAAGGCTGGAAATGGAGCTCTTGAACACAACCTCTGCTATCCTTGTAGCAAAACAATTTGACTACTGAGACTCTTGTTAGAGAAGATTGAGTTACATTTGTGAATGCTTTCTCCCAATGTTGTTTTCCTCTCACCTGTGGGTGGATTACTCAGAAGAATCTAATATGATTTGCTCATTAAAGCCAATCTGCTTCCTTTTCTGATCTAGTCTCTCTTCTCCATCCTTCCTGATTTTTCTCTTCCTTTCTTCAAAAGCATAGGCTTTGCAATTAAAATGACCCAGCCAGGTTCCTGCCTCTGCCACTTCATGGCTATGTGTATGTTCAGGCAAATGATTTAACTGTCTAAGCTTTATTTTCCTCATCTGTAAAATGGGCATAACAATACCAACTTCTCAGAATTGTGAGAATGAAATGAGGCATGTATACAAAGTGCCTAGCATGCAGGCTGGCACACAGTAGATTCATTCCTTTCCCCTCCCCACTTCTCTCTCCTTCCCCTTTGTTCCTTACTTCCTTCAGCTTTGCTGGGCTGAACTAGAGTGGTAATAGCCCTTAACTGACAAGTTCTTCTGAGAGGTGAGTCTCAGGTATAGAACAGCTTTGGTGTTCAAAGCTACAACATAATTTCTAAATAAAACTCTTAGAGGAGAATTTACCTGTAAATACCAAACATGGGTGCAAACACTTAAACAACATCATTAACTATAACATCAAGTCCAGGAATTCCAAATATTAAAGGGAGAGCCACTCAAGTAGATAATTTGTATTAATGTTAAAATAAGTGTAGTATAGTTGCAATAAATTATTAATTTATTAAGAGTTCATTGGTAGGGGTGAACAGACCTATGTTTCTATAATTGGCTGCAACATTATTTATTAAAATAATAGACTCTATTAAAATCAATTAATAACATCCATGTAGAATCCAGTCCTTGCCAGTGTTTTGATGATGGAAAAAAAATCTATTCCCAAATAAAATAAATATGAAAATTCAAATCTCCTGTCTACATCTAAGTTGAGTATTTTATGCATAATTACAAATTAAACTGATTGCATATGGGCTATTGGATGTCAAGTTATTATGACAATGTCAAAATATCCAAGTAATATGCTGTCCTGTCTGTAGGAAGACATAGCTATATGAGCTTCCCATCAAGAGAGAACTTGCTCAGAATGGAACTTACCATTGCAGAGTAGCAGGAGTGGAGTGGGGCTTGGATGCTCTATTATTTTCTTTTTCCTCATCTGTTAAATGAAAGAAAAAGGAGTGAACTTCAGTAGGAAAACATACAAGGCCTTTCAGCTCTCCCAAGTCTCAAAAGACTACATTGCCCTCAAATGTTGATGCTTTGAAAGCAATGATATTTTGGCTTTTCTAACATGTTAGATTTATCACACTTCAATAAAAAAAAGAGGAGAAACTGACTTTTACGGAAAACTCTTATATCAATTTGTATTTTTATTTGACATAATACGTTACAGTTTGAAGAGCTATCTCTCTTCATCACTGAACAATAGGACTGTACTCCCCCAACATGCTATGTTTGCAACTGAAGCTGGACATTTGATACGATGATTTTGACCCTAAGAACACACTGACTTCGCCACTATTTGTTTCTTGTAACTCCAATGGAACAGACAGTTAGTGTAGGGAAGGGAGAGTGTATGTGTTCAGAAGAATCAGGTTAGCAATACAATAGAACAGCGGTTGGCAAACTTTTCCTGTAAAGAGCCAGTTAGTAAATATTTTAGGATTTGGGATCCAAGAGGCAAAATCAAAAATATTATGTAATATTTATATAACAAGAGAGAAAACAAATTCCATTTCCATATTGACAAAATTCAAAATATAATACTAGTTGATTATAATTTTTGTAATACAGGTCTATTAATTAAAAATGAAATTAATTTGGGGGAGCGGGTAACATTTTTCTTAATTGGGGTTCAAAGCTCACATTCCCTTTCATCCAACAGATTACAAATATCCATCTACAAAATCATTCTTAGTTTACAGCCCTACGAAAACAGGTGTCAGGCCAGGTTTGGTCTGTGGGGTTCTAGTTGGCAGACCTCTGCAACACAGCAATCTGAACAACAGATCCATCTTTGCATACTTAAGAAGAACTGCTCACAGTTTTATCATGAATTAACTGAGAAATAGATTTAATTAGTTGCATCCAATTCTTAATGAAGATTATTGATAGAAATAATCAACATAAAATTAAATTTCTAGGGAATTCCCTGATGGTCCAGTGGTTAGGACTCCACGCTTCCACTTCAGGGGCGCAGGTTTGATCCCTGGTAGGGGAACTAAGATCCTGCAAGCCGCGTGGCGCAGCAAAAAAAAATAAATAAATAAAAAAATAATAAAATTTCTTGACCCACAAAATCTGACCCAAGAAAACTGGTACAAATGACAGTCTCAAAAGAAAATAATGTCAAAACCTATATAATCAACAAAATTTAAAAAGAACATGTAAAACAGTCAACGAAATAAATCTGTGGTATAAGATTTATATGGGAAAGAATCTGTACTTGTGAAAATAATTTAAGTAAAACTAAAATGAAAGTGGAAGAAAGTAAAATATACTGCCAATGAAGTAGCTTAATAAAGTTGCCCTCAGAAGATATTTTCTTGATGAAAGCTTATCTGTATTGGTATAATTCTGATTACAATGTCTCCTCATAAAAACTGTGAAGATATTGCTGTTGCTCATTCAACAATTGTACAGACTCACCTTCTTCCTTATTAATAGAGTCCCAATTTAAAGGGGACCATGTGTTCAGGGAGGGTTATCCCCTCTCAAATCCTAGAGAGATGACTGTTGATTAATTTAGATCTATCACGGTAGTTTTATGTCATCTAGCCCCTGATGGATTAGGTGGGGCATGTGACATGGTGATGTGGCCTATCAGATTAAGAAGGAGCCCTCTGGGTGCTTCTGGGAAAGTTATTTTTCCGTAACAAAAAGGAATGGGGGCCTTGATGTCGAATTTCTGGCCTCCAAAACTGAAGGAAGGGAGGGAGGGAGGGAGGGAGGGAGGGAGGAAGGATGGAAGGAAGGAAGGAAGAAAGGAAGGAAGGAAGGAAGGAAGGAAGGAGCAGGGAGGAGGGGAAGAAACAGAAGAGACACACTGGTCTGCTCTGCTTTTGAACACAGCTGTGAGTAGATAATTGGAGTGAAGCAGCAAACTTTCAACTGGGAAAAGAGCAGCCTGAGGACAAAGTCAATGCCAAGCAAGGCAGAGAGAAAAAGGGGGAAAACCTGGGGATTCTGAATGTCATGATGTGCCTCTGATTAACCAACCCTAAAAACTGCTGCCTCTTTATGAGATAATACAATTTTCTGAGTTAATAACTCCTCTTTTCATTGGGTATTCACTTCCTTGCCTCCAAAACCATGTTAACTGGTACAACACTAACCCTAAATGTTCTCAGGGACAAAATGTCCCAATACATCATTGGGCTCAACATCTGTTCATGCTGCTTTGTCAACCTGGAGTTACTTCTAAATGTTTGTCATCCTTTCCAGTTTAGAATATACAACACCACCTCTTCGAAGCCTCCAAGTCAGGAATCATTAATCCTAACTCTGTTCTTCTGTACCCCATTACTTGTCTTTCAGTCGAATGGTTTAGCCATCTGGATCATTATTTCTATGCATATCCATATCCATCTCTCTGACTTGCATATCCTACTTAAGAAGGCAAGGAGGCCTGTTTTCAAACTATATTACAAAGCTATAGTAATCAAAAGAGTAAAATACTGGCATAAAAACAGACACATAGATCAATGGAACAAAATAGAGAGCCCAGAAATAAACCCCCACACACAGTCAACTAATTTATAACATAGGAGCCAAGAATATGCAATGGGGAAAGGACAGTCTCTTCAATAAATGGTGTTGGGAAAACTGGACAGCAGCTTGCAAAACAATTAAGTTGGACCACTATCTTACACCATACACAAAAATTAACTGAAAACCAATTAAAGACTTGAATGTAAAACCTGAAACCACAGAAGTCCTAGAAAAAAACATAGGCAGTAAGCTCCTTGACATTCATCTTGGCGATGACTTTTTGGATTTGATACCAAAAGCAAAGGCAACAAAAGCAAAAAATAAACATGTGGGATTACATCAAACTTAAAATCTTCTGCACAGCAAAGGAAATCAGCAACAACAACAAAAAGGCAACCTACTGAATGGGAGAAAATATTCGCAAATCATGTATCTGATAAGGGGTTAATATTCAAAATATATAAAGAACTCATACAACTCAATAGCAAACCCCTTGCCCCCGCCAAATTATCCAATTGAAAAATGCACAGAAGATCTGAATAGACATTTTTCCAAAGAAGATATACAGATGGCCAATAGGTACATGAAAAGATGCTCAACATTACTAATTATCAGGGAAATGCAAATCAAAACCACAATGAGAGATCACCTCACACCTTTTAGAATGGCTATTATCAAAAAGACAAGAAATAAGTGCTGGTGAGGATGAGGAGAAAAGAGAACGCTCACGCACTATCGGTGGGAACGTAAATTGGTGCAGCCACTATGGAAAACAGCATGGAGGTTCATCAAAAAATTCAAAATAGAGGGGCTTCCCTGGTGGCGCAGTGGTTGAGAGTCCGCCTGTCGATGCAGGGGACACGGGTTCGTGCCCCAGTCCGGGAAGATCCCACATGCCGCGGAGCAGCTGGGCCCGTGAGCCATGGCCGCTGAGCCTGCGCGTCTGGAGCCTGTGCTCCGCAATGGGACAGGCCACAACAGTGAGAGGCCCACGTACCCCAAATAAAAAAAAAAAAAATTCAAAATAGAACTACTACATGATCTAGCAATTCCACTTCTGGGTATTTATTTGAAGAAAATGAAAACACTAATAAGAAAAGATACCTTCATCCCATATTCACTGTAGCACTATTTACAATAGCCAAGATATGGAAACAACCTAAGCATCCAATGACAGATGAATAGATAAAGAAAATATTTTATATATATATAGGAATATTATTCAGCCATAAAAAAGAAGGAAATCTTGCCATTTGCAACAATAATGATGGATATTCAGGGCATTATGCTAAGTGAAATTAAGTAAGAGAAATACAAATACCATATGATTTCATTTACATGTGGCACAAAAAAAAAGCTCATAGATAAAAAGAACAGATACAGACTGGTGGTTGCCAGAGGGTGGTGAAGTGGGGGGTGAAACAGATGAAGGGAGTCAAAAGGTATATACTTCCAATTATAAAATAAATAAGTCATGGGAATGCTGTAGACAGCATGGTGACTGTAGTTAACAACACTGAACCGCATATTTGGAAGTTGCTAAGAGAGTAGATCTTACAAGTTCTCATCACCAGAAAAAAAATTCTGTAACTATGTGTGGTGATGGATGTTAACTAGACTACTGTGGTGATCATTTTGCAATACGTACAAATATCAAATTATTATGTTGAACACCTGAAACTAATATAGTGTCTTGTATGCCAATTATATCTCAACTTAAAAAAAAAGAAGAAAGCAGGGATGGTATCTTAGTCATCTTTGTGTTCCCTCCAGCCGATGCCTTCCATTCACACTTAATTAAATAGTTGAGTCTGCTTTCCACAACTGTCTTCAACAATCTTAAAAATAAAAGCACGAAAAGGAGCATGAGTCCCATAAGAATGTAGGTAGACAGACACAAAGAACAATACTCAACCTCAGCTGTTCACCAAGAAATAAAAAGTAGATAATAATGAGGTACAACTTTATACCTCTGAGAACAACAAAAATTTTAAATAATCATCTCCAGTGCTGGTGTGTAAATGGAAAAACTGACATTCTCTCATTTCTCTGAAGGTAGTGTTAACTGCTACAGTGGTTTGGTAAGTAATTTTGCAATGATACTGAGAGCTATCTACAATATCCAGTCACTTGGCCTAACAAGCCCAAGTCCTAGGAATTACACTAAGTAAATAATTGAAAGACTATGTTAAAAAACAAGATCAATTGCATTTTTTTAAACAAGGAAAAACACATAAACAACCTAAATATATCTCTTTCCAGCTTATGCTGGCCCATGATTTATATTTTTGTCCCCCCCCTAGAATTGGCAGGGTATTTTTTTTCTCTGCTTCTTCAAATTTCAACACATCAGTCAACGTGGGCTACATGTCAAAAGATCTATATTCTAAAATCAATTTAAAACCTTACTGGCCATGACTGAGAAAACCCCTCAACCTCTGAGCTTCACCTTTCTTCACTTGTAAAACTGGTCATTTTAAAGGGCTATTGAAGGGATCGTATTAATTAATTCAACAAAAATTCATTGAATACCTAATGTATGCCAGCTAGACACTGAGAATAAAGAAATTAAGCTCTTGTCCTTTAGTCTGGTTGGGGAAGGAGAAAGACAAACAGTAGAGAGAGAGGCCAAGTTCAGTAAGAAGTGATAAATGCTGTCCTGTGGGTAGGCAAGGAGGATCCTGCCAACCCAGACTGCATGAAAAAGCAGCGCCTGTCAAGACAGGCTTCCGAGAAGAAGCCACAAGTAAGATGAGCCCTGAGTGGGCCAGAGATGGGAGCCAGGTGTCAAGGAAGGTGGGATGAAGTCAGGGGTAGGGTGGAGAAGGTGGGGGACAGATAAAGCCATGGGGACCTGAAAGATCAGGCAGCCTTCCCAGAAGCAAGGTGGCTGCAGCAGGGGTCCTGGTCAAGCGGTGGAGTGGAGTGAGGGCACTGAAGCGGTGCTGTGTGACATCTAGTAATCCCGTTCAATCTTTAAGACAGTCTCTGGTCTCTAAACTGACAGTAATAATAATGCCTACCTGGAAAGATATTCGGGAGGATTGAGTGAAATGAACTTAAGAGCTAAGAGCTGGAAAACATCAGTGCAGGAGCTGCATGGCAAAGGCTGCCCTGGGCTGCTCTGGCTGGGAGGCCTTGGAGCGACTCTGTTCAGCTGGGATCTACTGTGGGAAGCAGGCAAGGGAGGCCGCCTCTCTGCTCGGGAAGGTTTACAGGGGCAAACACAACGGCATCGACAGGGACTCTGCAAGGCAAACACACAGCAGGGGACATCAGGGATCCAAATAGGAGGTGGCATTTGAGCTGGCCTTGAAGAGATGGTCAGAATTTAAAAGACAACCTTGTTTACTGTTTGCAAAGATAATACATGTTCATTTGCTTTTTAATTTGGAAAATATTTTTTTCAAGTTTTATTGGAGTATAATTGCTTTACAGTGTTGTGTTAGTTTCTGCTGTACAGCAAAGTGAATCAGCTATACGTACACATACATCCCCTCTTTTTTCGATGTACTTCCCACTTAGGTCACCACAGAGCATTGAGTAGAGTTCCTGTGCTATACAGTAGGTTCTCATTATCTATTTATACATAGTAGTATACGTAGGGAAAATAGAAATCTCTGGAAATACAAGCCCCTCTCAATAGAACAAACTATTGTCAACTCTTTATCCTATTTACCTCCAGTCTTTTTTTCAATGTTCTCTTTCACGACCAAGCACGCACACACACACACACCCCTAACTTAAAATAAGTGAGGGTCACATAGCACATCCTGGCTTGTAACCTGTTTTACTCAGTCACCTTTACAAGGACAGGTCAGACTTTGAGAGAAGGATGCTGAGGGCAGGGGTACTCCAGGGGGAGCAAGCAGCATGAGAAAACTCCTAGCGGAGGGAAAAGGCAAATGGTCCGTTGCCTGGAGCCAGAAAAGTTCCCTATTCTGGGATTCCACCACAGTGTCTCCCATTCAGGGGATACCCGTCTCTACTGTGTCAGATTTTTTTTTCCCCAACTAAACTTTGTTAGGGCCCATTTCTGATACCAACCGCTGGTAAGAGAACTAGTTTTGAGGGCAGGCCGACCTGGCTTTGAATTCCAGCTTTGCCCCTAACTCTGTGGGAACCTAAGCAGTCACTTGACACATCCAAGTTGGAGGGCCCTCACCTAAAACATGAGAATCATAACTTATGTTACAAGGATGGTTTGAAGATTAAATATCATAAAATATGTTAAAAACTAGATACATTTAAAAAGAATACCAGAACAATACTAATAGCCTTCACTGGCCAAGTACTTAAGCCAGGCACTGTGTATCACTTTTCATATGCCATCTCATTTTATTCCTCCCAACAGTGCTATTAATTAGTTTTCATTTCATTTCATTTCATTTCATTTCATTTCATTTCATTTGGCTGCGCTGGGTCTTTGTTGCTGTGCACGGGCTTTCTCTAGTTGCGGTGAGCAGGGGCTACTCTTCGTTGTGGTGCGTGGTCTTCTCATTGTGGTGGCTTCTCTTGCGAAGCACGGGCTCTAGGCATGTGGGCTTCAGTAGCTGTGGCACACGGGCTTAGTTGGTCTGCAGCATGTGGGATCTTCCGGGACCAGGGCTCGAACCCGTGTCCCCTGCATTGGCAGGCGGATTCTTAACCACTGAGCCACCAGGGAAGTCTCCTATATCCCTATTTTATAAGTAAGGAAATCGAGCTTTGCGTGAGGCTAAAAAATCTGCAGGAAGCCATACGGCCCGTGAGTGGAGGCTGGACCTCACTCAGTGATGGGCATGTGGCAGCTACTGATAGTATTTAGATAAGAACTGGTCTACCCGGAGCCAACGGGGACCCTCCACTCAGTCATCAAACAGGCGCCTCCCACCTCTGCAGGCCCCTTTCCCTCCAGACACTGGTGACTTCATTCCCAGCCTTTTTTCCCCAAAGAGGCTGTGTGTCACACCCAGACCTGACCCTCCTGTCTGATGGCTCTCCATCCTATTTCACCAGAAGTGCTGGTAACTCATGCACTCATTCATCAAATATTTATTGAGTGTCTAGTATGTTCCAGCCCTATGCCAGGGGCTAATCGGGGAGAAAAAGCAGACATGGTCTCTGCTCTCTTGAGCTCAAATTGTCAGCAAATAAAATGCAAGTCCTGGGCAAGAGCTGAGAAGGGCAGGCCCAAGATGCTATGGCAGCACCAAGTGTGGGGTACGAGCCCAGGCTTGGGATGTGAAGGAGCAGCAGAAGCCAGCTAGACAAAGAGGACAGGAGGGCACATGTTAGGAAGATGGAAATAGCCATGGTTGACAGAGACTTTGGAAATTGGCCTTCCCAAATGCCTCTTCATTTTAACAGGCGGAAATGCCTCAAACCAAACAAGAATCATCCTGTAAGGCCGAATTCCAGGCTGACAAGACTCCTGGAGCCATTCACGGCACACACTGAGCCATCCATCCTCCAGGCCCACCCTGCTCGTCCTACCAAAGCCGGAGAGCAGCATCTGTTTAAAATTCCTCCCACTGAGATGCTGCCCAGTGCCTGGACTTCTCCCTGACACTCTGTTCCCTCCCACTTTTCAATTATGATTCCTAATATGTCCCCGTCCAGGGAATCCCGGTCCAATTCCCAGTGGTGATCATCTCTACTCCCTTTTCTGGATCTATTTCCTAATATTAACTCTGGGGCCAAATTTCCAGGCTCAAATCCTGGCTCCTTCACTTGCTAGCTGTGTGACCTCAAACAAACTTTTGGTGCCTTAGTTTACTTATTTGTAAAATAGGGGTAATAATAGTACCAATCCCTAATCGTGAGGGTTAACTAAACCACTCCTGGCACAAGGCACGTGCTCTCTAAGTGTTCGCGATTACAATAACAGTCATCATTCCTCCAGAGAGGTCGTGTACCTGGATCCCTGTCCTGCCCATAGGCCTGGGTTTGTCAAGTCCTGCACCTGGGCCAGAGTTTTCCACTCCTCCCCTGTGCTCCCACAGCACCTTGGCTGGTCCCTGGCGAAGCCCTTGTCACAGGGTGTGGTCGCTATGTGCTGACCAGTGCATCTGCCTTGCTGGTTTGTAAGCTCTGTAGGGCACAGACCACATTTGCCATTGTGTCTCCAGCACCCACACATGAAAGTATTTGTGGAATGAATGAATGGCTAAGGTCAAACCACAGTCAAATGCTGAGCCTACCCATCTGATTGCAGTAAGCATATAAAATAACAATACTATCAGGTAACGTTCATTGGGGTCTTATAATGTGCTAGGCACTGGGCAAAGCTCTTCACATTACTGCATTTAATTTTCATAGCTTCCTGAGACAGTGAATAATTTAATGCATGTGAAACATCAAATATGGTGCTTGATATATACTTAGTGCTTAATCAATGTTAGGTTGAATTATGAGTATTATCCCCTTTCATAGAGGAAGAAACTGAGGCTCAGAGAAGTGAAGCAATTTGTCTGAGGTCACACAGTTTAGCAATGGAGCCAGGAAAGGGACCCAGGCTAGTTGACATCTCAACCTCCCTGAATCCAAACATTTACGAGCCTCATTCTCTCTTTAAACCTGTGGCACTGAGCTAGAGATTTTTAGGGAACTATCTACCTAATCATTTATTTTCTGCCTCTATGCTGATTGAATTCATGATATTTGGTAACCTATTCTAGAATATTTCCTGCCTAGAGCCAATGTGGCAGAGTTTAACATTGACGGAGAACATTTCTAAATTAATTACTTCTTTTCAGATCCCAAGAACGGTTCAAATTTATGTGAATCTCAAGTTTCACTTCAAAGTTCTAATTCTATTTCCTTTCATTATCCTAATCAAGCTGCACCTGGCCAGACCTCACCTGTTGGGAACACGGGGCTGCCAAACATTTCATTTCCCCTTATCTCCCTCCTTTCCAGCCCCTGCAAAGAGCATCAGCTGATGCTCAGGGTGCCTGGACTAGGCCTTTGGCAGTGTGCATCAGCCCCTGGCAGCAAACCCTTCTCTCCGTGGGAACAGGGCTAAGTCCCAAACAAAACTGTGATGTTGGCAGCATTGCTCTGAGGGGGCCCACACCTGCTTCCTTTCACCTCCTCTGGGTGAATTCCTTCATAATCTTGGAGTAGGAAGGGGCCTTTCTAACTTTGATACAAAACCCAAAGCCATATAAGAAAATATTGAGAAATTTTACTACATAAAAAAGTCTAAAGCTTCTATGTGGGGGAAAAAAACACACTGTAAGTACAAAGATAATGACCCGCTTGGGAAAACTGCAACCACAGACAATGGTCTCACCTCCCCGCCGCAGAAACAGCTACAATAAAACCACAAGGAAAAAGACCAAGATACACAGTTGGTGGAAAAAATGCAAATGTTCCTGAAATGTGAAAAGACAATCTCAATCAATGAAAATGAAAGCTACCCTACAATACCATTTCTCACGTATCAGATTGGCAAAAATCCAAACCACAAGGACACAACTCTGCCTCTGCCATAGGGAAACAGGTGCCTCCTATCTTGCAGGGGGAGTGCAAAATGGTGCCTCCCCACATGGAAAGACATTTCACAGAACCTACTGACATCCTATATGCCCTTTATCCAGCAGTCCCACGTCTGCGAACAGATCCTGCCACTACTCCTGGAAACATGGGAAACGACCTCACACGAGGTTATTCACTGCAACTTGGCTGTAACAGCAAAAGTGTTGGAAACAGCCCAGCGCTCATCTAGTTAACTAAATTACGATACATGCTCACAGTGGAATACTACACAGCTGTGAAAAAAGAAGATTAAAAGCAAGAAAAGAATGAGAATGCTCTCTCTGTTCTTACTCATATGGAACACGCCAGGGTTTATTATTAAGTGAAAAAAGCAAGTCACAGCAAAATGCATATAGGGTGCTACTTTTTTTGTGTAAGAAAGTGGCAAAAAAAGAACATATATTTGAATTTTTATTTGCATAAAAAAGTCAAATGCTGGAAGAATACACAATAAACATTGGAAATACTCAAAGAATGCATAAAAAACAAATAAAAATGCTTCCCACTAGGGGGCTCAGGAGGGACGACAGGGCAAGGACAAAGCAAGACTTCTCAGTGAGTACCTTTACAGCATTTTGATTTTTGGACTGTATGAACGTATTATCCATTCAAAAATACTCTACTTTTGAACAAATTAAAAGACTCTATTAAGGAGGGAACGTCAGAAGGAAGAACCTCTTCAAATGGTTAAATGGTCCTGGAGTGCCAAAAAGTGAAAGTGAATTACAACTATTACTTGTAATCTAGCGTGGCTTTATAGTATTTTGCTTTGCTAACATCCATTACTTAATAAACACTCACTGAGCACCTACTATGTACCAGGCCTTCCATATTAAGTGCTGGCAAGACACAATCAGGCAGGCTCCCTTCCCCTCAGGGACTGAGGGCCCGTGGAGGGAGGGAGCGGAGGTGCAGAAGGGCCCTGGCAGTGTGCTCCACGCACAGAGGAGGGAGCCTAATTCTCCTCAAGGAGAGGACAGATAGGCACTCAGGGGGCAGGAAGGGCAGCCCGTGATAGATATGGAGGCTGAGAAAGGGGAAGAGTCGGTGGGTTGTCTTAAATCATAACCTAATCACTGGGCCTCCTGAGCTCTCCAGCAGTGTTTTACCTCAGTTCCCAGCTAGGACTAAAACTGCAGCGTTCGCCCCACGAGGACAATTCAGCTTTTAAAAGCCATCATGGGAGGACGCTCTGTGAACTTCCCCACCCCAGACTTCCCACTCTAAGGCACTGCCCTTGCTCTAGGAGCTGTCTGAGAACCTTTCTGCTGTTGGCAGGGATGGGGGCTTTTGTCCACAACTTGATGGGAATATGGATGAGTTTAACCACATTTCTCTGGAACCCCTTCTTATGGAGTTATAAGATCCCAAATTGGAATAATAACCTGACATGCTCAGTGGAGTGAGAGAGATATGTGACTTTCACATATATAGCCCTGAAATGTGATGAGATTTTAATATGCTAATGATGAGTCACATTAGGTTGTGACCCACTGTGACCCCAGTTCTATGCCACCGTGCTGATGAATTCCAACTTTTCCTGCCCCTGTGTTATAAATATCCTCTGTCACCACCAGTCTGTCAGTAAGTGCCACGATGAGTTGGTGAAGGGTTGGGGACAATAAAGGAAGCAGGGACATTCCAGTGGGGCAGGCAGGATGGGGGATGGCGGTCGTTAGGAGCTGTCAAAGAACAGAGGGAACGGGACTCAGTATGGACTGTCACTCACACTCTCTCTCTCTCTCACACACACACTCACACACACACTCACACACACACACACACACACACGGAGCCTGATAACTCTTGACGATAAAGGGAAAACTCTGGACTCCTGCCTAGGATATAAGATAGAGGCTGAAGTCATTTGATTTAGATATTAAGGAAACGATGACCTGAAGACTAGCGGGCTTGGGCTTACATTTAATTTGTTCTGTTTCCCAAGGAGGGAAACAGGAATCCCAAGGAATCCCATGGGGTTCCTGCTCTTTGGATCCATCCTATCACCCCAGTATCTCCAATTCTCTCCATCCCACTGATACCATGCTGGTCTACAGCCTCATCTCCTCACCTGGACCAGGTGGAAGCCCCTTAAGTGCCTTCATGGCTTTAACCCACCTGCAGAGAACCTCCACACTAGCCTTCTGAAAACTCCACTTTGACCTGTCACTCTTCCACCCAACTCCTTCAGTGGCACCTTAACTATCAAACTCCAAGCCACTTGCGGGAATCCAAATCCCTCAACAATATGGCCCAAACTCCCCTTCTCAGCCCTGTTTCCCATGATTCTTCAATCTCTCTGCTCCAGACAATGTAGAAAACTCTCCAAGCTCAAAACCTGCCTTGTGGCCTTTTGCCTCCCAGCCCTTTACTTAAAGGAACCACATGGATCCTATGAGGCCCAATGCAAATGCCACCTTCTCTGAGATGCCTTCCCTGGTCACCTTCCAGCCTTGTGACTGCTCCCAAACTTTAGCAAGCAATCTGATCACAGGGGAGTTTGTTCAATGCAGAGTGTGCCTCAGTGGGTCTGGAGTGGGCCCAAGATTCTGAATTTCTAACAAGGTTCCAGTGAGGTCGTGCTGGAGTCCAGGAACATACCTGGTATGGCAAGGTAGAACACCTTGCATACTTCAGGTCGAACTTATCACATACAATCTTGCATTATTAATACTCAAGCATGTGCCTTAGCTCCCCTTCTGGAATGAAAATTCTTTGAGAGCAGGGACCCACAGAAGAGAGAGTTTATACAGTAGACAGAGAACCAGCTATAAAATCAGACAGCTCTAAGTTTGACTCTTTACCACTTACTTGCTAGGCTATAAGTTATATAGCCTCTGATTCTCAGTTTCCTCATCTGTAAAATGGAGATTAAAAAAACCTCCCTCCCAGAGTATTAGAGGAAAGAGTGGCTGTGCTTATGCCTATAGCATGCTGCCTGATGCTGAATATATTTTAATTTTGGCTCCCTGCTCTTTCCTTCCATGTATAACTGGGCTTTCCACAGAGTCTTATATGCAGTAAGTGCGCAGGGAATCTTCTGGGCCCAATTTCTGCAGAAACTTCTGTTCCAACCTGTACAATTCTTGTCAATCCACACTGCTAACCTTTCCTCTCTAGATAGAATGCTCTAACCAGTCATGAACCTGATAATATTTTACAGTCATAGTCTCCCTATTTGTTGGTAGGCATGCCATATGTTTCTAAACATAAAGACCTGGTGACATCTGCCAGGGATAAACTGCAACTTATTCAGGTTGGGAATGAAAATTTATTTGACCCTAACTATGGTAAATAACCCATCCACTCTTGTTCAGACTCCCACTCATCAGGCATTCAGGGCTTGACCTCACTGGTCCAGGGTTTTCTTCCCAACTGTATTCCATGAAAATGCCCCATGTCCCATTTTTTCATGCTCCCTGAAGCTCTAGTTACTCAATTAAACTGATCTTTTCTGAGCTGCTAAAAGGGACATAACAGGAAGACCATTAGATAGAAATCAGAAGACCTGGGTTTACAATTTTGATTTTAGCAGTATCCAAGAGTATGATTTTAGACAAATACTTCCCTTCTCTCAGCCTCAGTTTCCCCATCCATAAAACTGGAGAGTGGGCTAACATGATCTATAAAGGCTCACAGTCTCTTCTAGGCTAATAAACTGATTATCCTCCCACTCGACTTCATTAGAACCAGCACCCTCCTGGTGCTAATGCTCAGCTCTTACTCAGGCCAGTGGAAGAAATATTTTTCAGTAGGTGGAATTTTGACCTCTCTCAAATCACCCTGCGAAGGCATTTTTACCTGCTTGGCATGGCTCAGAGATAAACTCTACAGCACACCATTTAGCTTGCAACTCAATAGCTAGTATTCCATTTTTTCTGCTTGCTAATCAAACACCAGTTTTATTCAAGGTAGTAACGTGACAGCCTAAGAGGGACTCATGATTCGTCTCATCCAGGGGTCAGCAATCAAGTTCTGTAAAGAGCCAAATAGTAAATATTTCAGGCATATGGTCACTGTCACATATGCTTCTCCGTTTTTTCTCTACTCTTTAAAAAACAAGAGGGCTTCCCTGGTGGCGAAGTGGTAGAGAGTCCGCCTGCCAATGCAGGGGACACAGGTTCGTGCCCTGGTCCGGGAAGATCCCACATGCTGCAGAGCGGCTAGGCCCTTGAGCCATGGCCGCTGAGCCTGCGTGTCCGGAGCCTGTGCTCCACAACGGGAGAGGCCACAACAGTGAGAGGCCCGCATACCACAAAATAAATAAATAAGTTAATTAATTAATTAATTAAAAAAATAATAAAAAACAAGAGAGAGCAAGATGGCAGAGTAGAAGGACGTGCTCTCACTCCCTCTTGCGAGAGCACCGGAATCACAACTAACTGCTGAACAATCATCAACAGGAAGACACTGGAACTCACCAGAAAAGATACCCCACATCCAAAGACAAAGGAGAAGCCACAATGAGACGGTAAGAGGAGTGCAATCACAATAAAATCAAATCCCATAACTGCTGGGTGGGTGACTCACAAACTGGAGAACACTTATACCACAGAAGTCCACCCACTGGAGTGAAGGTTCTCAGCCCCACGTCAGGCTTCCTAACCTGGGGTCCAGCATTGGGAGGAGGAATTCCCAGAGAATTAGACTTTGAAGGCTAGCAGGATTTGATTGCAGGACTTCGACAGGACTAGGGAAGCAGAGACTCCACTCTTGGAGGGCACAGACAAAGTGTACGCATCGAGACCCAGGGGAAGGAGCGGTGACCCCATAGGAGACTGAACCAGACCTACTTACTAGTGTTAGGGGTCTCCTACAGAGGCGGGGGTGTCTGTGGCTCACCATGAGGACAAGGACACTGGCAGCAGAAGTTCTGGGAAGTACTCCTTGGCGGGAGCCCTCCCACAGTCTGCCATTAGCCAACCAAAGAGCCTGGGTAGGCTCCACTGTTGGGTCGCCTCAGGCCAAACAATCAACAGGGAGGAAACTCAGTCCCACCAATCAGCAGACAAGTGGATTAAAGTTTTACTGAGCTCTGCCCACCAGAGTAACACCCAGCTCTACCGACCACCAGTCCCTCCCATCAGGAAAGTTGCACAAGCCTCTTAGATAGCCTCATCCACCAGAGGGCAGACAGCAGAAGCAAGAAGAACTACAATCCTGCAGCCTGTGGAACAAAAACCACATTCACAGAAACATAGACAAGATGAAAAGGCAGAGGGCTATGTACCAGATGAAGGAAAAAGATAAAACCCCAGAAAAATAACTAAATGAAGTGGAGATAGGCAACCTTCCAGAAAAAGAATTCAGAATAATGATAGTGAAGATGATCCAGGACCTCAGAAAAAGAATGGAGGCAAAGATCAAGAAGATGCAAGAAATGTTTAACAAAGACCTAGAAGAATTAAATAACAAACACCTAGAAGAATTAAAGAACAAACAAACAGAGACTAACAATACAATAACTGAAATGAAAAATACACCAGAAGGAATCAGTAGCAGAATAACTGAGGCAGAAGAATGGATAAGTGACCCGTAAGACAAAATGGTGGAATTCACTGCCGGAGAACAGAATAAAGAAAAAAGAATGAAAAGAAATGAAGACAGCCTAAGAGATCTCTGGGACAACATTAAACGCAACAAAATTTGCATTATAGGGGGTCTCAGAAGGAGAATAGAGAGAGGAATGACCCAAGAAAATATTTGAAGAGATTATAGTCGAAAACTTCCCAAACATGGGAATGGAAATAGCCACCCAAGTCCAGGAATCCCAGAGAGTCCCAGGCATGATAAACCCAAGGAGAAACATGCCAAGACACATAGTAATCAAATTGACAAAAACTAAAGACAAAGAAAAATTATTGAAAGCAACAAGGGAAAAACAACAAATAACATACAAGGGAACTCCCATAAGGTTAAGAGCTGATATCTCAGCAGAAACTCTACAAGCCAGAAGGGAGTGGCATGACATATATAAAGTGATGAAAGGGAAGAACCTACAACCAAGATTGTGCTACCTGGCAAGGAGCTCATTCAGATGCGATAGAGAAATCAAAAGCTTTACAGACAAGCAAAGCTAAGGGAATTCAGCACCACCAAACCAGCACTACAACAAATGCTAAAGGAACTTCTCTAAGTGGGAAACACAAGAGAAGAAAAGGACCTACAAAAACAAACCCATTCAAGTAAGAAAATGATAATAGGAACATACATATCGATAATTACCTTAAATGTGAATGCATTAAATGATCCAACTAAAAGACACAGGCTCGTTGAATGGATACAAAAACAAGACCCATATATATGCTGTCTACAAGAGACCCACTTCAGACCTAGGGACACATACAGACTGAAAGTGAGGGGATGGAAAAAGATATTCTGTGCAAATGGAAATCAAAAGAAAGCTGGAGTAGCAATTCTTATATCAGACAAAATAAACGTTAAAATAGACTATTACAAGACACAAAG